>NC_139349.1:174202719-174592719 GCF_055883805.1 Amblyomma maculatum | reverse complement strand
TCAGAATTGGCAAAGAATCCAGTAAAAAGAGAAGGCCGATAATTGTAAAATTTAGTCACTACAAGCAGCGCGTATTGTCTGCTGCTTCAAAATTTAAGGACACTGGCTTTTCTTTAAGTGGAGATGTTTAAGAATATCCGCCAAGCAAGGAGTAAGCTAATTAGCTATGCAAAGGAGCACGATTTCAAATACACTCTTAAACTCGACAGATTAACAATGCAGGGAAAAACCTATGTGTATGACGGCACTACTGGTTCAATTCGGGAACTTGTGCAATAGCAACCAAGCCATGCCGCTGAAAGACATTGCTGAGCTACTCATGATCAACTCTCCGTCATTGTTGTTAACTGCAGAAGTATAAAGAATAAGATTGTGGAATTCTCTGGCCCAGTTCACATTTCGCAGCCTGATGTTGCCATTGGTACGGAGTCTTGGCTCGACTTTGATATTTCGAGCGCTGAAGTTTTCCCGTCCGAGTACACAGCTTATCGCGAAGACCGTAATGCACATGGCGGGGGCGTCTTTGTTCTCGTGCATAGCCGAATTCAGAGTGCGCATTTGGACTGCGGTGATGACCGTTCATAATCTGTTTGGTGCAAATTAATCCTTTCTTCCGGAAACAGTCTTACCGTGGGATCGTTTTGCAGGCCGCCTACTTCCACTAGTAAAGAACCGTCACTTAGCCTCTCCCGCTCGCTATCCGCTCTAGCTTCTGAACTCATCCTGTTAGGGGGCGACTTTAACTTGCCAGATATCACATGGAAGGACCGTTATCCTGAAGGGAGTCGTTCTGCACATCATTGCGCACTGTATGAAACTGTAAGTGTTTACGGGCTGCATCAATTTGTGGACTTTCCTACGCGTGTCGGATCGAACGGTGGCAATACCTTAGATTTGCTCTTTTCTAATCAAAGTGATCTTGTAAAAAACGTAGTAGCCATACCTGGAATTAGTGACCATGAAGTGGTAGCAGCAACAGTCGTATGCAAACGAGTAGAAGTGCCGAGGCAATGTCGTAGAAAGGTTTATATGTATGAAAAAGGTAACTATGATGTTATAATTAGTGAACTTGATTCATTTTTTACGGTTTTCTTAGATAGCTTAGAACCCATTCGTGTACGCACGACTGAAACTCCTGACTGCTAACCTTAGGAGCGAATTAAAGGCAGAGAAACGCTTGCACCTATCCTCGTTGGCAGACAAACTAAAGACGAACCCAAATGAAGTGTGGCGCTTTATTAAATGCAACAAAAAGGATGCTGTTGGTATTCCTGCCGTTAGGGATGGTGAAAATTTACTGAAAGACGACGTAGCACGAGCAGAGTGTTTCAATGTATATTTTCATTCCGTCTTCTCGGCTTGATGCTCAGACGTAATTACAGAACAGCAGGAACCGCTGAATGCAATGCCAGATATGGTTATGGCCGAACAAGGTGTCAAATCATTGCTACATAACCGAAGTGCACATTCCGCACTAGGTCCTGACGGCATTCCTAACTATATTCTAAAGCACTGCGCAGAGCATATTAGTTCATTTTTGGTTACTTTATTCAACAAGTCACTACAGACTGCTAAACTACCCAAAGATTGGAAAATAACCAATATCACACCAGTTCACAAAAAAGGTGATCGCAACCAGGTCTCCAATTACCGCCCCGTATCTTTAACATCTTTTTGCTGCAAAACCCTAGAGCACATAATCTATTCTGGACTTGCAAAACATCTTCAAGATAACAGTTTTTTCACATCAGCGCAGCATGGTTTTCGATCAGGGCTGTCATGTGCAACGCAGCTGAGTTTATTCATGACATTGCATCTGGTATTAACAACTGTTTTCAGATAGACGCCATATTTCTAGATTTTAAAAAGACTTGATGTTATGCCGCACCACCTTCTTCTGCAAAAAATATCTTGCCTTGTCCTTCCTGACTACCTGTTCGGTTGGCTGCAGGATTATTTAAGTGCACGCCAGCAGCAGGTGTTAATCAATGGTGCGTCATCATCACCTGTGGATGTTTTATCTGGAGTGCCACAAGGTTCTCTGCTCGGACCATTACTTTTCCTCATATTCATCAATGATATACCTATCGGCCTCAGATCCACTGTCAGACTGTATGCTGATGATTGCGTTTTGTATTCCCCTGTCACGTGTCTTGATGACGTGTACGTGTTACAGGCTGACCTTGATAAAGTCTCTGACTGGTGCTTGAAGTGGGGCATGACATTGAATGTATCAAAGTGTTTGCATGTGCAGTTTACAAAAAAAAACAAAAAAAAACGAAAATTCTTGGATCGTACCTTTTAAACCACGATACTATTCAAACTATTGATACGGTTAAATATCTTGGTGTTACACTCACAGCATCCCTAGACTGGACAGCCCACGTCGACACGATAACGGCCAAAGCTTCTCGTCTTTTGTATTTTTTCCAGCGGAATTTTAAAAGCTCTCCCCAGGTACTAAAAGAAACATTATATTTAACAAATGTCAGGCCTGTATTAGAATATGCTTGTGTTGCATGGGACCCTTTCACGGGTGCCCTCATTGACAAGTTAGAAAGGCTACAGAAACGCGCTGCAAGGTTTGTGACTGGCAATTATAATTTTCGTATCAAGAGCTCTGAACTTCGCGACCGTATTGGGTGGAAGACTAGCAACTCGAAGAAAAATCTGCAGGCTGAAGTTCTTGTACAGCATTTACAATGATTGTACCGGTATTAATAAAAACACTTATCTAAAGCAGCCATATTACATTTCGGAGAGACTAGACAACACGAAAAAGATTAAGAGTTATCAATGCCGCATTAATGTATTTAAGTATTCGTTTTTCCCTAACACAATTCTGGACTGGAATAAGCTTCCGAATGATGTAGTTTGTGCACCTGACTTCCAAAGTGCTGTTGAAATGCTGTTGTGATATATTTCTTCCAGATCTCGTGCGTTTGCCAACGCTGTGTTAATGTATTTTATGTTATCACTTATACTACTTGTGAATTCATTTAGTGTTCTATCAGTGTGTTGTGTTACCTTGCTAACAAGTTTCCCTATATTTTCTTTGCATGTGTTATTGTATGTAGTTGTATCCCCCCTACAATAATGCCTCATGGGCGCTGTAGGTACTTACAATAAATAAATATATAAATAAAAAAATAATAAATAAATAAATAAATAAATAAATAAATAAATAAATAAATAAATAAATAAATAAATAAATAAATAAATAAATAAAAAGCTTGTTGCAGGCCTACACGTCAAGAGAAAAGATGCGAAGAAATTCAGAGGGAACTGACAATGTATGCGCAAGCATTCTTGCTGCGCCACGTTGTGTGGATGAGATGGTAATGAATTTTTAAATAAACCGACATTAACTAATTATACATCGGGCAATAAGGTATAGCGAACACTACTATAAACTACGCTAGTATATTATAAGAAAGCACAGAGGCAGCGACATAGGTTAAATTGAACGCCTCCATTGTTAGGCACTGTGGCGCCATCTGTAGGCGCCACTGCGAAACGATGGCTATTGACTGCCAAACAAGGCGGCCGCGGATATACGTTGCGCGTGTGCTTTTACGCTTCTTTGAAGTTTTCGCGACGGACATGCACGTAAAAAGAAAAGTGAAAAACATCAGAAGCTATGTGGTGGTGTTTATTTGACCACGACTCACGAAGAAGAGGCAGGAAACTTGCCGAACAGATCTAATTGCTTGTCACGCGGTACCCTGTACCTTTGGGATTTTAATGGTGTTTCATGGCTTGCAATTCTACTGTAAAATATAGAGCAGTGATATATGAATATTTCTCACGTAACCGTTCATATTCAAGGCATGAGTCACGGTAAAATATCTATGTCATTCACCATTCACTGTTCGTCAAAAACGGACAAAAGCATACATATAAGCGTAGATAGAGGAATCGTTTCTATCTTATTTTTTAATTATTGATTAAAGTTCCCTTCCTCAGAACCAATCCCTGGGACCACCACTGTGAGCTAGAAAGTTTCACCTAGCTCGCCAGCGTTATATATAACCGCCCGAGAAGGTCGCCTATGCAGCCTAACGTGCTCTTAAAGAAGAAGACGAGTGGCCAAGCTCCACTATTCTAGAGCACTGTAACTGCATGCAAATCAACTACTCTGGCGAGAAGCGCTTATTCCGTCTAAAGGTAAGTGGTATTAAGCACGTAAAGGTAAGTGGATGCACGTTAATAGGTGAGCGAGCTGCAAAACCGTGAAAGAGGCTCTGCTCACGGCTACAGGTTCTGAAGCCACGGAAGCTGTCACGGCATTCTCAGTCGATGAACAGAAGCGCTCTAGGCCCGCCCGGTAGACAAGTGGCCTGGTCAACGCTCCAACGCAGCTACGGCTATCTATGAATGGGCTACGTCCGCCAGTGGCCTTATCTGGTTGGTTTGTTTGGCTTATGGGTTCGACGTCTCAAAGCGACTCATGCTATGTAGTGGAGAGCTCCGGAAATTTCGACCACCTGCGGTTCTTGCACTGACATTGCATAGCACACGGTAGCTTGGATCTTCGCCTCGGAAAAGCGGCCGGCGAGGCCGGGATTCGATCCCGTATCCTTGGGCACAGTCGTCGAGCGCCACTGCTTCATCCCGGCGGGGCTGTCAGTGTAATGCATCATGCTTGCGCACTTCTGCAACGGCGAGATAGACAGCAAATGCGTTTTCTTTTACCCCTGACCTGTGCGGCCTTAACCTTGGCTCATTCCATGAATGTTTATTTTTAACAAAGTTGTGGAGCCTTTCTAGCAGCTACTTAGGCACATAGTTTTCAGCGCAAAGGCACGCGGCCAAAGGAAAGAAGAAGGAAGACTATAGGGACGAACACTGCGCTGACTGCCAACTCTTTGCGCTGAAAACTGTGTCCTTAAATCTAGAATACAAACTAGCCCAACAACTAACTCTGCTGAAGTACTTAGGCACGTTTGAAATGTATCTTGGCGCATCACAAATGTTACGGTTCGACAGTTTATTACTAGTGTACAATCATTTTTTCCATTCTCAGGTGCGCCAGCGTCGCTGTCATCGTCCCCAGTCGCTTTTTGAGCGTGACAGCGACTCGCATCAAACGATGAACCTCCGACTAAATGCGTTCGCCAGTAGGTGACCAAATTCTCACTGCGGTCTGAGTGTAAACCTGACATGTCATTCCCAGTGGAATGGGAGCGGGTACTATGCGGTCTGATGATGATGATTTGTGTCTTCTTGTCTTGTGGCAGAGAAATATGCGCGCTAGCCAAATAAAGATAGATAAAACATATGTAGAGATTAACACTGTCCACAAGTATACGTCTGCCCAGAAGGGGCGTCTCCGTTCGCCGGCGAACCATTTCAGCGCGCATTCGTATCAGCGTAACATCGCTAATAACTTCGCACGGGTGTTGTTGTTACCCCGCTCGCATTGCGCGTAGAGCAGCAGCGCCTGCGCTTCCCCTAAGGTCAGCCGACGGTTGCGTCCAGGTGTGGTGCCCGCTTGGCCGGCTTCCCAAGCCAGTCAAGGACGCCCCTGCAACAGAGCGCTATTTTTTTTTTATTGCCTCTTTTCGCCGCCGCATTTCGGCTGGATGCTTTGCGCGCTTCCACACCTCTCAGCTTCCGAGGATGTGTGAGTGGGGGGGTCCCTTTGTTCGCGGTCCTCTCGTGGGGGCTGGAGTCCGATTGGGATCTCTTCCCAGGAATCTCGGCCGACGTGATTCTTGACGTACGCATACTCAGCTGGCTGGTTTCGCTGTGCGTCAGCGAGGCTGATAATACAAGTCGACGTGTTGCGTGCTCCGTATTTCATACACAGCTGAGCTACGTCGGGAAATGTTCTGCGCATATATTGAAAAAGCTGTTATCCTGCCACTAAGCTTCGAGCTACTTAACATCCCTGGCAGATTCTTCTCGGCTCTGTCATCGATCCCTCTCACCTCCCAGGGTTCGTACATGGAAGAGCCAGTCGCGACCTGCCACCTGCCATAGGCAAAACCACCCACAATAGGTGCCAGGTGGCGAAGGGGAAATAGGAAAATCCCTCCTCTCTTCCAGAGAAGACAAAGATGCCAGGAAGTGGCTTAAATGTCGAGATCAAAGCCCGAGTCTACTCATTTTAAAATAAATCTGGTGCTATGTGCAGTCACTGGTAGTGCATAAGGTAAGTAGATGTGGTATGTATAACATGCGTGGTTGAGTATGGAAGCTCACAACGTGGTCCTTAAGGAATCGTGTGGTTACGGTAATTATTAACTATAAATGCCCTCCAAATCTTTGTTATCTGTCCCAAGGTGAGGAAGGCGTAAAACGACACAGGCACAACCCACAGGAAATGAGGAAGAAGAAAATTTTCATATCACCGATGGCAGACTGGCAATTCGTAGTCATTTTCTTCAGGTGGTGTACTTATAGGCCAGGACTGATTTTGCCGTCGCTATCCCGCACGCTCGTTCGATCAGTCAACGCGGGTGTTGTGGGTCTGTGCTGGACAGACCAGCCTCTCAAGTGGTGGGGATGATTGTTGGTTGATGCCGCGGTGAGTGGGGTAGTTCCGTAGGTAGTAATGCATGATGGGCAGGATGCAGGTCATTGTGCAACTGTGAAGGGGTATCCCTGGTAGAGGTTTGGTTAAGTGTGCGTCTGGGCTGGCGAGAGCAATTGGCGTGTGTAGGAGAACTGTGCTAATCTGGCTTTGGTAGAGTGGTCGAAGATGAGTGTATGTGAAAAGTCCTTAAGTGGTAGTACTTTTACATTGTTCTCTTCGCCTGCTGATAGCCTGTCAGATATATTGGACTCTCTCTACCCTCGTTGTGTCCTGCGGATCAGGCCTCGGGAGAACGTGTGGGCGCTCGTTGCTGTGGCGCAAGGCGTGGCCTGGTGTCCAGACTATTCAAATGCAGGGAATTGTGTCCGTAAAGCCCTGTCGGAGGATGTGTCGCCCCTGTTTTCATATAGGCCAGAGGCGTACGCCCGGCATGACGTTTGTGAATCGGTTAGGACGGTCCGAACTTCCAAGTCCTTATTCTCTGGGTCGACATAAATGCAGCGGATCACAACGGAAATCGCGGCTCCTCTACCTTAGCACATACATATTGAACCTGGGATTTATTTCCCGCCGGTCGGGTTCGTCGTCGCTATGCGCATGCTTTCAGTTTTCAGCGCACCCTCCGAGTGCATGGAACCGGCACCGAGCACGAAGCACCGATCAGAGGCCGCGAACATGCGCGCCATGACGAGACATTTCGTTCAGCTCGTTTTCAGTAGTGTTATCCATGACGATATCGTACATCTCTGGTGGCAATGTCCGCGCACGCAATGACTGATAGTGAACCCGGAGAAGATGCACTCTCACCGTCGCAGTAAATGTATCGTTAAAAATTACCACCACCAACTTAAGAATCCACTTCTCTGTACAGGGCCCTACGACTTACTGTAACCACTGTTCATGCTTTCTTCGTGATTTATGTAATCGGGCAGGAACTTTATGTGTGTTCTTCACAGTGTGGCGTACTCAGCTGATGTTACGAAAAGAAAAAAAAAAAACAGAACATTGATTATTTTTTTGACATCTGTTCTACACTTCCTGGTTCTATTGACGTTAACGCTACGCTCAGTACTCCTTAAACTAGCGCAGTCGGAAAGTCTGTCGCATTGCCTTTTCATTTCTTCTCTCTAATTTACAGGCAGCAGCCATAACATAAGCGGAAAGGCCGCTATATTGCGGCACAGCCGTACGAAGAGGCCTGAAAAGTGAGGCGTTTCCCCGTCGTCGCGAGCCTTCACGGCGGGGATTGCCGCGGTGGCCAGTTTCTCACCCACGCCCATGCAGGTTGGCTCTAATGTATCGCCCGTCCACTTCTTCCTCGTTGAGATAAGAGGCTCTCATTTTTTATTATCTTTTCACCCTCGTGTACTGCCCCGGCTCATTTTGCGCCCCGCCTTGGCGCGTCTGGTGCCAACCAATAAGCGCTGTGTACCTTCCCTGATGCAGCGAAACTATGGCACGAACGATGAAGGGGCCCATAAAACACCAATTGCTGCGTGTGCATTGATTCCGTGGCTGAACAACAGCCTGGACTTTTCGCACACCTACGTACCCCATTCTGTCCATTGACGCGTGCGTGCCTACCTGTTTCTTTCTCCCGATTCAATTGCATTGGCACGTACCAACCTCCTCTTTTCTTATCATGTTTGTATCTAAGCCCATAATTTCCCGTTCTTTGTCTCCTACTTCCGAGTACGCGTACTTCGTATTTGTTCTCTTTAGTCGCCGGGGTTCTCCAGAACGATATAACTTTTCGCAGTCCACGTAGCCTCACTTTGTTGTTCCTCCGTCTAGTTGGCTGGTCACCGGAAAAGCTAGGAGACAAGAGCTGCGCTATTAATCTTCACACTTCCGCATCAGGCCATATTTGCGATTTCTTACGCCCTGCCCGTATCGGCCTTTTCGAGAATAACTATCAAGAGAACTAGCTTGATCAGTGATGGTGCACCATAAAAGAAGACGGACATTCAACTATAACAAGTTTTGCGACCGTTTGACTTTCATCCATCCTCACTCCGAATAGTTATTTTGAATATTAACCATAATTTCGCCGATCGGTTTAGCATACCCCTTTGCCGCGCTTAGAAGGAGGCCGGTAAGAGATCGAGTACTGTATATGCAGACGCACGTATCCCATACAACGCCCTAGACTTTAGCAGAGCACCCTTTGGCGCAAACAGAGGTTAAAGTACGATACATACAGAAGTCCATAGGGGGTACCCTACGGTGAGCTTTACCAGATGCAGACGTGAGCGCACGGGACTTTGAAGATGTTAAGCTAGCGATTCGAAAAGTAAGAACAGCTATGGAAGTCGGCCGTACTTACCGGTAATTGGACTTCACTAAGATATGAAGAAGTGGCTGGCAACCATGCCAAATTAACTCACTTCGATTTATTTTCCATCGTGATTGCAGCCGCGCTGAATACCAGGCCGCTGCGTTGAAAATGGAAGGACTGTTGAAGGCGGACTACAGCTGATCGTTTCCCCCTTCCCTCAAGCGTCTTCGGTGTACGCCGATTGAAGGCATTGCTTTCTCTTGATTCTCTCATGAATTGTCGCCGTTCATTGCATTGTGACTACTAATTTCCTAACGATGAGATTGCTCTTGGATGCGTGTCGTGACTCTCAGTCCACAACACGCGTCCGCTGGATAGACGGGTCAGAACTGGACACCTCATCCTCTCATCGCTTGAGTTGACAATCGCCTTGTGGAAGGATATCAAAGTAAAAATAAAGAATGTTCGCTAAATCCGCTTTGGGAGCGCCACGCAGGCTCCATTCCGGCGGGAACAGTCCCGAGTAAACCAGGGCTAAGTGGGCAGGGGAGATGAAGGTTCGGGATTGTAGCTGGTGCCGAGTTATCTGCTTCAATTCAGTGAGATTGTGCCTATGGGATGCGTTAGACGTTGATCACAGTAGTTGAGAATGATCTCGTGATACGCGACCATGTGATCTCGAGCGTTTCCCCAGGCGTAGGCGGCTCCTGCTCGACTGAAGAAACCTCGAGGTAAAGAATGAGCCGCCTCCTTGGTGGCCGGCGTAGACCAGAATCCAGACAACGTGGGAAATAGGGGAAAAGGGAAGCTAATAAACTCGAAGTATCTCATCTGTCTAGCGCAAAATGTTTTATGACCAGGAAGGGATCATTATGTAGGCACCCCGTTTGTTTCACAGACGTCACTCGATCTCACCTTTCTCGCATATGTTGGGTGCCATTTCTTCCCTGCATGTCTAGATGGTAAAAGCGGTTCGGTAGTACGTATACCTCTTACTTTGGTCGAAAAAAAAAATGAAATTATGCCGTGCTTCACTGTGCGGCTCAACGGTGACCGGTTCGGTACTGTTCCTTCGCGTCGTTCTGGTTCAGGTTCGGGTTCAAAATGGGCAAAACTATGAGTTGAGATTTGCGTCTGTTTTAATCAAAACTGCCGCTTTTTACGGGCTTCGGGTGCAATTAAGGCTTCTGTTCTATGCTCTTATAACATTATTTCCTGCTACTCAGCATATGGGAGGTTTTTACACGCACTCTACAAAACCAGCATTAGAGCACGTTGAGCTCTGTTGAATACTACAGCCACTATACAGAATGCTGCTGTACGTCAGTGCTATTGCAGCAACCCAGAGGTGGTGTCTCTGCAGGCGACATGGCGAAAGGTACGGACGCGCAAGCCGGAATAGCTTGCAATCTGCCATCAGGTGCCGTTTTGTGAGAAGTTTCAAACAGGCCACAAGATGACTGACACTTATTTTGGTCGTTTTAGCGGCGAAAACAACTTGTGTCGATAAATCTCTGACAGCAGCGACACATGCGAGAGTAATATTACCGCGTGCTCCTGACTTTGTTACTCGTCACGATGATTTTGCTTCACGCAATCATCGTTCTTTCAATGTTCCTGTTTTTTTTTGTTTTTTTTTTTTTTTTTTTTTCATCCCGCATCAGCGCTTCTCGCGTCGCACCCGCTGTGCTTTGGTCACTCGTTTAGTATTTTCGAGATTTAAAATGAACGACGAGGTGGCTGTTTTAAGTAAAAGCAAACCACTACTGCTGGCACCAGCGTGATTACTATGTCACTCAAAGTCTCCCGCCCTACAGACACACTGCAGGGCGGCCTGATAGTCTGCTGCCCTTTTGACCTATACACGGCTATTTTGCACAACTGTTCGCTTTCAAAACAGCACTTGCTGGGCCGCTAAGCGCTATGTGAGTTCTGGAAGGTCGTTCAGCTATAGCATGTTTCCTATTCATACTGTTTTTCACATCGCACAATAATCAGGACTTGTTTTTTGTCCGGGCGACATTTCAGCCTCTACTAGAGGGTGTGGCAATACATATTGGTTTTTCACACTTTCGCGGTCCGAAAAAAGTATCTCGTAAAAAAAAAAAAAAGCCATTTTGTTCGGCTTCGACCGTTATACCTAGTGGAACGGGCAGAGGTATATTATTTTCTATTACTTTTGGGCAGCCTCACCATAGTTTATGTAGTTTGCCAGGGAACATTGCCCTGCTTATAGTTTATGCTGTGTTGCTGTAAAGTTCCTTGCACGTTTCTTTAAAATATATGCTTCAGAGATGTTGTTTCTTTGTTTGCATGCCTGCAACTTAAACTAATAGTTCCTTTAATTTTAGCGCACTGCGTTAGAAGAGGCAGCTTCCCTGGCGGGGGAAAAGTTAAGGAAAGGTTTAACACGATTAAATTTAAGTAGGCAAAGCGAAAACGCGCGACTCCTCTATGATGTCTGCGAACCTCAAGAACATCATAGACAATGTTGTATATTTGTTTAGATATGTACCAATACGAAGGAAGTTTGTCAGGTGTGTGAAGAAGAAGTAGCAGGTGTGCGAAGTAGAAGCATAAGCGAAGCAGCAACAGCAAAAGAAGCGAGCGCCGCCTTTTAGGGTACGACGGTGACAGCGCAGGCTAGCACCCTGCATACTAAGCCCGCGCTTTAACCAAGCCGTATGAACATGCCTGCGCGGGGTAACGTGAATTGAAATGTAATAGATTCTGATTATATCACTCTCCCAGCTGCAAGCTCCTGCCAGCGCCATGCTAGTGTATATGAAACACACATGGACAAGCTACGGAAGAGCGTAGTGACTCTGTCGCTTTAAGAAAAAACAAATTCTAGGGTACGCTTAAGTCTGCTTAGATGCAGTAACGCGAAATAATTGCGAGTTCTTTCACGCCGCTCGGTGGATTCGGCCGACTAGCGAAACTCGGCCGCGCTCGGCCGCTAAAGGGATGGGAGCGAAACGTTACGAAATACGGCTGTCACTCTAGCATGAAAATCACCTTTACGAAAACAAGACAGCTACCACGCCAAAATTGTATTCTAGGCTCATTTTCAGCGGGTTAGTATTTATGTGCGCCCTTTATTTCTCCTCTTTTTTTCACTGAATCCTGCACTGAAGTTCAAGAGCCCTATCCATTTTCTCTTGTTTTGTAAAGTTCATGTTTACTTTCAATGTTCTGAGCGCTAATTTTTTTTAAAAGCGCGCATGGTTTCGAAATTACCTATAACTACTGTTTCCTAGATTTCCATAGTATAAGCATACAACATGCCATATTTGGGCCCAAGCACATGCTGCGATGGCTCAGTGCTTAGGCGTTCGGCTACTGAGAACCTGAGTTCGACACCAGCCGCGGCGGCTGCATATCAACAGAGGCCAAAAGACTATAGTTCCAGTGCAGAATAAAAATTCCCGGCTGGCCTAAATTACTCCATAGCGACGTTCACGTAGCCTGAATCGCTCCGTGATGCTAAACACGATATAGCATACTACATTTTTGAGAATTATGGCCAGCATCTATCATGGATGCGAATCGGAGTCCCCATTATTCCAAACAAAGTTGGAAGAACTTTATACGGCTTTGTTCGTCCTGATGTCGCAGTACCACGCCACTTTAGTGAAGCCTCGATTCGGAGGCCCCATTGAGGAATTCCTTAGTGGTCGCCCGTATCAGCAATTAGCCGCAGTGCGTAGCTCCGCGACCTTTCTTTTTCGCGATACCGATCGGCCAGCCCTGGAAATTATTCAATCGCCGCATCGGCCTTGTCGAGGATTCCCGCTTGCCTCCTCTCCGCAAGGACCGATCAAGGCAGGGAAGCCGGGTTATGTAAGCCGCGTGTCAACGCTCCCGCAGCGATTCAGCCTCGCATGGGAGAAACGCAAGGCCTCCTCTTGCGAGTGGGTGTGGGCGCAGATAGCTGTTAGGCGAGTAGCAACTGCGTAGCCGGCGCACAATGCATGCTCGTTCCTTTAAAGCTGCACGCACAAAACTTGTCACAAGCATACCTGCTATAGTGACTCTTTTGACACCAAAGCCTGTTGACATTGGATCGCAGAAAATGTCGCATTCACGCTTACGTCGTGACGGTGGGGATAAGCTAAGAGACCGCTTGTTATCGGTTTTCTGCGCTACATGCTGTGGTGCATTGTGGTACATTGATGCAGATAAGAAAATGTATACAACCGAAGTCAGAAACCTCACATGACGGTCAGCACTATGCAACAGGAGCTTCAGCGGCAGCTGCTTGCGGTGGCGAATTCGCGATTCTTCATCCTTTATTGTCTCCTTCTCTGGTAAAGTGCGAGTGACGCCACTATGATACCACTCATGGCATCGATGATTTCGGAAAGAGTGACGCCTGTATGTGGCATGCCGCAAGGATTCCGAACGTGAAACGCTGCATGCTGAGCCGCCAGCATGGTTCACTGTTGTACCAACGCAACAAGGCAGAAACCTTAACGAATATTTCGGTTAAAATAAACAGCTCAACAAACTGTCTACATCGTACTCTCTGGTATCGCTGGTTCAAGTCTAAGTTTCTCGGAGGGGTGACCACGACAAGTCAAGCTTTCGGTAGATTTGGAAGGCTGACATCATCAGAAAAGCCAAACCTCATGCCCCAGTGTTTCTGCTGCATGGAATGGCGAGGACGGATAGTAAACGCATGAGACTCGCATAGGCACTCGTGCACGGCGCGAGCGTTCCATCTTCGTCCTCTACTTTTTGCGAAAGAAAAGTCGGTCCAGACTCAAGCCGGAGAAGCAAACCACGTGGGATGAATAATCCTGCCGAAGGATTTACTTGAGGTTATCCACCTGTATGGCCGGAACTCGAAGGGCCGGATGTTTGGAGGCTCCGCAGCGGGGTTAACGTCAATGGACGCTATGATTCCAGGGTTCACTTGGTAACAACCGCAACAGAGGCGGCTCTCCTGTAATCGGCCCTGCCGACGAGGTAGCTGACGGAAAGCGAGCGCTGACGCGAGAATGCAAAGGGGTTGGCTAAACCAGGCTATGGCTTATTAAGGTAAAAGCTAGCTTGGCTATGTTTGCGAAAAAGTGGTCGCAGAATGTGCAAGCAAAACATGAAACATTCTGTAACTGTAAACTGTCACATTAAGATGAGGTATTCATGAATGTGCATGTAATAACAAGTGGTATTTAAATGTCATGCCATGCCTAGTCACCACCACCACCAGGTGGTAGCCAGGGCCACCACGATGTCTCCGGATGGCCCAAAAACAGCGTTTCCAAGTTCATTTTTCTACCGGACCAAAATGAGAAAATTTCGTTCCTCGTGGACCAGCAGCCGAAAAACACGTATAAAAACATATAAAGCAAGAGCCAACGATAACGTCTCGTTCTAAAAGCAAACTTGCGATTCTTAGAAAATTTCTCCTCTGCGGCGTTTCACCTGGCAGCATAAGGTCCTTTACTATTTAACCTATGCCTTAGCATGACACTTCTAAGATCAACCCTACTGCTAAATTTATTATATATGCCGACGATACCGGAGTCGTTTTCACTGGAAATGACATTGGTCACCTGTTTCATGTGTGCAATAACGCAATGGCTACCTTACAAAAATAGAACGAATCTATTCCTACGTGCGTAGACTATACAAAAGCAAAAGTCGTCATATTCCGTGCTAAAAGCTAGCCTCTTCTCTCCTGCTTGAATATTGTATTAAATACCAGGCGCATTGATAGTGCGTGGGCGTCGATTTCCCCTCCAGTATGTATTGGGAAGTCCATGTGTCTTGTACTATAGCACAGCTGACTCTGTTGGTCGTCTGAGAAGTGGGAGGCAAAGCTGGCCCACACGGGTCTCTCTGAGAAGCGCAGCCTGCTCACCAGGGCCTGGGAGACAGCACAGGCCAATGGTATCCTGGACTGAGGAAACCACCCACGCTATTTCGTTAAACAAATAAAGTTTGCTCTCTCTCTCTCTCTGAGATAGACTCTTCCAAAAGTCAGTAAGAATACTTATTTATTTTAATTCCACCTAAACTATTCCCACTTTGTATAAGACACAATAACATGCCTCTTGCGCATATAAAGTTTGCAGAAAAACAAGTATCCTGTGTAACATATTGAACCTTGATGGGCACCAAGCGCAAACCTTTTTGTTCAGAGTGGTGTCTTGAAAATGCATACATTTTACAAATACTGCTTCAGCGCCACTATGACGCTTTAAGCTCGGAAAAATATCAAGTACCTAAGCAACCCTGGTGAATTATACACTCGGGGATCCGATTACACTGCAAGACATGCGGAGGTTTGGACTGTGGCTACACATCGTTTAAATTTAGGCTGAGAGCGTCGGAAATATATTCCTTCTTCAAAATATACTACTGTAATAAGTTTCACTTATTCAGCTAATATAAAAGTCATCTGCGTTCTTTGTATGCCATCAACAGTGGAAACCACTATAAAATACCTCTCTATACTGAAAGTCTATAATGTTTTATTGTTGTGCGTCTTTATAATTCTGCTCACGGCAGTGAAGCGGACAAACGTTAATTTATTATTGCGTTATTTTGTTCATTTTTTATCTCAAATTGCACTGACTGCGTAATTGTCTGTGCCTACCGTTGCGCCGCTTAGCCGCTGTCAAGCGAAAGAGGGCTGTGGCTTCCTCAAGCTGACTCACAACTTCTTCTGCAGCTCCTCTGTATGTTTATTCCAGGCAGAAATAAATAAACTTGAATTTGAAACAAAAAATGGCACATGCTCCGCTCTATCTGAACAGCGTACAGTCGTCACTCCAGGAAGACTTGGAGAGAGCTACTCAGTGCGAACTCATATTTAGAAAAACAGAAGCCAGTTTGTTGAAGGGAATGCGGCTGTTTCCGAATCTCTGGGTGGTACTTCTGATGTATCGCAGGGAAAGTTATTGGGTCCCTTGCTTTTTATTTTGTATATCAATGATTTGACTGATGTTGTTGCAAATTCTGCATCCATAGGGTCGTTTGAAGACGAGTGCAAGTTTTTTAAATAGAAAAAAAAAATCGAACTCTGATCACGGTGTTCTCCAAGGTTCTATGGCAGCTATTGATAAATGGAGCGTTGAGTGTAGTAAGAAGCTTGACCTCGAGAAAACTGTACTCCTACATGTTACGAGAAGGAAGAATTTTAGCACATTCACTTATTCTCTTCAAGGGTCCAATATTCAATAAGTACCCATTCATAACTTAGGACGGTAGATGTGTAGGCCAGTTGGTGAGATATAAGGAAAATAGAAACCGCAGCAGGCACATGACGGAGAGAGGAGACAATACAGGGCGGTACTAGCAACTGAAAAGTTTATTGAAAAACAAGGGCTCTTAAAAACTGATGGTACATATTACCCTACAATCGGGTGAAGTAGAATGAAACATGAAAACCAAGCAAGATCCTCGGCGAAACTTAAAAGACAACAATCAGCATGTGGAAGTTGACAAAACGGTGGAAAAAAACAACAAAAAAAAAACAGGATCTGTAAACGAAAATGATTGCAAAGGAACCTGAACAATCGACAACAGCCCATGAAGGAGAAGGCATAAAAACTCCGCACGAGGTGATCATGAAAAATAAACCAATACAAAAGGTTCCAAAAATTAAACGACCGACAACCGCCGGAGAAAATGGATGCGTGAAAACCATTGCACAAAATTAAACAAATGTAAGCAGCAGGAAAGAAACAAGCACCCAAAAGGTCCCATGACAAGGAAACCCAGTCCTTTCTGGAGGAGAGAGACAGAAGGTGAGCGCACTCATCTGGTACATTTGACATGAAACAACTAGAAGAAAACAAGCGTGTTGTATGCGCGAATGGGGTCATTTACAAGATTCCCCTCATTTGTGGTCGTGTTTATATTGGGCAAACTAGTAGGTGCTTAAATGATCGTTGGGGGAGGCAGGGGGTTCGAATTCGCCTATTCACTGCCGCAGTTGTCAGGGCTGTTGTCCACAGCTCAGCCAGACTGCGATTATAGGAAGGAGAAAGGGACAGCTTGAAGGAGAAATTGTAGGGGCGGTTGCCACCCAGCGTTCGTAATCCGATGATTGTGTTAGCTCATCTTCTGTCTCTCTCCTCCAAAAAGAGCTGAGTTTCCTTGTCATGTGACCTTTTGGGTGCTTGTTCCTTTCCTCCTACTTGCATTTGTTCAATTTTGTGCAGTGGTTTTCATGCATCCACTTTCTCCCGCGGCTGTCGTTCGTTTAAGTTTTGGAACCCTTTTTTGGTTTATTTTTCATGATCACCTCGTGCGGGGTTTTTATGTCCTTTTCTTTCATGTGCGGTAGTAGCCGGTCGTTCAGGTTTCTTTGTAATCACTTCCTCATACAGATCCTGCTTTTTTTTTTTTTTTTGTCATCCCTTATTAGCTTCCACATGCTGATTGTTGTCTTTTAAGTTTCGCCCATAGTCTTGTTTGGTTTTCATGTTTCATTCTGCTTTACCTGATTGTAGGGTCACATGTGCCATCTGTGTTTATAAGCCCTTGTTTCGTAGCGTAAAGCTACAAAACACGGGCCACAGCAGAGTTTCGCTTGAGTGTTGGCCGCCCGCTATGCGCATTGCGAGAGCCGCCAAATTCGAAGCGACCAACCAGAAGTCTCAGGCCTAATCACCATTAAATCGATGCTTAAAAAATAAACGATTAAACCTTATCTTCCACTGGGGAATCGAACCTCCATTCCTAAAATTCCCAGCCCAGCGCTTTACCACTGCGCCACGTCGGGAATTTTTTTATTGCATAGAAGCACTTCGAGCAATTTAACCAGGTCGCATTCCGCAACCTGTCAATACACAGTTACACCAGCATCGAGCTCTCACTTTGACCACACATCAAAATTCCGGGAGACATATACATGCATCCAGTAAAGGTAACCAGGCAGGAGGTCGATCCTGCGCAGCATATACCCCCCGCACCATAGCACACTGTTCTCTGAACAGAGACTTCGATGAACCTGGTGGCTCTCCTTGGCGATCTGTCATGCGGCTCTTGCACAGGCTAAAAAGTCCCATGAGCACAAAAAGATCACATGGCGCCTCAGAAGCTTCCCTTGTAGGCAAAAATCTTATAGTATAGGGCGTAATATAAATGTCCTTTTTGAGAGTCCGTTGAAGATGTCCCCCCCCCCCCCCCCCTAAAAAAAAAGAAACAAAAAAAAACAACAACAACAAACAAACACGGCATCACGGCAATACACGAAGCAATGATCTATAGTTTCTGGCTGCTGACACTGGCGACAGTTATACTGACCATGGCACAAAAGTGCCTTTTGCACGAAGCCACGTTTTGACAGGTAAGGTTGATATGCGTGAAGTTTAAAAAAGAAAGTCTTTGCGGCTGATTGCATATACATTTGTTGAGCCCGCTTTAATACATTATTGTCCAGAAAGGGGAGGTAAGGCTTCCTATACATCGGTAAAGGAAATAATGTCTCAATAAGAACTTTTGTCATCTGTCTTCTGGATAGACTGTATAGGTATTCCAAGGAAACCCGTACAGTGAGGGAATGGAATGTGTTGGAAAGTCCTTAAGAAAACCCCACAAAGGACCCTCAAATCTATGACCAGTGAACCAAACAAATTAGCAAATAGGAACTTAATCGTCTATTAAACACAGCTAGGAGGAAGGGATGGTTTGCTGTTTTAAAAAAGAAAAACCCTGAAACAAGCTGACGAACAAACAAGTGCTGAAGACTAGCTCCACCAGCCTCCAGAGGGAGAAACAAATTGTCTCGACTCATAAGCTCCCATTGAGAGCGCCACACAAAAGTATCAAAAATTCTATGCGTGAACTGTAGTTTGTTTCCTGCACGATGCAACACTTTCTATGCATATATAAGCTTAGAAATCAGGAAGACATTGCAAACTTGTGCTCGTGCAAATAGAGACAGCTCCCTACTCATCCATGCCTGGGTTTGTCGCCTAACTGATGAGATCTGAGAATCCCAGTGAGGCACACTATTGAGATATTGATGCAAAGGAACCCCCAAATACTGTAAGGTTTCGGCTTTGTACCCCAGTGACCTAACCAGAACCCCTTTGATTTATCAAGTGATTTATCAACTATCACAAAAGCGCTCAGTTACGCGTAAAACCTTGGTCACACTCTTTTTATCAGTACAGAAAAGGGCAATGTCATCAGTATAAGCCAAAACCTTAATTTCACATTGCGATAGTGACAAGCCACGAACTGCTTTGTTTTTGATGATACTACGACATAGGGGCTCAAGATATAACGCGAATAACAAAGGCGATAGAGAACAGCCCTGTCGAACAGATGATTTGAGAGGAATCGATTTTGGTTAAGTTTTGATTAACAGTCAGTCTTGTAGTGGCCGCTTTGTAACATAGTTCAATGCCTTTAAGCAAGACATCACCAATGTTTGCGCTCTCCAATACAGCAAACAAAAAATCATGACACACTTTATCAAAAGCTTTTACCAGATCGATCTGAATTAGGGCCACTTGACTGATCTCATCTGACACTGTTTCTATCACAGAACGTGCAATATGTATATGGTTTGAATACTGCGGCCTTTGATTCCACACACTTGGTGTGGTCCTAATAAATCTAATGCACAAGTTGCAGACGAGAAGAAAAAACCTTCGCAAATATTTTATAATCCATGTTCCATAAGGATATCGGACGGTACCCTTCAGCAGTTTTAAACCAAACCGTAGCTTTCGGAATTAGTATGGTGTGACCAGTATAGAACGTGGGAGACAAAAAGCCTTTGTCATATGCTACACTGAAAACTTCCACTAAGGCAGGTGCTAAGGTAGGCATAAACGTTTTATAGAATTCACAACTGAGACCATCCGGGCCAGGAAACTTCTGGCCTTGTAGTGAACAAATGGCCGACTTGACCTCATCTAAAGTAATGGAAGGTGCAGCGGTGGCGTAGCGGTAGAACATCCGCCTCGCATGCAAGAGGACTGGGGTTGAAATCCCGGTGCCGCGCAATTCTCCACCGGATGAAAAAAAAAAAAAAAATCCGCGTGTCGATGGAATTGCATACACAGGCTTGGGGTGCGACCTGATGCCGGTGAACACCTCCGGCAACGTACTCCCTCACCAGAACAGGAGTTTGCCACCCTGGTGCAGTAATTGGCCGTAACCTCCTATGATAAGCTCCATAAAACCCCGGCCCTCAGTCACCAGCGGCTGCGGAACAATTGACCGGCGGTCAGACCTGTGACGCAGCAGGGGGTGCTAAGAAAGCCTGGCTCCGCTGGACAGGCCGCCATTGGAAACTGACCCTGGCAACGTTTAATGCTAGAACCCTAGCTAGTGAAGCTAGTTTAGCAGTGCTGTTAGAGGAACTAGAGGGCATGAAATGGGATGTCATAGGGCTTAGTGAGTTTAGGAGGCCGAATGAGGCATATACTGTACTGAATGGGCATGTACTGTGTTATCGAGGTTTGCCAGAGAGGCGACAACTAGGAGTAGGTTTCCTTGTCAATAAGTATATAGCGGGTAGTATAGATGAATTCTATAGTATTAATGAGAGGGTTGCAGGCATCGTAATTAGGCCTAATAAGCGGTATAAACTGAAGGTTGTACAGGCCTATGCACCTACATGTAGTTATGATGGCCAGGCAGTTGAAAGCTTCTATGAAGATGTAGAATCGGCAATGCGAAAAGTAAAGACGCAGTATACTGTCCTAATGGGCGACTTCAATGCCAAGGTAGGGAAAAAACAAGCAGGAGACAAGCCAGTAGGTGACTATGGCATTGGTTCTAGGAATAGCAGGGGGGAGTTACTAGTTGAGTTTGCAGAGCGCAATAACTTACGAATCATGAACACCTTCTTCAGCAAACGGAAGAACCGGAAATGGACATGGAAAAGTACTAACGGAGAGACTAAAAATGAAATCGACTTCATAATGTGTTCAACCCCCGCCATTATGCAAGATGTAGAGGTAATCGGGAAAGTGCGATGCAGTGACCACAGGGTGGTGAGGTCCCGAATTAGCCTAAATCTGAAGAAGGAATGCAACAGATTAGTAAGAAAGAAACCCATCAACGAATTAGCGGTGAGGGGGAGGGCAGAAGAGTTCAGGATCTCGCTACAGAATAGGTATTCAGCTCTAACTGAGGATGGCGACATTACCCTAGAGGCAAGGAACGATAATTTCAGAGATATCATTACTGAGTGCGCGGTAGAAGTAGGCGGTAGGATAGTTAGAGAGGATACCGGTAAGCTGTCTAAGGAGACGAAAGATTTGATTAAGAAACACCAGAGTATGAAAGCTTCCAATCCAACAGACCAGATCGAATTGGCCGAGATATCAAAGCTAGTCAATAAGCGCAAGGTGGCCGATATAAGGAAGTATAACATGGAGAAAATTGAGCATGCTGTAAAGAACGGGGGAAGCCTTAAAGCGGTTAAGAAGAAATTGGGCATAGGCAAAAACCAGATGTATGTGATAAGGGACAAGGCGGGCAACGTCATCACTAATATGGAAAAGATAGTCAAAGTAGCCGAGGAGTTCTATACAGATCTCTACAGTAGCCAAAGTAGTCAGGACCGTAATGAGATTGGCGATAGGGAAAAACAGTCAGACGTTCCACCAATGACGAAGGACGAAGTCAACAAAGCACTAGAAACTATGAAAAGGGGGAAATCAGCTGGAGAGGATCAGATAACTACAGATTTGCTGAAGGACCGGGGGGGGGGGGGGGGGGGGGGGATATCGTGCTAGAAAAACTGGCCACCCTGTATACGCAGTGCCTGGTGTCATCGACGGTACCGGAACCATGGAAGAATGCAAACATTATCCTCATTCACAAGAAAGGGGACTCTAAGGACCTTAAAAATTACAGACCAATCAGCTTACTGTCTGTTACGTATAAAGTATTTACTAAGGTAATCGCTAATAGAATCAGGACAACCTTAGACTGCAATCAAGCAAAGGATCAAGCAGTGTTTCGGAAACGGTACTCTACTATCGATCATATCCATACCATCAATCAGGTGATAGAAAAATGCTCGGAATATAACCAGCCCTTATACATAGCATTCATTGATTACGAAAAAGCATTTGACTCAGTTGAAACCTCGGCGGTGATGCAGGCATTGCGAAATCAGGTGGTATACGAGCCGTACGTGAAAGTGCTGGAAGATATATATAGTGGCTGCACAGCAACCATAGTTCTGCATAAAGAAAGCAACAAAATTCCCATAAAGAAAGGTGTTAGGCAAGGAGACACAATCTCCCCAGTACTATTCACAGCTTGTTTAGAGGAAGTATTCAGAGACTTGGAATGGGAGCAGTTAGGGATAAGGGTAGATGGAGAATACCTCAATAATCTTGAAGGGGAATAACAAGGAGAATAAGACTGGGATGGAGCGCATTTGGCAAGCACTCCCAGATTATGACTAGCAGCTTACCGGTATCGCTCAAGAGGAAAGTATACAACAGTTGTATTTTGCCTGTACTCACCTATGGGGCTGAAACGTGGAGGCTAACCAAGAGAGTTCTACTTAAGTTGAGGACAACCCAGAGGGCTATGGAACGAAAAATGGTAGGGGAACATTCAGGTCACCGACATTCTAGTGGAAATTAAGAAGAGATGGGCATGGGCAGGACATGTAGTGCGAAGAGAGGATAACCGATGGTCGCTTAGGGTAACAAACTGGATTCCAAGGGAAGGAAAGCGTAGCAGGGGGCGGCAGAAAGTTAGGTAGGCGGATGAGGTTAAGAAGTTCGCAGGGGTCAAGTGGATGCAGCTAGCACAGAACCGGGTTAAGTGGAGAAATATGGGAGAGGCCTTCGCCCTGCAGTGGGTATAGTCAGGCTGATGATGATGATGATGATGAAAGTAATGGATCCTTCAATGGTTGTCCGCTGTTCATTCTCAAGACGAGGAAAATCTTCTTTTAAATGACTGAAATCAGACCCACTGTTCGAGTTATTACCACCACTAAAGAGCCACGCATAATAGTTAAAGAAGGCACTCAGAATACCAGGCGTGTCAGTGTACGTATCACTTGCGCAACGAATTTCTAAAACCTGCTTAGAAAGAGCAGCTTGCCTTTCATCACTAAAATCACGGCGAGATCGTTGTTCATTAGCGAACCTCCGTATTCGCGACCTAATCAAGGCACCTTGATAGGTTTCTGCACTAAACTGTTGTAACTGTGCTTTAATATTGTTGATGTCATCATACGACCCCGGATAAATTTTTTCCAACTCATATAGTTCGTTCGAGGTGCGCTTCAATACACGAATGTGAAGGTGCTTCAAGAATGTAATCCTTGATGATGCTTCAATTGCAAGACTGTTAAACTCCTGGTTAAAAAAATCCCACTTTTGAAAGACTGATAAATCGGCACGAACGTATACGTGTATTTGAAGCACGCAACTACAGACCGTTGAGAAGATTCATCCGAAATAAGGGAATTATTTAGCTTCCATAGCTCCCACTGCGGTTGGAGTAGACGTCTAGTATGCTTTCCTATCTGAGCAGATACCAACCACGTAGTGGTCGCTAAAAAATATCGGTCTCACCCAGTATCCATGTACAGTAGGTAATGTGCCAGCCGAAACATAGATCCTGTCAAGACGGGCATTCGAAGACGATTGGAAGTGCGTGAAATGTATACTATCGCTTTTTAGTCGGCCAATGTCAACAAGGTTATGCTCACAAACTAAGTCAGTGAGAACAGCAGCACTGGGGTCATAACGTCCGCGAATTACTGATCGATCCTCATTGTTACATACGCAATTGAAATCTCCCATCAATAAAATTTTCCGATCTGTGCGCAGGAGATTTGCCAATGATAAGAAAAACACTTTCCTTTCTTGCTGCTTAACAGGCGCATAGACACAACCAATCCGCCACTGCTGACCCGAAATGGTGAGGTCACAATATATGAGCCGCCCCTCATCATTAATGCAATATGACAAGCCGGTCATGTCTAGTGTATTGCCCAGGAACAGCATGCTCCCTCCGGACAATCATTTTGAATGGCTGACGATAATGTTATAATGAGATAAAAACACCTCAAGAGCAGTTTCAGTATAGTCATCCGTAGCCAATTTAGTTTCCTGGATTGCAGCTACACTCACACGACT
This sequence comes from Amblyomma maculatum, assembly GCF_055883805.1. NCBI lineage: Eukaryota > Metazoa > Arthropoda > Arachnida > Ixodida > Ixodidae > Amblyomma > Amblyomma maculatum. The sequence goes on along the minus strand of NC_139349.1, from coordinate 174,568,805 downwards.
GCTTTCAAACAGTTGTTTTAACTGGCACTGGCACCGTCGATTCCGCAAGCCTCTAGCGTTAAGGGTAGCGATCTCAAAAGCTGTGGTCCCCGCCATTTTTTCTGCGTGCATTATTCAACCCCATCCGCCAAAGCGTTGTTGTTGTTGTTGTGGCTGTAGGAAGAAGGAAAAGAAAATGCACGGGCCTGCTACTGGCTCTGTAGCTGAGCCACCTCCGCTGCCTCGTGCAGACAGAAGAGAATATAGAGAAGAAAGAAAAGGAAGAGGGAAAGAAAGACGCGCGCCGCAACAACAGCCCTCGTCCACTACCAGCGGTGGCGTGTGCAATGACGGCCTACAACAGATAAAAATTCGGTGCCAGGCTAGCCCCCGCCGCAAGCGGCGGTGACCCACCTGTACCATCCCCATCGGGGGAGAGGAGCCGAGCTCGCCAAAGCGGGGAGAGTCGCCAGCAATTGGCTACCTTTTGAGCTGCAACTGCCCGTTTTTTTTTTCCTTCCTTTTTTTTTTTTTTGAGCCAATCGTCCTCTTGCCTCCTCCTCTGATACCTTGCTTGGATCTTCGTTGACACCAAGCTCCTCATCCGCGGGACGCTTCAAAGGCGCGCTGCTGTTCATGGAGACCTCTGATGTTGCTGAGGCTTCCGCCCATGATGTCGGAAGCATTGCGTCACTCGCAGCTCGAAGATCAGTCGGCAGCTCCTTGCAGACGCCGGTAGTTGACTCCAGACGCGGCGCACTCCAGTGACACACCACCGACGGAGCAGCGTGGACGCAAATCCGCTAGCTTCTCGGCAACCCCCAGAGGCAGATCTCGAGATACATCTGCAGCAGAACGCCGCTTTTTAAGCAGCTCAAGGTCAGATGCACCATGTTCAAACTGGGCACAGTCTGGAGGCTTGGGGTCGGGAGGCTCACTAGGTGGTGGCTTGATGTCCTGTGGATTATTAATGGCCACTGCTTCATGCGGAGCCGCGGCGTTGATCTCTCCAGAAGCGTCCACAACATCCGATATGACCATGATGTGCTCTGACACTGCATCACCTTCTTTATACCAGGAGCCCTGACGCAACCTAGCGGCATAGGTCAAGACACAAGCATCCACTGTGCGACCGAAACGACGACACTGGGTGGATCGAGGCGTTCGGCACTGTCGCCGGACATGTCCAACTCTGCTGCACAGAAGGCACAGTGGAAGCCTGCCCGAGATGATTACCAACGCCTGAATTTTAAACACACTCAGGGGGTATGAGGAATGCTGGAAGATGAAACACCATCTTTCAGCGCGATAGACACTTCCCGGTTTGCTGTCTTCATGTGTTCCATCCCTGGACAGCACCACTTTTCTCGCTCCACGGCCTGAACAGTGACATACGGCTCCAAAGCTTCCACAATCCGGCGATGTTCCACCTGGCGTGGAAGCCAAAGCAGCTTCAACTTAATATTTCCTGTTTCCAGGTCAAATATCAAGCATTTCAGCCCTTTTACGCGTAGCTCCGCCAAGTCCACAAGTTTCTGTTTTGAAACGCTATTCTCACAAGTCACCATCAAAACATGGCTTATTTGATATTGTCCAATGCAGACGATATTCTGAAGGTCCATGACACGGGAAAGGGCATCCCTGAAGTCTGGCGCTCGGTACGGACGGCCATTTAAGTCACCATGCAAAAATGCAGTATTGAGCTCTACATTACCGGATGGCAGATGAGGCAGCACAATCTTGTAGGTGTCCATGATGTCTTCAGAAGACGCAAAACCTCGGCCAACGGCCGATGCGCTGTTTCCAGCAGAGAACATTGTGAAACGTGGCAGCCCCGAACGAACGCTAATCCTTCACCTCCCCTGCGCCACGTCGTAAGACGCTCTACGTAATTCCCCTTGTCTACAGTGAGAATTATAGCGGGAGTCCGCGAGTGAAAGGTACTGCGGCTTTCCTTTCTTGTAAACGATTTATAGAACACCGGTGAACTTTAATGCGTTCAATGAAATGGTCGTTGCGTTCGACAATTGGGACGTGCGGTGTCACTACAAGACGCTTTCCCAGAGCGGCCGCGAGAGAGGCCCGGAACACTGAATCTCCCCAGAACGAGAAGAACGCCTAGCGAAAAGACGTCGCCAGGAAGCTCAACGACGTGCTGTGGCCGCGGATAAACAGCAGCAACAGCAGCCGGAGGAAAGTGAGGAAGAGGACGAGGAGGACGAAGAAAGTGATTCAAAGACTCGTCGGGGCACTGAACACACGATAAAACTAGGGGAAAGTGCGAACTCAGCAGCAAGCATAACCGTAACTTTACGCTACATATATCCAGGCATAGTAGAGCTAAGCCACTGTCAATTTTTTAAATAAACTTTTCAGTTGCTAGTACCGCCGCCTATGTTTTCTCCTCCCGCCGTCCTGTGCCTGCGGCGGTTTTTATTTTCCTTACCCATTCATAAATATTCAGGCTTGACACTTACCATTCAAATGAACTGGTTATTGTACACCACGCAAACTTGCTCTTCAGCATTCTCAACACTGTGTTTCCGAAAACGAAAACTAATCACGCACATTCCAATATTAACATTTCGGGATATACCACTTCTACTCAGGACTAAGCTTGAGCACGCTTGTATATCATTTGGAATGGAATCCGCACACAAAAATAACATATACTCTCTTGCAATGATTCAGAGGGAAGCAGTCAGATTTATTTTCCACAAGCACAACAGATTTCATTTGCCCATAGCACTATTGTAGGCAAATATTTGTCCGCTTCTTTTAGGCCGCCGCAAAATAAAACAAATTTTATTCCTTCGTAATCCTCTTTCACAAAGTAGATATTTCTGAACCTAATTATGTTCAACCATCTACAGCCAGACTAACACGACACACCAGAGAACATATGCTTCAGCCTATCTTTTCCCCGACAAATACATTTAAATGGCAGCTTTTTCTTTTCGAGAATTATCTATGACTGAAGTAGAACCTGTAGGGCAAGTTTTTTCATAATTCAATGCAAGAAGAAAGCTGCGCTATAGATACAAGGACGAAGAAGAGGCATTCTTCGTTCTTGTATCGAAAGCGCAGCTCTTTTCCGAATGAAATTCGCTTCAAGAATCTTTTTTTCAAAATATTAATTTTGGCAAGGTGCTGGATATTATTTGCTTGGTTAACCTGTCCAATTGGCGTTATTTTTATTTGCTATTTTTATTCCTTTGTTCTCGTCTGTGTGCTGTGTGTTACACTCTTGTCTTTTTTGACCTGCAAGTGCGATTGCCATATTGTATTCCCCTTCTGCTTGGGCTACAAGACCTGCAGTATCTTGAAATAAATAAATAAATAAATAAATAAATAAATAAATAAATAAATAAATAAATAAATAAATAAATAAATAAATAAATAAATAAATAAATAAATAAATAAATATTAACTAGTTCACATTTTCCAAGCGACAAAGAGGAGAAACACAGTAGCACCAAATAGACAGTAGTAACCTTATTTGTTTTGCTAATGTTGTTAGCAAGTACTCCTTTGTCCTTAAATCATTATTGTACAAGTAAGTCAGCGCATAAGTTAGGGACAACAGGCATTTTCTTAATAAAGGTATATCTATGCGATGGTTAGCTGCTATTACCTGAACTATATTCATAGTTGAAATTCTGTTCCTGTGAAAGTGCCCATGCAGGCCATATTAAAAGAAGATGTGGGCTTTAACTGAGATCTGATATTTACTTAAAGCTTTCGCTTCAAATGATATATTTAATCCCGCACATCATGGTTAAATTGTAGAATATAAACTACGCGCATTTCGTGAAGTAAATAGGCTGGTTGTTTAGTTATTGTTGGTAGGCTTCGTGTTTTGTGTCTGGTATCATCTCATATAAAAAAATAAAAATACTAGTTCCGTTGTAAAAACGGTCTCGCAGATTTTTTCACATTTGAAGATCTACTTCTCTAGCAGATGCAAAAGCGGAAGGTGAAATAAAGTGTTTCGATATGTGTAAACTGGGGTCATCTCAATTTTTTCGCAAGCTTTAGAAGTTTGTAACTGTGCTCTTGTTCGCAGTGCTTTTTTCATGACACATACGACCCGAATGGAGCGTTTTATTTATTTTTCCTACAAAGTGCGTTTAAGTGCCCTCAAAGGAAGGTAGGGAGCAAGTAAAAATGACGATTCATAGAAAGTACAAACTAAATGAAATCGGATATAGCAGGGTATCACAACTGAATTTTGCGAAAGTCAAAATGTGTGGCTGCAATATTCCAGAAAAAAAAAAAAAAAGGAAGAAGAGAATGCATACGGCTAAAAGGAAAAGAGGAAAATGAAGTTGGAACGACAAGCAAGAAATATAGGCTGCACAAGTTAGATAGTAACGTGGTTATAAACAATGAACAGATATTATTCAATAATACACATACAACAATACGAAAAAACATACAGTTGGAGCTAGGAAATGAAATAAATTAAATACTGGTATTGAACGAATGCGTTCTTGGGGTTTAGATGTGTGATGATAGTTGAGATACACGTTGCGTCTAATAAAGGTTTGAGTGGTGCTTAAATATAGGGTGAAACGTACCTCACTTCCTATACTGCATTACCTAGACATTAGTGCTGGGGTACGGAATTCACTTCTGTCATTCGGGTCGAATATTCTAAAGCAAAATTTCCTGAACTGCATCCACTGTGCTACATCGCAGTCCGCACTCAAAACAGCCGTTCGCACCACCGAGAATACGTGTAGGTCTGAACATACACTCACCGCTTTCACGAAAATACAGCACCATAAAAGTGCAAAATATATATCCATACAAACTGTGATCTGTCGTGCCTATAAAAAAGTAGTACACGAAAGGAAAAGGAAGATTAGGGGAGACACTTAGCCTCCACCGTTAAAGGTATTACGTGATAGCGTTTCACATGCACGGACTATGTTTTTTTTTCTTTCTTAATTCTTGAAATTTTATGAATGCGCCGATACTTAGCATCAGCAAACATTGGCTTTTCATTGTGAGCAGTTATTTTTAGGTGAGGCTAGCCAATATATCTGCCTTTTTTGTTTTGAAGGTAGAGCTTTCGAGGACCGAGAATAGAAGGACACAACACGAGTGCTTTTTCACCAGATAAATAGCTATTAGGGTGGCCAGCGAGGCTGGACTGGAGAGTTGGGAGTTAAAACAAATAACAGAGCCAGTTGTAGAAGAAATGTATAGTACTATACATTTCTTCTACAACTGGCTCTGTTATTTGTTTTAACTCCCAACTCTCCAGTCCAGCCTCGCTGGCCACCCTAATAGCTATTTATCTGGTGAAAAAGCACTCGTGTTGTGTCCTTCTATTCTCGGTCCTCGTTTTTCGCGCTACCTTCAAAATGAACCAGCTTCAACTCGCCCAACTTTCAACCTTACTACTGCCTTTTTTGCCCCGTTTCCACCACATAACTATAACTAACCTCTATAACTATCGTTTTGGAAAATGCTAAGAGATGAAAAGAAACACAACGTTAATCCTGTCACTAATCTAGCAAACTTACGAAGAAATAGGCATTTTTATACAACTAGGCATCCTGAGCTCCGGGTAGTACAGTGCAGCCGAACTAACTATGGCGACCAAATGCTACGACAGACAGTACTAAGTATATTAAATTATTCCTACCAGAAAGATGTTGACTTGATGAATGTTTCAAATTCAGTGTTCAGAGATTTATTCCTTCAGTAAACGTTTCTGTAATTTTTCATAATCGTGATATATGTGCACTATACTTCAGAAACATTTTTTTTTCTCTCTTTTTCTGTTCTGATTTTTGTACTGAGAGAAAGTGAATTTTTTCTACTCAGATATCTTTCGTCTTTTTATTGTTGTATTATGCTTTAAAATGACAGGGTCATTTTGAGCGTGAACGTATGCAGTTTGCGTGTGGGTTTCATGGAGGTTACAGTTAATTCTCATTGCTTTAATACTGTATAAATTTGTCACTGTATGATTTCTGTATAGATGATCTGTATGGACACGTCGTTTGTGCGCTCTGCTGCTGTCTGTGTGAATACGGGGGGTGAGAGCTTGTCAAGCTGCTTTCCAGCAGCTTTTTCTTCCATCTCCCCATGTTTTGGAAAAACGTGAAATAAACAGTATCTATCTATCTACCTTACGTACAAGTTGCTTTGTACTTTTGCGTTAAAGAAGCTTTAAACTTCAAACTCCTTTGAACGCATTTTCATTTTTACTCAAATATTTCAGTTAACTAATTAATCAATTACACACCTTAATTTTTTTACTTAGCATCATGAAGCATTGCCGTTCATTTTGAGCGTTTCGACACCTTCGAATTCCCTTCTTTGCAAGTGTTTTTCATTTGTTCTCCTCATTTAATTAATTAACTGCAATTATTTCATTTCCTCGTCATCGCCACAAACACAAACTGCCATGATACAATTACGTGGCCCCTGATCATTTCCGACACGCGGTGCCGAGTACCCCGACGGGTTTTCGACCGAACTTTCGCTTAAAACCGTTTTTAATTTAGCAAACCCTGAAACAGTAAGAAAAACACATACTTTTAGGCGCCAAAAGTTTGTTCCTTCTTCACGTACTTGCTTTGGGGCTGGAGGAATAACGCATTCATCACCGTCCCTTTTGAATGGCATTAATTTCCGGCACATAAATATTGTTACAATGACGCATAGGCGCTTACGGGTACATAACCAGCCTCTTCGTGAAACAATACCATTGCCTACAATTTTTCTTTAAATATGTTTTTATCTTCATGCTGTATGTCTGTTGTAATAAAACCTTCCTTGCTTGCCACATGCTGATAGTATTTGGTGGCGCAGTGGTTACGACGCTCGCGACTACTGTGCCCAAGGATGCGAAAACGAATCCCGACCGCGGTGGCCGCTTTTCGATGGAGGCGAAAAGTTAGGCGCTATGCGATGTCAGTGCACGCTAAAGAACCCCATGTGATCGAAGTTTCCGGAGCCCTCCACTACGGCGCCTCTCATAGCATGAGTTGCTTGGGGGCCTCAAAAACCCCGCAAACCAAACCAGAAATGCTGATCATTTAATTTCTGTCTTTAGATACGGCCCGTTCAATAGTAAATGCATTTTAGCACTTGTATTTTTGCTACATCATCGCTGCTGATGTATAAAGGTGGCTGGAGCTTTTACTTCAGCCACCTCCTTTTCCTCGCATCAGGGAAAAAAAAAATGAGACTTCCTTCTACTTCCAACTTAGCGGATCTAATGCTAATTCCTTTTTATGCCCTGCGAAGTACGAACGGAAACAATCGGGGATGAGCGCAAATGCGACGTGCTTATACTCGCAGTTGCGGCATTGCGTCTCCTTGTCAGGTTACCGCTTTTAGAGTTTTGCAGACATCATGCAAAGGTATGTTATTTTACTTATTGCAAGTATTTTTATAGTGCATGATATATTACTGGGCATACATATAAAATTGGAAAAAGTCACTGCAGCAGCAGTTTTGAATAGAAGATACAAAGCCGTTACCATAACCATCCGCCTCACTTTTGGACGCTTTGCATATCCCTGCCATCGCGAGGTGTGCAAGACAGTCTTACCGCGAGGCTGAAATGGGCATTAGAATATTTTACGAGCACCCAGTTGCAAAAACTTCAAAGAAACGTAAGAGCGCAAGCTCGGCATATATCAGCGGCCGCCTCCTTTGGAAGTCAAGAGCGCTGTGGCGCACAGTGCTCTCACAATGGCGGTGTTCGATTTACCTTCTCTTTATTATATGAAGTGCATAGACCTATGAACATGAGTCAATTGAATAGCTGCTTTCCAACTGTCGGATCACGTTTGAGAAGTGGTTACCAAGAATTAAGACAATTCACACATACATTCTGGCTGACAATATCGTCTATTAACTTGTATCTAAAGAAACATTGTATAGAAAGTTACCAAAGCTCTGGTGTAAACTGGTTCCGCAGTCACTAAAGCTGTGCAATTTCGAGTTCACTTACATGCTGATTTTCACTCGTTTGCTAGTGTTCCCTTGGTTTCTGGTACACCCCTCTTGGTCTGAAAGGCGGTAACATAACTGCCACATGCTTCTTCTGAGTTCATGGCACCACAGGAACACATCACGAGTGGCACTAGAATGCCAGGGACATACTTTGAGGTTCCATATATTCATTTTTCATTAGCATCTACCAACCCCGCAGGCTTGGCGCAGGGGTTAAGGCGCTCGACTGCTTTGCCCAAGGATGCGGGATCGACTCCCGGCGGAGGCGAAAAGCGCCCGTGTGCTGTGCGATCTCAGTGCACGTTAAAGAACCCCAGGTGGTCGAAATTTCAGGGGTCCTCCACTACGGCGTCTCCAATAAAGTGAGTCGCTTTGTGACGTTAAACCCCACGAACCAAACTATTGGCGTCTACCTCAAAGCGATTAAAAATAGGCGTGACCTATGTGGGGAAACTGTCCGGTGTTTCTATGGCTTCTTTTCATATCAGCAGAATTTTCAGAGTTCTAGATGCGATTGCAGCGGCTGGGAAGAAAAGTATGTTTCTTTTTTTTTTTTTTTTGTTCTTTCTGGCTCAGCCTCCGGCCTTCTGCACTTGCCTTCCCTGACGAAGTATTGCATAACATGCGAGCGGAAGTAGTGGGGGGCTTATACGGTTGTGGATAGCTCTTGTTGTTCGAATAAAAATCGCAGTCCTGTGGGCGTCGCTTTTTGGGAGCACGCGAGCGTTGATTAGTCTCCCGTTTTCCGGCTGCGGAGTTCACTGCTCGGTTGGCTGCGCACAGTTTTATATATTCTTCCGTTCACTGCGCACAAGAATGGGACGCAGATGTGACACACTTGATGAAATAGGACGTGTAACTCTGGAGTACGCAACTGGAATCGTGACCGCAATGTGGGGCTTTCCATCCTCGTGTGATGATTTTGTGAAGCGCTTCCATTTCCTATTTTGCTTTGGGCAGCGCAAGACAGGGGGAATGAGGGCGGAGGGGGTGAGCACAGAGAGACCATAAATTATATATATATATATATATATATATATATATATATATATATATATATATATATATATATATATATATATATATATATATATATATATATATATATATATTGTAATTTGGGACCTTACCAAGTTTTCCATTTCCTTTGCTTGAATTGTTCATCCGTGGTCAGCTCTATCTTTGATAAGAAACGGGGGAACGGCATGGCTGGCTGCCAGCGCTGACGCCATTAAAACTGGGAAGGAAAGAAAACTGAAACAAAAGCTTTGAAGATTCTGCGTCTATAGTTGATATTACGCGCAGGTATTCTGTTGCGGTTCTAACGCCATTACGCAAAACAAGAACTCACAACAAGAATTCATTCAAATAGTCTTCAATGCCCTCATTTCATTCTCTCCTCACCCTAAGCTCCTTCAGGTGTTCAAAAAAGAAAACATGTAATGAATTTAAATTAAAAGTAGTAAGCACGCTTTAAAAAGTATAAAAAAATTAGGACCAGGGATTTAGAGTTGTCAGCAACATGACGCAGTAAACTTGCAGGGGATTCTAGGAGTCCAAGCCCCCTATTAAAATTAGGTTTCAACGCGCAGGACCGGATAATAAAAGTGGCCGGGCTACACTCTTTCATGCATCGCAACGATCATCGGTGCCCAAGGCCCATGTGTGAAATGCTGTGCTCAGTTATCTGATTAGTCAGTTCTAGAAGACAGCGCCTGTACATGATTCAGCGTGTGAGCAAACTATTGTAGATGACATTTAGCCATTCTCTCTCTTTCTCTCTCTCATATATATATATATATATATATATATATATATATATATATATATATATATATATATATATATACATTGGCACTGCTCTGAGCTGCCCGGCATTTAAAACGATAGTAACAACCACTAATTTGCAGTTGCTTTCCTTTGGCAGTGAATAGCGTGCTCGATTTATAGAAACGAAACTAGCTAATACATCACAGGTTTAAACAAGCTTCTGTCACAGAAACAAAAAGGAAGCCAAATTAGGCGAGCCCGCACCAGGCTCACCAATCTGGTTAACCTAAAAAGCACTAGCTAGTTTTTGCAAGCCGATGAGCTCTAACTTCGCGACAGCTTCCAACTGACTAAGTGAAAGCGGCTTGTCTTCGTTGCTGGATGCAGTCGAAAAGAAATATAACTACCGCGGGTCTTGCCACCACGTCGATTTGATTTGCGAGCCATCCGGGCGAGAGAGTGCGGTTGAGGTCGCGTGCGTGCAACGCAGCACGCGCGCTGCCGCCTGCGTCAGCGCAGGCGCGACTCATTTCCTCGGTCGCTTTATTGCCCGCGAAGCGAGCGCCGCCACCGCGTCGCTGGGCTTGCTTTGCTTGGCATTGTTGGAGCCATTCTGCGCAGCCGCGTTAATAGAAACGGTGGAGGAGAAGAGAAACCGCTTTGCAGAGGATCGCAAGGAACTGGTGCCGCCGCCGAGATCGAACAGGAAAGAGCCAGCGTTAAGCACCGCCGTCGAACGGGGCGATGAAATTGAAATAGGCACTGTTTCTTTCCTCGGGCTGCCGCCACAAGATAGCCGTAAGCTCGGAACCGGGTGGGGGTCTGTGAAGGAGAGGGGTGCCAGGAAGAGGGGGAATCGTCGCTATCGACGGAAAGGGGTACAGTGCTTGGCTGTGGAAGGGCGGCTAGAAGCGCTCCTGTGAGGAGGGTGCGGGAGACCGACAGAGAGAGGAGGAAAGGGAGCGAGCAGCGGCTCCTAACTCTTCCGGCAACGCCCACGAGTCGCCAGCGCGCATGCGCTAGTGACGATGTGGAGTCACGTGAAGCGCGGCAATCAGCTGACGCCATGTTTGGGTCAGTGGTCTCTCAGCTGCTTTGCGCGTTTTGTGCTTTCTCGCACTTTCCACATTGGTCGCGCTCCTTCCAGTGCCCTCACCCACCTACGGCGCATTGCGTCACCCCTGTGAGTGCGCGCTGCGTCGCCTTGCGGGCGCAACAGTAGCAACAGTACTCTCTTCGGCATTTTTTTTTTTGACCATCCGGTGCTTTAAACGCGAGCCAACATCGCATGGTTGGTAGCGGTCTAACCCAGAGCCTTGATTAAGGATAGATATCCTAGTGCGCGTTCCAAAATAATTTTAGTGTTTCATGTTTTTTTTTCTTCTAAATTCGGGCAGCAGGATATTTGGCCTATTTGCAGCCGTGCTACTGAACACTGACGCGCCGTTTTTACTGCATTACCAGTGGAATTTTAGCTCTCCGCTAAAAAATACGTCTTTACGTACGTAAGTACATACGCACCTACGCACGCACGCACGCACGCACGCACGCACGCGCGCGCGCGCGCGCGTGTGTGTGTGTGTGTGTGTGTGTGTGTGTGTGTGTGTGTGTGTGTGTGTGTGTGTGTGTGTGTGTGTGTGTGTGTGTGTGTGTGTGTGTGTATGTGAACACCAACCACCTATCACACTGCACCCAGCTTCTCCGATCGACTTCCAGCTCACAGAATCTGCCACCCACGAGCCCACGCAGCACCGAACGGCGGTGAAAGCCAGTGCAAAGATGAGATGGGAGTCGATCAACGTAAAATTAGGGCTTAAGGTCAGGAGGGTCTCAAGGGGTCGGACCCCCTCTCCCCCCCCCCCCTCCTCCCTCCGCCCACCAGCATTTAAGATGGGTCTGAGACTCCTCCGCGCTCGAACGTTGTATTAATACGAAGCAGGCTGCCATTTTTTTTCTTGTCGGTGCTTGTCAGGACATTCCTTTTCTGTTGTTTCGGCATTTCCTCACTAATTTTTAAAATACATTAACATATTTTCTAAAACCCGATAGTCCTCTCCCCTCTACTATTTATCATCACCTTCATCCCGATGGCTCACAAACTAACACAAATCCCAAACCTCTCTCACACCCCCGATGCGGATGAGATTATCCTGTGGACAACCACGGGAAATGTAGGAAACATAGAGGACACTCATCAAGAAAGAGAGGACGTAGTGGCAACGCACGCAGCATCCATCGGCCTAGCGTGCTCCTCCACTAAATCCGAACTCCCGTTGCTCCACCCAAACCGTCGCCTTACCAAGCAAAAACATCCCTCCATACACATCACCATAGATGGGCTCCAAGAACCCGAGGTCAGCAAACTTCGAGTTCTTGGAATGTTCCTGCAAAACAATGGACTCAACATAGAAACTATTCTGAAACTGACTATCACCACCCATCAAACTATCAGATTCATCAAACGAATAGCGAACAGGCACAGAGGCATGCCAGAGCACGATCTCCGGCGGCTTGTACAGGCATTTGTCATCAGCCGAATGGTCTATTCACTCCCGTATCTCTATCTTACAAAGGCAGAAACTAAGAAAGTGGATGGACTCATTCGTCAAGCATACAAAACAGCACTTCACCTCCCAAAACATACTCCTACCACACGCCTCCTAAACATGGAAGTGCACAACACAATCCAAGAACTAGTGAAAGCTCATCGTACTGCCCAGATCAACAGAGTTTCCTCCACAGAGACGGGCAGGTTCATTCTCGCAGCGCTAAAACTCCAACCAATTGGTCCACCCATTGAAAACAGCCACCCAGTCCCCCAACACATTCGGGACAACCTTACCGTACAACCCCTGCCTAAAAATATGCACCCTGCTCACCATAAGGCACAACGAGAAGCTCGAGCCAAGGCATTACACAAAGCCCACGCCACTGACACCGAAGCGGCCTATACGTAGACGCCGCAGAATACAGTCACCCCACGGCATATATCATCAGTGTGATTTCTTATAACTTCAATCACATAGTTTCTGCCTTTGTCAAAGACAAGAAAAAAACGTCGACAGAAGCCGAAGAGGCAGCCATAGCGCTAGCCATATCCTCTTCCACTGCCACACTCATTTTCAGCGATTCTAAAACGGCCATTCAAAATTTCGCAAAAGGGAAAATACACCCAGTCGCCCATCAGATCTTAATCTCTGGTTCCACAGCTCCCCGACCCATTCACATTGTCTGGGTACCAGGCCATGCAGGCAACCCCGGTAACGAGGCAGCCCACTCAACTGCTCGAGCGCACGTCAACCGAGCGGGGCATACCGAAGACTGGGGAAGCACGCGGGACAGACTTCTCACCTATCATGACATAACACTTCACTACCGAGAACAACGACTGTTATATTCCCCACCTCACACCTCTCTCTCAAAACCCCAACAAATAATCTGGCGACAGCTACAAGCCAAAACCTTTCCCTCCCCAGCTTGGTTGGCCTTGGCATACCCGGGCCGGTACGACCCCACATGCTCTCTAAGTGGCGCATCTAGAGCCATGCACCTTCAATCACATAATGTTTCTATGCGAAGATTTGAAGCCACCGCCCCAATGGGGCCTCGCGGACCAAGAGGGTTGAGAGATCGCGGTCTCCAGCTCGGACCCAGCAGCGCAAAAGATGCTGGCTGACTGGGCTGAAGCGGCCGCTGCCAGGCACGGCCTGACAGACACCAGTCGGGATCAGGAACCACCTCAACCCTTGTAATGTACCCTGGTTCCCAAAATCAATGTTTTACCACCAAAACCCGATAAGGAGAAAAATGATTTCTCCCCTTAAATTTGTGTAAAAAGATGTGTGAGGCAGTTCAACAGCCATTTGCTCTCTCACTTTTCCTTTCCATTTAAAACTGTGCTCGAAGCACTAGAGAACCCCCTCAATGGAGCCAGACTTTAAGCCCCGCGTAAAATCTAATTCTACCGCAAATATATTGCTCAATTCAATTCAGTTTATTTACCAGACATTTATGGATGGTTCTCTGGATAAAATCTGCTCACGCATCTTGACGAGGCCCAGGAAACCAATACAAGGCATGGCTACAGCATTCAATTACTAATTACAAACAAACAGTGACTACCGAGGATAACAAAGATAAACTATAACAACAAAAAGAAAGAAAGATGCCGTAGTATAGTGCACGAGACATGAATTCGCTATTTATACAGAGAAAGTAAACAAGAAACTAGATATGATGTGCATTTAAACGACGCAACGAAACATACTCAAGTCGCACGCGAACGTAAAGAACAAAGTGAACAAGCAGTTTATAGTGAGAGCGATTTACAGTACGTTGGATTCAGAAACTTACAAAATAATTTATTTAGTTTCTTTTTTTTTTATACTTAGTGGTGTTTTGAAATGCATTGAATGTACGGGGCTGATTTGCCGCATCTAGGGGCGTTAAAATATTCGACGCCAACGGCCTTTACAGCGAAGCGGCAGACCACTTGTCCTCACTTTAGTCTACAAATACACATTTTGTTTTTGTTTTGAGGGCAAGTGTGCGAGCCGCTGCACCCATTCAGAAGCTCTCTTCTGGCCATCCCAAAGTGGCAACCATCTGCCGTTTAAGCAGGAGGGAGAATGCGTCGCTTTCATGACGGTTTTTAACTATTATATTGTGGCACAAATCGCCTATACATATGCTTATATTTTTGCAAGTAAACTTGTTACTCTGTGTTTATGTCCGTCTTGCCTCTTGTTAGTCCTTGCCTCAATAGCATAATTGTTATAACTAGTCACACGCTTTCTTTACCATTAACAGTGGAAGAGAGTCAAGGCGGAAGTTCGGGAAAGTTGGTAAAACTTTTCAAAGCAAGTTAAACCACCGCAGAACACGAGAAGAATAGAGGACTGCACATGCATCGTTTTATAATTTCGTCCCGTGCTCTGCGCTGGTTCACGCTTTCTTGGAAGGGATTGGTTTTTAACGAGGTGTTTGGTGAATGTTTATTCCTTTCATTGCTAGGTATTATTTTTATTTCTATATTATTTCTGCGTTTTTGTTTATGTATGTTTTTAACTTGTTAATTTCTGACTCTTGCCCACGTGGGGCGAAGTTCTCTCAATGTGACCCGTATAGGACCCCTGACGCACACGATTCAGATTTAATTGAAGAAGCCTGGACGCTGAAGCATGGACTGGCCGACCGGTGCTCGATGGTGGACCCTCTTAAACTGCTGCTCAAGTAGAGGCATGGTGCTCTCCGGCAGATCACCCAAGAACAAAAATCACGGCAGGTGAGTAAAGGCTTAATACGCTTCATCGCCCGCAAGAGCATTGCGCTTTTCGAAAGTGCACCTCAGTTCACTCGAGACGGTCAAAAAATTTTGTTCAGTCACACCGCTGGTGATTATTGCCCTTTCGAAATAGTTGAAGTTTAACTGCGAGAATTAGTTGAGCAGCTTCCCCGGTTGTGTGTTTTTGAAAATAGCGCCTGGCTCCTGGTATAAGAAGTGAGAAGCTATAGATGTTACAGTGTCTGCCATTTTCTGGGGCGTTTACCGCGGCAACAGGCTGCAGGCATATCTAACGGCGTTATTACTGCTTGTTCCGGCCTGCACTGCTGAAGCGGTTCTCTGCACCACCAAACGTCGCCCGTGCCGTCACTTGAATGCCTGCTCCAGTAACATTTGTTGGAATAAAAACTTCAGGAGCCCCGATTCTTTTCAATTTGTCATCGCCACTTGGACGGTTCAGATAGGCTTATGCGGAGTGAGCAGTATGCGTACCAGAAAGAGAAAATGTCGGCCGGTGTCTCTGCGTACCGTCGAGTAAAGGCGACGATAATTGAGAAGAAAGTGTACATCTGCGGAAGCGAGAGAGGCGCGCACAGTGCAGTCCTCAAGCTAGCGGCAGAGAGAGGAGGAAAGGGGCGCCGAATGCGAGCACGCGTCTGCGGCTGACCCAACGAGGCGCGCGATGTGAATCGAAATGGTGTAACGAAACAAACGTAAAAACACAAAAAAGGATTATCCAACTTTAAAGCCAGCCACAGTAAAGGGAAGTGTGAATGCAATAAATGTTAATCATAAAATCATTCAAAGGAAAGGAAAGTTAACTGGCTCAACTTCAAGGTAATGGGATGCGGAAAGGGAAGACACCAAATGAAAAATCATTATATCAATAATAGGGGGAATTCAGCATGCGCACTTCATCAGGTCCGAACCATATCAGCGTCTACGTTCCTCTGCATTGTTTCAAAATGTTTAGACTGAGAGTTTTCTCTGCTGCCACTGACAGCGCTGGTAACGATAAATGTCGTTTGCGGATATTTTTGTGTGCCAAAACAACCTCAGTGCTTTAGCTATAGATTTCAAAAGACTGTAAATACTGTAAATCTAATCGAACGTCATGCTCGTTATTTCCCAGGTGCCATTGGGGCTTTGTCGTGTCCTTAACGCAACGCAGCACACCACAACACATATAAAAAACATAGAAACAAACACAATAACACACCAGACTTGCAGCCGCTGCCGCGTAGCTTTCGCAACGTACCATGTGGTATGTCAAGGGCCGTCATTGCGGTCCCTTCGGACGCATCGACACCAACTCCAGCAAGCTGCGTAAGGTGAATTTCCGCTTGGTGCATAGCATGCACGACTTCTAGTTACAGCTGTGTGATCCATCAAATCTTAATTCTCACTATGTGGCGTCAAAAAACAAAAAAACAAATATGAAATCTTGATCATTTGATCTATCAGTGCAGATCACTCTGTTGTAAAATGCACTCAAATGCCAAAGACCAACCGGCTGAGGTCGAATGCATGTTCATCGCAAAACGTATTGACAACGGGTTCACAAGCGCATAGCCCCACGGGTACCGGCTTCGGAATCATTGCGTTCAAAGTGGCTGCTCCCTCTGGGTTGACTAGGAAACTTCCGACACTTGTTCTCTCGCTACTCGTAGGTCGCGCAGAGCGCCCGCACTTTTTGACTCCAACCCGCACCGCGAACAAGTGGGCCGAGCCTCAGGGAGCCGCCTGTCGGGACCAGATGAGGCGCGCTGTTGCCGAGAGGCCCACCTCGCGGGCACCTGGCGGTGCACGATAAAGGTGCCCCTTCGATCGCGGCGGACCCAGCACGAAGAAAAGCTCGCACGGTGGCAACTCGGCGCCCGGAACTTCCGCCTCTGCGCGTGCTTACGGACCAGCGTAACCGCCGGCGGGAAATTAGATTTATCACGGGTAAACGCCCCGCATCGGACGCGCCCATGCTCGCTGCTTCGTACGCCGCTGCGCTGGCCGCGTAGCAAGTAGCCACTCGATTCCTCGGGGACTTGCGGCGTGGGGAAAAATCCGAGGGAATCCCTAACGACACACGAGGTGTATCTTGTAGCGGTGGCAGTAATCGAGGCAGCCACCAGAAAGGGTGGTTCAGTTCCTGCTGCATGATCACTTAAGGGCGGGATCGAGAAGGGCTAACATATGACACCAGTCTGCTTCTGTGACGTTCCATTCCGATAATTTTCTTGTTTCTCAGCCTATTTCAGATGAAAAATGTCTTTATTCGCCATTCAAGAATAATCTCCCATTGCCCGAAGAAGCGCAAGCAGAAAGTTACTGGCTGGCAAAAATACGTCCTTTGAAGATTCCCCTTGCATTTTCGAAAGCCGGTTACATTATTGAACATGATAAAAAAAAATCATCCTGACATGAATTTGAAAAGAAAAAAAATGTGTAGTTCTCGGCCATACATAGACACAAAAGGCGAGTTAGATGCCTTGGCCTTCTCAGTATTATAATACACCTGCCGCCCCAATGTACGCACCATCCTCGCCATGGACGTCGAAAAGGCTTATGATAATACCAGTCATGCTGCTAGTCTAGACTCAATTAACAAGCTACATTTTCCATTTATAGAGTACGCAATTCTGTAATATCTTTTCTTGAAAGCAGACAATTTTGTAATATGCCTCAGGGGCAATGCCATCGGATCATCCGTTCCTCTTCGCGGCGAACCTCAGAGATCAGTGCTGCCACCAGCATTATTTATTATTGCACTTATCTCCCTTGTATAAAGGTTACATGGGGTTCCTGGTGTTAAATTCTTAACATACGCTGATCACATGATGGTCTGGAGTACACACAAGAATCTACCGACTCAGCCGCTGCCCTGAGCAGCGGCTTCCTTCTTCCAATGGGCTTTCCGCTTTCCGCCAGTAAAACTACGTTCATGTCAGTCGCCAACCACTGGGGAGCGCCGTAAACTAGCTGCAACACCTATTTGTTTACATATGTCCAGAACCCCCCTTCAGGAAAGTAAAACAGTGAAAATATTGGGTTTAATAACTCACGACTCAGAAAGTGAAACTGCATATATGCTGTTTCGCGCTAAAAAAACAGGCGATCCGGACTCTAGATCTGATCAAACGTATTGCTACTAAAACGGGCGGCGCCCGCTCAAATGTTGCACCACAGTTGATGCGGACAGTGTGCAGCTGCACCTTGTTTATAAAGCCCCATTTCAACATTTGACAAGGGCACAATGGGATTGCCTTGAAGTTGTAAATCGTGAGGCAATGAGGGTCATTACCTGCCTTCACCGCATTGCTCCATTCGCGGCGCTCCAAGAAAACGCACAGCTGAACTCAATAGATGAACTGGTGCAGCAATGACGTGATGCTACCCTCTCTCACGCAACGTGCGCACTCTGGGCTTGTGCTTCGTCGCATTCCATTCTACCGCCGCCACTGTGAGTTCTTCCTCCATGGCGATTTGTACAGCTGACTACAAGCGAACAGATTCGCTTCGCGACCGAATTGTGGATCAAGATACCCGCTTGCCACAAGGTTTCGTCGTAATTTACGTTGATGAAAGTATCCAGGCCTGCGAAGTGACAGCTGCAGCTTACTGCCCTTGCAAGTCAGCACTGAGCTGAGTAACACATGAAGGTTTCAATTACCGGAACCTCCATCCTTTTTTTTTTTTTTTTGTTTGTGCGGAGCTGCTTGCTGTTCGGGAGGCGCCATTCTAATGAATGAAGTCATTTGGCCCATATTGCCATATGCACGATGCCTTTCAGGTGACATAGCTACTCAGACGCGTCAGTAGCAGCATAGGAATCTGCCAAAATATACACTGCCTAGCGGCATGCATCCTACAGCAAATTCGTATTGAACGGATTCCGCGTGAACGTCTGAGTTCCCAAAGCCGCGCTGATTCTGCGACCCGCCTTTCTACCCCAACGTCGTCATCGCCAAAGCTCATGATACTGGATAATGCTACCCTCCTTTAAACAAGAACAGAGCACCTCCGACGCCGCGCATGCACGTACTCTCCGTGTACAGGACGCCTCCCCCGCGGTCTAATCCGTGAAGAGGTTGTTTCGCTTCGGAGGATCAGTGTTGGCATTGCCATAAAACGTACAGTGACTCGAAAGTTTCGATATTTGTATCCCCACCCTGGGTGTCCCGTCTGCAAGTCCCGAGATGCTGAAGCCGATATCTACTACCTGCCCTGGGAATGTCCAGCGCAGAAGTCGACGCGGATCCGGCACTTAGTGGCAGCTGGTCTCTCCCCCCACAATCCATCGTCATATGTCGCTTGGATTCAGGGACCGCATCATCGTTCACTCCTCGACTTCAGTAATCAGCTAACTTATTCTTCATTTATTTGACCATACCCTTTATTCATCATAACGTATCTTTTTTCCGAGGTAATAAACGTCGAAAAAAAAAAAAGACGTAAAATGGCTTTTTACAATAACTTCCATCATTAGCCTCTGATTTTGTTGTTGTTAAGTATCAAGTGCAGATCATCCTGCAGTAATTCCACACACAAAAATGCCTTTGAGCGACAAAAACCTACTTCTTTATACAAGAATAAACAATTTACCCTGTAACTAATTTTTCATTGGTATACAACTATCTCTTCACCAGTACATAAGAAACACATTGTTTACCTACTGTTGATTTTCTTCATTTTTTTTTTCAATTAGTAACTGCTGTGCAGGGTAACAAAGCTGGTATATTCCATGATATGTTGAACATGGGACAGTATAGCAGTTTTGTCGAGGCTTGAGTGCGGAAATCTTAGATATCGTTGAATGAAATTGAGCGCTATACGAAGTTTGATAACCACGTAATCCAGATGTGCACTCCATGCAGTCGTTCGATAATATTGGCGTTACGATACAATACCTAAGTATTTGTATGTACGTTTCTTGCTTGTTCCGAAGAATTCGTATAAAAAGCGTGTACTGTGAAGCATGATCAGCCCTGTGGTTTAGCACACGGGGCGATATGCTGTCTGGACCGCATTCCTTTGATTCGTTCTTATTCTGTACAATCCCTCTTGAACTTAATTCAACTGCCTGCATTACCAGTGCATAACTTGAGGTTGCTGACTGCTTATAACGGGAAGGGAGCTGTTCGGAATTACAGCGAAATAAAAAAAAATTGCCACACTTTTTCTAAATTGGCGGAGTTCTCAAAATGCACGAGGGAAATCGGGTCGGAAAATCATTCTCGAATATCCAACCTCTAATTCTTCGAGGAACCCAGGCTTCCTGCACAAATCGTGTATTGTGAAATGATAGATACTGTATGAATTTAAGTTACTGCCAATCCTTAAATCTGAAAGCCGGAAGGACGCACACTTTTGGCAAATGAGGCACACAAAACTCTGGTACGCGGAGTACGTTCCAAGATCTCGCATAAATTACGAATTTTAGATAGTTCAGTCAATAGCAGTCCACAGGTTTTAAATAAATACCACCTCACGATACAAAAATTGCGTGTATTTTCTAAATTTGACTTGTATGCACTTTTTGTATAATGCTTACTAATATTTTCGCTCTTTATTCCGATTTGGTACGTAATAAGACACTTTGCATCTTATGTCTGTTGTTTATGAACTAGTATCACAGTTGCGTTATTTCTTTGCGTGAATTATCCCACTTACCTTTTTCAAAGCGTCCGCAACAGTTATTGGGAGGTGCGGCTAGTCAAGCTACTTATATGTGGATTTTTCAGCCTTTCCACCATATCTCATGAGCAAATTACATTGCACTAAGTGGCAAATAAATAAACTTCAGACTTCGAATAAATCGCGCTGCTCCTGATTACCGATTCGGTCTTAGAAAATTTCTTGGTGGCATCGAACATTAAGATATTAATCCAGCATAGAACGACCTTCACACGAAATAGGAACATATTTATCAGAATATAGCGTCGGCCAACTTTGCATCAGCAGGGCGTCATTTCCAGCCCAAACATTTTGTTTAGTGTATGAGGTGTAACGTCCCAAAGCGGGGTATGGGACACCGCAATGGAAGGCTCCGGAGACTTCGACCGCCTGGCATCGTGCACTGACAACACAGTACACGGATGTCTTGCGTTTAGTTTTTATAAAAAAGAGGCGGCGCGGTAGGGACCAATTTACCGTCCTTAGATTCAGCGGTCGAGTGTCCTAAACACTGAGTAGCTACGGCGGCATTTCTTAGAAGGGGGCGGAAAAAGCTTTGCACTCGTCATGAAAAAACAAGATGCCAAGCTGCCTCTACACGTTTTCTAAGCATTTTTCATTCACGCTTTTAGCAATGGAGTAAGCTTGGAATCATAAAAGAATGGTGGAGCATTGCCATTGTTACAAACCAAGCGATTACTTAAAAACTGCTTTCAGGAGCCTATTGTTGAATTGAATAAACGCAGCGTGAACATCTGACTTCATGGTCGATATGTGAGAGATGGAGGCAGTGGAACTCGCTGCAGAGGTATTAGACCAATTTGTTTGCAACTCTGGTGAGGGTTTTACTGGACTCTGCAGGTATTTATCTAGAGAGCCGGGTTCCTCACATGCGTTTGCTTTCTGGCGAAACCTCAGAAAGTACAAGAATATGCTGGCCTTGTCGAATTGTTGCGACATGGTAACTATTGAACTTTTTTTAACGGGAGAGTGCCCCGTGTCGAAAACTTGCCGGCCTCATCGATTGTTCGGCGTCTACTAGCAGCCTCTAAAAACATGTCTCCTTCATGTGATAGTTGACCTGTGGTGACATGACTGGACCCTGGCAGGTCGGATGTCTCCTGACAGAGAATCACCGCAACACACTAAATGATTCCAAGACAAGTATTAACGTCTTGCAAATTTTTCCGCACGCAATTACGCAACGAATGAAGTAGAAAACCAATGCTCGCGCGTGTATTCCGTTCCCTGTCATTTTTAGTGCAACTTGTTTTCTTATTAGGCACCATATGTATGTCGGTAAAGTTGAAATATAATACGCAAGGACCTTATCTGGAATACAGGAAGCTATCTGGCTCTACATACTCGATGTCAGTATGGTTGTTTGCGAGCCCTCAATAAAGCTAACGCTTTAAAGGCTCTGCCTCTGTTGATATTAGGGTGAAAAATATTGTGGCACATTAAAGAGAAAGAATCACTCGCTCAGAGGAAAAGTGTGGGAACACAGCGTCGTTCTTGTTAGAGTGGATGGTTCTTTCCTTTTTCCCTGAGGAGAAACATAGGATAACAACAAGGTCAGTGACCTTAGAGTGCTTGCCGTGGTATTAGCGGTATTAGCTAGTCGTGCTGAGGATGAAGAAGTGCGACAGACTCCGAGAAGACGACGACGCTGAGGATGTGAAATCGTTGCTCTGATCAACGTTAGTTGTGCGGACAGCTTTCAGATTGTAGATCTTCCACTTAACATCTCTTGATGGAGGTGAATCTATTCGATCCCCTGTCACAAGCTGGATCTTCGCGGCGGCCGCCACATCGGAACCACTACAATCACTACAGACGCCTCTACCTCTACAGCCGCCGCACCTGCTGCTGTAATGGCCCGACCACGTGACCCCGGAGCCTTCTGCGGGACCGACGACGTCGACGTAGACGACTGGCTAGCCCTATACGAGCGCGTGAGCAAGCAGGTCGGATGCCACACTCATGCTCGCGAATGTAATATTTTACTTGGCTGGGACCGCGCGGGTGTGGTTTGAAACTCACGAAGACGAGCTAACATCTTGGTATATTTGCAAACAGAAGCTCCACGACCTATTCGGAAAGCTTATTGGCCGCCACATTGCCGCCAAAAAAAGCGCTCGCCTCTCGCGCCCAAACGTCTACGGAGTCTTATCTCACTTACATCCAAGACGTCCTGTCTCTATGCCGCAAAGTCGACCAAGGCCTACCTGAGGAGAATGAAGTCGGCCATATAGTAAAAGGCATTGCCGACGATGCCTTCAACCTCCTGTTGTGAAGGGATTGCTCCACCGTGGACTCTGTGCTGCAGGTGTGCCGACGTTTCGAGCAGGCGAAACAGCCGGTCGAAACTCACCGTTTCGACCGGCTGCCGAACACGGCTGCTAGCTCCTCCTGTATCGATATCCCGACTCCTAGACCGCCTGCTAACGACAGCACTTTGACACGCATTGTCCGCCAAGAGCTTGAGGCAATGACTCCCGCGGCCTCGCTGTCGCATACACCCGACAGCACCCTGGATACTATATCACTTATTAAGGCTGTTGTTCTCCAAGAGGTTGCGAATATGGGCCTCCCTTCTACTAGCATCACCGACACCACGGATTCAGGACCTGCCCCTCCAGTAATTGCTGCCGCCTCAACCAAAGCCGGTTTCTCGCCCCGATATCGTTACCGCAACCCAAATTAATGGCGTACCCACGACAATCGCCCCATCTGTTTTACTTGTTCTCACGTTGGCCACATTTTCCGCCACTGCCGTAGTCGCTGGTACGCGCCATCTCGTCAGTACACCT
This sequence comes from Amblyomma maculatum, assembly GCF_055883805.1. Lineage (NCBI taxonomy): Eukaryota > Metazoa > Arthropoda > Arachnida > Ixodida > Ixodidae > Amblyomma > Amblyomma maculatum. The sequence goes on along the minus strand of NC_139349.1, from coordinate 174,545,309 downwards.
ACGTCGACCGCCGCGGAGACTATGCCCCTCGCTATTCCCCACCTCGTCCCGACCAGAACCGTGCTGACCCCGGTTCCACTGTCCGTGCTGCCAACCGTTCACCATCCCCGCAAACACGACGTTCGCGTCCTCCTCTTCCTCGCCGTAGTTCGTCACCGTCCTATTCTGGCCACTTACCGGAAAACTAGCCAATGCAGCTCCCGGAGGTGACGCTGCCTTTATGACCCGGACCGAAAAACCTCTGTTGACCCCTGCCCTACAAAATAACCGTATCGACGTCCTTGTGGATGGAGTTCCCGTTTCTGCTCTAATTGATACAGGCGCCCAACTGTCCTTTCTCAGCTCCTGATTTCGCCGTCGCCTCAAGAAAGTCCTTACGCCAGCCGTCTCGTCCATAGTTCGCGTCGCCAATGGCAGCCCTGCTGCCGTGGTTGGCATGTGTACGGCGCGAGTTACAATTGCTGACCGTCATGCCCCAGTGTTGTTCACCGTCCTACATGAATGCCCCCCGATGTTATCCTTGGCATTGAATTTTTAACAGCCCACTCTACCCTTATTGACTGCTCTACCGGCCTACTTCGCTTGGACCTTCCGCTCTGCTCTGAAGACCCCTCCTGCTCACCTCGCCTTCGATCAGCACAGTTCAGCCGCCTTCCTCCTGAAACTGCAGTTTACATCCCTATGTCGCCATTCCCACTCGTCCCGGACGGCGACTATCTCGCGTGTCCTATTACTGATGTCATGCTGCAGCGGCACGTCACCCTTCCTCATCTTATTGTGCACATCTCTCAGAACCGCACCACTCTCCCTGTCCTTAACTTCAGCTTGTCAACTCAAATTCTGCCCAAGGGAATTTCACTCGCTGCGCTGTCCCCGATGACCGACTGTGCCATATCAGCCCTGACTACGGATCATTCAACTGCCGTCCCTGCAACCACTCCCTCGTCCTCCACATCGCGCCCTGATCCTTTTACCAGTATGATTGCAGCTGATCTCCAACCTGGTTTCGCCGCTGAGTTACACAAGCTTTTGCTCACCTAAAGTGACCTTTTTGACTTCGGAACCCGCCCATTGGGTCAAACTACAGTTGTCAGCCACCGCATTGACACCGGAGACGCCAGTCCTATTCACAGGCGGCCATATCGTGTTTCTCTTGGCGAGCAACGCGTTATTCAAACGAAGGTCGAGAAGATGTTAGCGAACGACGTAATCGAGCCTTCCAGTAGCCCCTGGGCATCCCCGGTCGTGTTGGTCAAGAAGGATAACAGTTGGAGATTCTGCGTTGACTACCGCCATTTGAGCAAGATAACCAAAAAAGATGTGTATCCTCTTCCGCGTATCGACGACGCGCTTGATAGTTTGCACGGAGCCAGCTACTTTTCGTCCATCGAGCTTCGTTCCGGCTACTGGCAGATCTCTGTCGACGAGAGAGACCGTGAAAAAACAGCATTCATCACCCCTGACGGCCTCAATCAATTTAAAGTCATGCCTTTCGGCCTTTGCAATGCCCCAGCAATTACGTTCGAACGCATGATGGACTCTTTACTCAGAGGCTTCAAGTGGACCACCTGTTTGTGTTATCTTGACGACGTAATTGTTTTCTCCTCTACATTTGACAGCCATCTCCTTCACCTTTCTACAATACTGCCGCTTTTTCGCCGCGCGGGACTGCAACTAAACTCCAAAAAGTGCAGCTTTGGTCACCGAGAAATCAAAGTCCTTGGTCACTTGGTTAATGCTTCCGGCGTTCAGCCTAACCCTGACAAGATTCGTGCCATCAGAAATTTTCCACTCCGCGATCATCCAGCGATGTTCGAAGTTTTATTGGTCTATGTTCATATTTCCGAAGATTCGTCCCGAACTTCGAAGCCCTTGCTCGTCCTCTCACCCGCCTCCTCAAGAAAGACGTTTCATTTTCTTGGGGGCCTGAACAAGCTGCAGCTTTCTCGGAACTTATGGAACTTATTCCTGCTCTCACAACTCCACCCGTCTTGGCCCATTTCAACCCATTCGCCAATACTGAACTCCACACCGACGCAAGTGGACGCAAGTGGCCATGGAATAGGAGCTATACTTGCTCAACGACAATAAGGCCGTACAAGGGTGATTCCGTATGCCAGCCGCCTCCTATCAACGCCCGAACAAAATTATTCTATTCCAGAGCGAGAGTGCCTGGCGCTTGTCTGGGCTATTACGAAATTCCGCCCTTATTTGTTTGGTCGCCCTTTTACTGTTGTAACAGACCATCATCCTTGTTTTGGCTTTCCTCTCTCAAAGATCCTACTGGTCGTTTGGGGCGGTGGGTGCTACGATTACAAGAATATACCTTTTCTGTCGTCTACAAGTCCGGCCGGCTTCACCAAGATGCAGACAGCTTGTCCCGCCATCCCGTCGACTCCCCTAGTCCTACCGATTCAGACGATGACGCACGTGTCTTGTCTGTCTCGGCATTTTCTAACATTTCCGACCAACAGCACTTAGACCCTTCGCTGCATTCCATTATCCTCCGTCTTACCTCCGACCCCCCTGATCCATCTCTTGCCTTATTTGTGCTCCACGAGAACACCCTATACCGACGTAATATGCGACCAGATGGCACAGACCTTTTGCTCGTCGTTCCCCAACACCTACGTTCCACCATCCTTGAACAGTTTGATGATGCTCCCACGGCTGGCCACCTGGGTGTATCTCGAACATATGACAGCCTACGCCGACGTTTCTACTGGCCGGGGCTCTACCGCTCTGTCCAGCAGTACATTGCCGCATGTGAACTGTGTCAACGTCGGAAGAAGCTCACAATTTTGCCTTCAGGTCATTTGCAACCAATCCCCATACAGACTGAAACGTTTTCCCGTATAGGCGTTAAACTTCTTGGCCCCTTCCCAGTTTCCGCCTCCGGGAACAAATGGATCGCCGTCGCCACCGATTACGCTACTCGGTACGCTATTACCCGAGCCATCCCGACCAGCTGCGCCATAGACGTCGCTGATTTCCTTCTAGAAAACGTAATCCTCCATCATGGTGCCCCTCGCGAACTACTAACTGACCGTGGCCGTTGCTTCCTGTCGCGAGTGGTTGACGAAATTCTTCGTTCGTGCTCCGTCCGCCACAAATTCACCACCGCCTATAACCCCCAGATCAACGGCCTCACGGAGCGTCTAAACCGTACCCTCACAGACATGCTGGCTATGTATGTGTCTGCCGACCACCGCGATTGGGACGTTCATCTCCCTTTTGTGACGTTCGCCTACAATTCCTCTGTCCATTCTACCGCTGGATACTCCCCATTTTATTTATTATTTGGTCGACACCCGTTACTGCCATTCGACACCTCCCTACCCGCGGCAGACGCCACCAGTACTTACGCCAGTGATGCCGTTGCCCGCGCTCATGATGCCCGCCAGATAGCTCGTGCCAGGCTCTCTGCATCCCAAGACTCTCAAAAGTTCCGGTACGACAGTCGCCACCGTGATGTCCACTACACTCCTGGATCTCTCGTCTTGCTGTGGCTCCTGTGCCGTCGAGTAGGCTTGTGTAAAAAACTTTTGCCCCGTTACATAGGCCCTTACCGTGTTTTGCGCCCCGTGACCGACGTCACATACGAAGTTGAATCTGCTACCGAAGTCCTCGTCCACAGCACCAACCTCCGAAATAGTGCATGTGTCCCGTCTGAAGCCCTATTATGCACGTTCTATTTCGCCAACGTAGACCGCACCGGGACTGTGCTTTTCCCGCGGGGGGGTAGTGTTACGTAGCGGTATTAGCTAGTCGTGCTGAGGATGACGAAGTGCGACAGACTCCGAGAAGACGACGACGCTGAGGGTGTGAAATCGTTGCTCTGATCAACGTTAGTTGTGCGGACAGCTTTCAGACTGTAGATGTTCCACGTAACACTATTATGCTAATGCACTCCTGCTACAATGCAAGTTCATGTGAGTGCGTCTACAGTACGTTGTTGCATGGATAAAAAAAAAAAGCAACTCAGGCCGTTTTTGAAATGGTAAGCAGTACGCACAATGCAGTGACTTGGGATACATACGTCGCGGCTGGATGTGATTCAGCTTTGGTCGCGCACGCCGCGTGCACGGCGACTATCCCCACACTTGGAGACTCTGGCGTCGCTGGCCTAGCGTCGCCTATGTAACGCTGTGCGTAATTTGGTATGGGTTCACCCTTCACGTGAAACATTGGTTTCCTTTTTCTTTTTCAAGTTTTGAACTCCAATCTGTGGTGGTCTACACTAGGCTGCAGATAAGATGAAGTTTGCATGCCAAATTTACATAAATACATATTTGGAAATTTTTGCTTACGTCAAATAATGTAAGTTATGCTTATGACTGGTGGCGTCAAAAAACTGCCGCTGCAGAATAATTTTTCTCAGGATCATTGCTTGCATTGCTAAATTAGCAGTTGATGGTGGTGGCGGTGGTTATGGGCAGCAGGATTAGTTTTTGCAGTGGCACTAATAGCGGACTCTTAATGATGCAGTAAAAAGCATTGTTTCGGCGCTGAGCCAGTGTCTTTCGCAAGAAAGGGAAATATGTCTCCGTAACGAAGTCGAATGAATTGATTCTAATTCCGATTCTAAATGAGAGCTTGGTCAGGTTTGTCATTTGCCGATGCTGTTTTTTCTTTCCGCATCGAAAAAAATGTTTACTTGCCCTGAGCTTTACTCGCAGTACTGACTTCATTCGCGCCAATTAAGCGTCGCGTGTTCTTTCCCGTGGTTATATTGAAAGCTCTTACGCCCGTTTCAAGCAAACAGACCCGAGAGGTGGCCCCTGCTCTGGCTGCGTCCCGACCCAGTGGGCGTCCGATAATGATGAAGTATTGCCCGGCGCGCTGACACAGGAACTCCATCAGCAAACAGGAGCAAGCGACACCATCGATCTCAGTAACTCGACCGAACGAGCTCGGAAACCACGCCGCCGCGCCTCTCCCCGATAACCACGCTCGAACTGGTCTCCCCCGGCGGCTCCGTTGGCGGGGCCCCGCCCACTCCTACTTCGTTGGCTGGCTCCGTCGGAACCTCTGCCACTGCGTATATATAGCAGGTGCTTTGATCCTGTCGCGTTCAGTGCGATCTGATGACTGATAGTGTGCGTGTCTCCTATATGAATTAACACAGTGTACGCGGTAATTTCAATAAGGAGCGAGGTCCTCGCGCCCACTGAATATGTCGTCGTCATTGAGGGAAGAACGAGATACAATGTGCCCGCGAGGACGGGCATCGCGGTAATAGGTGTTAAGCGCGTTCGCGACTCCGTAATGTTAAAAATAAGCCAAAAATGAGTGAACACACACACACACACACACACACACACACACACACACACACACACACACACACACACACACACACACACACACACACACACACACACACACACACACACACACACACACACACACACACACACACACACACACACACACACACACACACACACACACACACACACACACACACACACACACACACACACACACACACACACACACACACACACACACACACACACACACACACACACACACACACACACACACACACACACACACACACACACACACACACACACACACACACACACACACACACACACACACACACACACACACACACACACACACACACACACACACACACACACACACACACACACACACACACACACACACACACACACACACACACACACACACACACACACACACACACACACACACACACACACACACACACACACACACACACACACACACACACACACACACACACACACACACACACACACACACACACACACACACACACACACACACACACACACACACACACACACGCGCGCGCGCGCGACACAGGATCACGCTTGCATCCTTCAAGCTTCGGACGGCTGCTATCAGGGTGTCGACACAGAAGTTTTGCGGGTTCGGTTCCAGTTAGGTTCATGCTCGGGCTTATGCATTTCAGGTTCGGTTTCCACATCGGAGACACCTTCCGCACCGGTTCGACCCTGCTCGAACCGGTTAAATGGGTTCTAACGGGGTCGGAAAAAAAAATGAGGGTGCTTCCTATTTTATTTCATTTGTTTGATACTGAGTTTTCTTTCATCTTCCATTCTTTGACAACGCTAAATATTCATTCATTCTGTCTATTGTTTGTTCGTGAGATCTAACGGGGCCCACGTGATTCTATAGCCTGAAGAAAATATCTACAATGAGCTACCGTCAATTTCAGCAGAGTGAGAAAAATACTTATGATATTTTTGAGATTGGCACATAACCGAATAAAGCTGTCTCGCGCCAGACGCTTGTTAAAACGAAACCATGTTTCCTACCTAGGCTTTCAGATACTTAATATTTCACATTTTATTGTATCATTTTATTTTAGTTTGCTCCAGTGGTGCTGCATTATGGGACCGTTTCTTACATGTGTTAGACGAATATTCAGTACTATGTTGGAGATGTTGGATAATAAAAACAAGGCAATCAGTGCCAGAAGAATATTATTTCTTTTTGTTCCAATGTGCTTTTCAAGCAAGAAACAAAATTTACTTCTTTTTTTTTTTTTTTTGCGGGCTTTCTTTTCTTCATTTGTATTTTAATAATAAATAGGCTTACACACCGGGATCTCCAGCCAACAGTGTAAACATTCCTGTGTATGCGATGCAGCTTAAAAATACTAATGGGGAGCAAATTTTCAACCAGCTGGTTGTCGTTCCCTACGTCATATTTTAATCGGGCGGCTAATTGTCCCAGACCTGTTAATTAGCGTTCAGTGCTAATACAGTCGTGTGTCCAAGGCCGCAGAGGATAAAATTCGTGCTTGGGGAAATGCCAGGCTGGTTTCTGAAGCGATGAATGAGTATGCCCTTTCTGAAGTTTGCGAGCATGAGAAAATGCAGCTCTTTCTCCGAACAAATCAATGCACGAAAGGAGCACTGCGCAAATGAAATATTCGCTGATGACGTTTACAGTATAATTGCCGCGCAGGACTACAGTACCATCAGATCCAGCTTCGTTTGCCTGCATAGATTGCTATCGAAACTAAAGTCGCCCATTAAGCAGCCTTGAGTATTATTTTAAGACCATCTATGTCGGGGTACGATACCGCTGGCAGTTTTACTTGCGTGCCGTGCGCGTCTACATACGTAATCAGCGAAAGTTGGACAAAGGTGATGTGCGCAAAGGTTGTTTTTTATATAAAGACTTGCCATGTGACATAAAACGTGACTGTCTTTAACTTAAAGTAAGTCGTGTAGACTACCCTCCTCAAGAGATCGGAGCAAGCTCCGGCTCTCAAAGTTGTCCATTAGTCATGCAGGGTACAAAAGTTCTTGTGCACCTGCCGTTCTCTTTTCGCCGGAAAAGAATTGCCTTGCGCTTCACAGCTTGAAAGAATGACATTTATTTCATTTCAAGCATTGATATGGAACGGCCTTATACAAAAATACTTTATTTAGAGACCCATTCCTTACTAGATTCTCCTCAAACGTTCTGGCGTCTCTTCTCCAGAGGAAAATCGAAATATTGCAGTCACGCTTAATAACTATTTTTGTTCTAGTTTCACCAAGGACAACGGAAAAATTCCTCGTAATAACCTCTGCACAGGAAATCATCTAGGACATCACTATAAGAGAATGATGAGTCATTTTACTAAACGTGGACACAATGAAAGGATCGGGTCTTAAGAGCCTCTCCAGCATTTTCTTGCGTACATATGCCAGCCCCATGAGAAGCTCTGCGCATTGAAATCTCCTAACACTAGTAGCGGATCTCGTCCCGCTTCCCTGATAGCCCTCCACACTCCTGAGCCGGGATATCACGAAGCCGGACGAGATCCGCTACTAGTGTTAGGAGATTTCAACGCGCAGAGCCTCTCATGGGGCTAGAAACGCGAAGCCATACGAGGACGGTAGCTAGCGGAGGCAGCGTCCATGTTAGGCCTAACCCTACACACCGACCCAGCGTACCCAACGTGGATTGGGAACTCGGCGTAGAGGGACACTTGTCCAGACTTAACGTTTTCAAAAAACGCGAGGCGAGGGGAGTGGACGAACACAGAGGAAAAGGAAACACTCGGTAGCGACCACTGCCTGATCAACGTAACGATCCGCACTAAACCCCTTACCAGACCGACGGGGCAGACTAGGCTTCCGGACTGGACAAAATTCAGAAAAGAATATAACGTTAGTTCTATCCACGAGCAGGGATACCAAGCCTGGACTAAACAGCTGCTGACCAGCCTGCGTTTGACGGAAACGCGGGTGAAGCTCTCAGAGGGGGTGACAAATGTGGGCACCCACCTCCTCCACCTCTGGGAAGCCAGATGCAGCATGGTCAAAAGATGACGCAGGCAGAAACATAACCGCAAGCTGAGAATTAACGCTGATCGTGGCGATAACTAAAGAGGCGGCAGAATACGCGCGGAGCAACTCGCGGACGCTAATTGGGTAGAGAGGTGCAACGCGGCAGCCAGGCAGATGTCTGGCAAAAACACATGGTGTCTCTTCCGAGCGCACATCGATCCAAATCAGACGCGCACCGAGACGCAGAAACACCTGCAGAGAGAAATACACGCATTTCAAGGAAATACGGCCCAGCTAGCATTGAAACTCCAAGACCAGTACTTGAGCACGACCCAAGACCCAAAGGGAGAAGCTTACAGGTGGAGACGAAAATGTTGAGCTAGATGAACCTTTCAGACTATACAAGCTCAAGGCGGCCCTAGCGGGAATGAAACGCGGGACCGCACCAAGAAGGGACGGGATCACAGTGAAACTCCTAACAAACATACCAGAGCACTCGTACTAATCCCCTGTGGAACACTTTAATTCGATTTGGACGGGCGAAGTTCCTCTTCCCACCGAATGGAAGACGGCACTCATAACTTTCATCCCAAAAGCAGCAAAGTCATCGATACGGACAACCTCAGGCCCATTTCTCTCACGTCGTGTGTGGGCAAATTGATGAAAACAATGGTGAGAGACAGACTCTCCGAGTATCTAGAAAACAAGCAAGTCTTCGCCGACTCGATGTACGGCTTCAGGCCAAATAAATCGGCTCAGGACATCCTGCAACAGCTTAGCAGAGAGATACTGAATCCAATAGAATATTCAAATGGGGATAAGGTAGTGCTGGCTCTAGATCTGAAAGGAGCCTGCGGTAATGGGACGCATGAGGCGATCGTGACACTTCTTTCGGAGAGGGGTGTGGAAAGAACGCGTTCGAGTATATAAAACGCTTCCTCTCAGACAGACAGGGCTACGCGAAAATACAAAAAGCAGAACACGGTCCTTTTCTATTAGGTACGAGAGGAACACCATAGGGAGCGGTGCTATCCCCGCTGCTCTTCAACATGGCAATGAAGAATATCCCGGTCCACCTGGAGAAAATCTCGGGTGTGCAGTACGCGCTGAACACGTACGACATCTCCATGTGGGTCACGCAGGGTTCCCTCGGAGAAATGGAGGCCAGCTTGCAGGAGGCAGCCACCGCTGTAAATGAGTACGCAAAAAAAATGCGACCTTCATTGCTCACCGAAAAAATCCGAATTCGTCCATATTCGTCCCTCCAAAAAATGCACAGACAAGGTAGAAATGCGACTTGGATCAGAACCGGTACCTGAGAGACGGGAAATCAGAGTCCTGGGTCTTTTCATTCACCAGCGTAAGCTAGCGACGACCACGCTTGACAAGCTAAAAAGGGTAGGAGACCAGATGAGCCGAGTGGTCCGCAGAGTCTCAAACAAGAAAGGGGGACTGAGAAGCAAAGATGCTCTACGCCTGGCCAACGCCTTTGTAACAAGCAGAATCCTGTACTCGACCCCCTATCTTCACTTCAAGAAACACGACGAGAACATCCTCGAGGTGATCACACAAAAAATAGCGAAGAAGGCCCTCGAACTCCCTATAACCACGTCGAACCTGAGACTCCAAGGTCTGAGTATGAGGAATTCGTTCAGGGAGCTGAGAGAAGCCCACCTCACAAGCCAATACACGCGATTATCGCAGACACCGTCGGGGCGTCGCCTAATAACTCGTCTACACATACAACACAAGACTGTAACCGAGGAAAGAGTAAGACTTCCCCTGAAGTGGCGATACGCCCTGCACGTAAAACCCCTACCCACTAACATGTCCAAGCAGGACCACGAGGGTAGGCGCATGGCCAGAACAGAGGCCTTAGCTCACCACTATGGAGGGAAACCCGCAGTGTACTATGTGAGCGCGTCCGGCCAGCACCAAGGCGGCTGGTACACGGTGGAAGTGATCCACGCGTCCAAAACGGTGAATGGGCTCACATTTAGAGGAGGTCGCCATCGCGTTAGCAGCGACACACGTATTCCTAAACAATCATAACGGACTCGCGAGGGGAGTGTAGGAACTTTCAACAGGGCTGGGTCCCGTACCTGGCCTACCGGCTATTAAACAACTGCTCGGACCTGGCCTACCGAATACTGCAAAACAGCTCGTACGTGGGAAGTCCATCTCGCCGCTTCATAGTCTGGGTTCCGGCCCACTCGGGGCTAGAAGGAAACGAGGCAGCAGAGGCCGCCGCCCGCGCGCTTTTTAACCGGGCAAACTCGTCCCCCTCCTCCTCAGAAGAATTCACACCAGCCTACACTTTCAGAGAAATTATTCAGCTGTACCAAACCAGACACAATCTTTACCCCCACCCGTGTAAAGGGTTAACGAGAGCGGAGGAACGCGTGCTTCTCCATCAAAACACCATGATGTGCCGGCATCACTTAAACACTTTGACAGTGCCTTCACCGGGGAGTGCCTGCACTGTGGGGAAATGTCCTCGGACCTCTTCCACATGGCTGGGCGTACCCCTCCAACCCTGCCTTTACACGTAATCCAAACCCCACCCGGGAGGACTGGGAGGCGACCCTACTCGCCTGCTCCGACCTGAAAGCCCTAAAGGCAATGGCGGCAGCGGAAGCCATTGGGGTCCCGTACTAGGGACTCCACCCAGTGTTTGTGAGGGGAAGGGTACTAAGCCTGACCCCAAAGCAACCTCCATGTAACTATTTTTAATAAACGTTTTCACCACTACCTACATATGCCAGTGGGTAGCAAAATTCTTAGCAATACTGCTTAACAAGTCCTTGTCACCCCGCACTCTTATTAATGAATAGAACAGCTTAAGCAAACACAATACAAAAAGCCGGAAACAAATTGGGCTCGTCAAACTCCAGACCAATTTCACTACATTCAAGATACGTGCGCATATTATCCTAAAGAACATAATAGCCTATTTTGAAAACAAAAATTGGCAGTGGCTTAGCTTGGTTAAGCCTGGTAATTGCGAAAGCAATAGCTATGGCTACGCCTAGGTTCAGCTGGTGGTGTAGCTGGTTATGGTGCTTGTGGTTATGCTTATAATTATGCAGTGATTCACTCTGGCCACGACATATGGTTCAACTACTGTTAATTGCGGGTTGCTACCTGGTTATTCTCTGTACAACTAGTAGCGAGGCAAGGAGTGCCGTGGCTGCAACGATATACTTGGTTGTGGGTGAGGTTAAGGCAGAATGTACAACTGCCGCTCCGGCACCGGCTGCAACGGCATTCTTTACACCAGCAGAAATGAAAGCATCCCTGGAGACTGCGTTGGTTCCACCTGCCGCTAGGCCACCTCCAATAGTATCCAACGTTGCACCCCCGGCGGTAGCTGCGGTAGGAGCTGGTGTTAGGCCGCAGTTAGTAGCTACCACCTCGCGAGTTGACGGCGCGAGTTAGGGGCCCTGTTTTTGCGGCAGATGGGATGACGTCACTCCGGCTGTAGCGTTCCCTCACGGAGGAAGCGGGAGTTAGGCCGCGGTTGGTAGCTACCGCGTCGCGAGTTGACGGCGCGAGTTGGGGCCCCTGTTTTTGCGCAGCTGTGCTTGGCTGCGCGCCAAAGGTCACGCTAAAGATCAATGGTAGCTACCGCCTCGCTACGCGAAGGACTGAAAAGTGAAAGTAGTATTGCTTTCGCAATAAGAACAAATAACAAATTTTTCACAGATGCCCGACTACTGTGCCGGAGTACCCGGGTTCCCGCACGAGGCAGCGGTGGTGCAGCTGCCTCGTGCTCAGCTGCAGAGCCAGTAGCAGTCGCGTGTATTTTCTTTTCTTTCTTCCTACAGTCGCAAGAACAACGACAACGATATCGCACAACACACGGACGCCTCTCCGTTTCGTCGGCGGTCGAACTCGAACCCGGGTACATCCGGCACAGTAGTCGGGCATCTGAACTACTGTACCGCTGCGGCGGGGCTTTTATAAAGGAATTTCTAGTCACAGAGCTGATTGAAGACTTGTGGCATATCCTTCGCTATTGATGAGCAGAAGCAATTCGCCTGATTTCTTAATTCGAAAACTTTAGACCACGTGTTGTGTACTGAGTGCACTTATACTCATGAAACGTATAGGTGTACTAGATGTGCATGGCTGCCCATTATCAGCCAAATAATGTCACACTATAATCAAACCATGTCGAACACCGAAGCTCCCAAATGAGGAACCTTCGTGATACCTAGATCCTAATTTGCACAATCAATCAATCAGTCAATCAATTTATATTACACTGAGGAAACAGTTTACAATTACAGGCCTGCCAAAGCCTCATAGGGCTTGCATGGCAGCACATCACAGACAGCAGCGAAAAGTCGCCTGTAGTACTTCTACCAACTGTAACTAAGTAAATATAACAAATCGAGCGAAATTATGACAAAAGCAACACAATTTAGGCCACAAATATTCACAGTTATTAGAAGAATGAAAGTGGCTCCATCAGAAACATATTAACGCCAGCAGTGCCAACAACTACAGGCGAGAATAGCACAGGAGAAAAAATTGACCATGGAAGCTGTGATAGCTGATAAAGGAGAATGAATGAATGAAAACCTTTATTTAGCGAAAGGGAATTCTCCCGGTGTGGGTGCGACCCTCAGTCCAGGGCCCCAGTGGCCTTCGCCGTCTTGCGATAAAGGAGAACAATCACTGCACGGAAAACATTCTAACATAAAATTAAGTGGTTAGGTGGTAAACATTAATTGCAACAGTTTATTTAGTTTATAATTTGAATTTATATCGGATACATTTGATGGCAATGCATTAGGTACAGCGGTACATAGAAAGCACGAGTTCTACCATAACGAGTGGAACAGCAAGGAATGACATATCTGCCTTTCGGCCTCAGACATATACTCGGACCATAATCAACTTTATGCACACTGGTCCAAACGTGTTTAAGTACAGCTGTTTCAGACAAACCTTATTAATGTTCAGAAGGCCTAGAAAAGAAAAAAAAAGCATCAAATTCCCTGGGAAGTTCCAAATCGTAAGCACTGCTCTTCTTAAAGATGGATCGCAATATGGAGCGTCTGGTTTGCCAACGAAAAGCACAGTGCCCGTAAATTGTTATGCGGTACACACAGAGGGAAGTGCAGTAAGGTATATGTAAACGTATGGAATGGTCAAGAGTCAGTTTATTCAATGAAAAACAAAAGAGTATCAGCTGAGTTTTGGATACAATCATACTGATAAGATTGCATGCAAAGCTGTGCTTGACGTTTGTCGAAGATCATTAATAGCGTAAGAAAAATGCTTTGCACAAGAGACGATATCATCACCATACTGGAGTAGACGGCCAGGTAGAGTCACCTAAATCATTAACAAAAAATATTTAATAACAGAAAGCTAAGAATAGAACCTATATTAGTAAAACTACTGCGAAAATTGGCGACCGGGACCAGCTGCCGTCTGTTCTGTAAAAAAAGCGTAAGCAGTAGCAAAAATCATCTCCTAAATCCTGAAGTTGAGTTAAATGTGACTGTCGAACGCTTTGCTCAGATCAAGAATTAGCGTGACCTGGTTAGACTCAAATGCAGAATTCAGAGCATCAGAAAAATCTTCAAGAAGAACCTGGGTGCGTCTTCCCTGCACGAATCTATAATGGGCTGTTGTTATAGAGAACAACAACAACAATAACAACCACTGACATAGCATAGCACACAAATGCCTCTTCGTTTCGCCTCCTTAGAAACGCACTCCCGACTGCTCAAACATATTCCAATGTGCTTGTAACCTTGCAGGCTGATAAGGTGTCATCTAGTGGGCTTGCAATTGGCAAAATAGTCAGAAACATGCTACCTACTGAGTCTCCTTCTGAAGATAGCCGCTTAGCGAAACCAAACAGACAACTGCTGAACAGTTTTGTGAGAGCCAAATAAGTGGTTTACAAGAAAGGAAATGCCCAGTATCTGTCACTCGCGGAAGAAGAATTAGTTGGTATATCGAAAAAAAAGAATGGTACCATTGGATAGAGCATCAATGAAAGATGTGCAGGTGACAAAATAAGTTTATGTGGGTTAATTAGGTAGGGTATTAGAGACAATTAGGTGGTTTTACAGGAAAGGAAAGGCCCAATACCTATCACTCGCGGAAGGCCGCTGATATATCTCGCGGACAACAAAGCAACACTTCAGTTCAGTTCAGTCGTTAAGTGTCCGACTCTTCGTGACCCTATGGACCATGTCACGCCACGCTTTCCGGTCTCTCACTATCTTCCTAACATCACATAACTTCATCTGCAGTGCCTCGAGGATGCCATCTAACCATCGCGTTCGCTGCCTACCCCTTCTCCGGCAACCCTCAACCTTTCCCAACATCAAATCTTTCTCCAGCGACTTCTCTCTTCTCATCAGATGACCAAAGTAGCTGAGCTTTAACTTTAGAATTTGACCCTCCAATGAGCAGTCAGGGTTTATGGTCGACAATATCGACTGATTTGATCTTCTGGCAGTCCAAGGAACTCTCAAGAGTCTTCGCCAGCAAAACAATTCAAACGCGTCAATTCTTCGGCGGTCAGCCTTTTTCGAAGTCCAACTCTCGCATCCATACATCACAACTGGAAAGACCATCGCAAGAGTTATACGGATCTTGGTTGGCAGACTAATGTCTCTGCTCTTTACTAGGCGGTCAAGGCTAACCATTGCTCTCTCTCCAAGAAGCAGGCGTCTCCTAATTCCATGGCTGCAGTCTCCTTCCGAGGTAATCTTGGAGCCCAAGAACAGAAAATCTCTCACAGCTTCCACTTCTTGCCCATTGATGCTCCAGGACTCGATAGGGCAAGACGCCATGACCTTTGTCTTTTTAATGTTCAGTTTAAGCCCAAACTTCTCACTCTCTTCTTGTACGCGCATCAGAAGTCTCTTGAGTTCCACTTCACTTTCTGTCATTAAAGTGGTATCATCCGCATATCTAAGGTTGTTGATACGTTTTCCAGCAATTTTCACTCCAGCTGAAGACTCGTCCAGACCGGCCTTCCTCATGATGCACTCTGCATATAGGTTAAATAGGCAGGGTGACAGTATGCAGCCTTGCCTCACTCCTTTCTCGATCGGAAACCAATCACTAAGACCATGCCCAGTTCTGCCTGTGGCCTCTTGCCCTTCATACAGGTTCCTGAGGAGACAGATGAGGTGAATTGAAACTCCCATCTCTTGGAGAGCTGGCCACAATCTGCTGTGATCTACGCAGTCAAACGCTTTCGCATAATCAATAAAGCAGAAGTAGATGGGTTTCTGGAACTCTCTTGCTTTTTCCATGATCCAGCGAAGGTTAGCAATTTGGTCTCTAGTTCCTCTGCCCTTGCGGAACCCAGCTTGCACGTCCGGAAGCTCCCGATCCACATACTGCTGCAGCCTACCTTGGAGGATTTTTAACATCACCTTGCTAGCCTGCGAAATAAGCGCGATCGTGCGGTAGTTGGAACAATCTTTGGCACTGCTTTTCTTTGGAATGGGGATGTAAACTGACCTCCTCCAATCCTGTGGCCACTGCAGGGTTGTCCAAATCTTCTTACATAATGTATGCAGAATGTTAACAGCGTCATGGTTGAGGTTTTAAAGCAACTCAGCTGGAATGCCATCAATTCCGCTAGCTTTGTTCTTAGCAAGGCTGGCTAAGGCCCCTTCAACTTCACTCTTCAGGATGCCCGGCTCGAGATCAGTAATCACAACCGTCTTATGTTGGGTTTGCACATTCGGGTCCTTCTTGTACAGTTCTTCTGTGTATTCTTGCCACCTCTTCTTTATCTCTGAGGCTTCAGTGAGGTCCCTGCCTCGTTTGTCCTTTATCACGTCCAGCTTAGCACAGAAGCTTCCTTTGATATCTTTGATTGTCTTGTACAGAGCTCTAGTGTTCCTTAATTGGCTGTTGTCCTTAGGCTTGCGCATTTTTCCAGTGCAAAATTTGCTGTGATCTCGGAAAGATTTTATCCTAGATATACAACCAGCCATACACCGTTTCACGTGCTGTTTGAAGCGGTAGTAAAGGTAAGGGCGACGTAGCCTAATGAGAATAATGCGCACTGCATGACAGTGCCCCTGCCACGTGTTCGACAGGTGCATATAGAAGCGCAGTCATGTAGTGCTTGTGACCTCTAACAGCGCTGAAAACAGTTCGTGAAGCGGAGTATAGTTTGGAGTTTGTTACGATCTTTTACACGCTTTCCACGTAGGCCACGTAAGTACTACGTATCACATTCGATGCACAACCGACGATAAGCACAGGAGCCCTCTCATGGAATAACAAGAAAGAAAGGCCTGCGCGCTCAGTCGTCACGCTGCAATGCAGGCAAGCACTGAGACAAACGTGCAGGCCTTGCGGGTAACGAGGAGGTCCACTCCCTTGCCTGAGGTCTCACTTTGCGGGCAGGAGCCGGATCCCCTATGCTAACGCGTCTGCTTACCTTCAGAGATATTCTTACCTACTACCGGGATAGTCGGCGTGTTTACGCACCGTCGGCTTCCTTTCTAACCCTAACCAAGGCCTCCCACTGGCGGCGACTCCAGACACGTACGGCGCCTTGCCTTATTTTCCTTGATGCCCAATACCCCGATCAGTTCCTGTCCTTCTGTAAGCTCTGCGGGAAACCGGCAGATTTTCTTCACGTCCTCCTCACATGTCCTACGTTCTCACATCCTCCATCCCCAACCACAGCGGAGTCATACTGGGAGACTCTCCTGGCCAGCACCACTGCTACAAAGCACGCTCGGTCATCACCAACACCCTGTATGGAATAGCCCTCCAAGGGCTGTCTTTTTCTCTGTAAGGGCGGCCCCCTAAAGGCTGCCTCGTGTCATATAAAGGAGTGGTGTTTGCTCCCGCCACATTTTTTGGCAGTAAAGGTTTTCACCACCGCCATCAAAACAAAATCCTGCCGCAAATTGTACCCGATAACTCACCCTCTCTGTGGCCCTGCGCAAAATTTCTGCGAGCGGCTTTTTAGTACTTGCGAGCGGGCCAGTTGGCTATACGACTCCGACGACTTCTGGCGCTGCATGGTTATACACAAACACAACACACAGACAAGAGAATGAAACCAAGACGTTCACACAGATGATGCGCTCGCTACCAAATGCCTGTTTTTGGGGTACGAAGAAGAAGAATGCATCACAAAAAAGATAGGGTTACAGTAAAAGAAGTAAATAAAAGATTAAAAAAAATACGAAGATAATCAGAATGAACAAAATTAAATGAAAATAAAACGAAAATAATGACAAATTGCGTCTAACTTCTTGTCACATTGTCCAAACGAAGAAGTATCACCTCCTTTCTGTTGAGCGCCACCGACGGAACACTCACGCATTCCCCTTCTTCTCCCGAAATCATCTTGAAGGCTTCAATAATCTCTCTTTTAAAACTGTCTTTTGCGTCTGCCAGCAGCTTGGTTTCGGTGAACCTTGGTACACAATGGGTGCCCCTCAAGTCCTGTTGATCGTCTCTCGTTTTACAACGAGAGAAATGGGTCGCCAGGTTTCCTGGAGCAGACAGGAGGAACTGGAGCAAAAACAGGCAGTTGGTAGCGAGCGCATCATCTGTGTGAACGTCTTGGTTTAATTCTCTTGTCTGTGTGTTGTGTTTGTGTTGTTACGTTTCGCCACCAACAAGTGTGTCAGCTGACGCGGCCATTTCGGCGCCGTCCATCGGCCGCCCAACGCTTCCTCCCGCGGGCAAGTCTCGACGTGATCCTGCCACGCGCCAAATGTGTGTGCGTGCGTGTGTGTGCAAACGCTAGCCAAGCCTGGAGCTCGAGGGGAGAGTGCGTCGCCCTCGCCCGTCTGCAGGAGGTGGAGGAGATGTGGTCGCGCCACCTGCGATTGAATCATCGCCTTGTCTGAACTTGAAGGGCTCTCTCCCTTTCTCTGTGAACTGGCAAGCCTAGCGGCCGACTCCGCTGAGACAGAGACTACTTTGACGCGCCGTTGACACGACGCTAGACATCAGCTGTGTGAGAGTGTCTGTATTCTCTCCGGGTCAGCTTCTCTGCCCGTTTCTTCATGATGTTGTAGTAAAGATTGTTTCGTTAGAAGACGCCTCGTCTTTGCTGGGACCGTTGGTGCCGTCCGCCGAGCCACGTAGCCGCCAGGCCAACGCTACCGAGAGGCGCGCAAGCCCCAAACCTAATAGCTGGTGGCAGCGGTACGATACCCAGGCTCGCGAGCCCCAAATGTAATAGTGTATATAACCATGCAGCGCCAGAGGTCGTCGGAGGGTAGTGGCTTTTATGCTGAAATTTGACGAGTGCAGGCCGTTAATACAGGGTGAAAATGGGCGTGCTTCCCTAAGTTCATCAGTAAATGCAGAAGAAGGAATGTAATCCCCCCCCCCCCCCGCACACCCAAATACGTGTGAATCAATGCGCCATGTGCGAAAATGTTGCTACTCACGACACTGTTCTCGTGCGCGGTCGTGGTGATGTGATGTCGGCCATTTTGCAGCATTTAAAAGCAGTTGCTGTTGCTATGACTACGGATTCATAGAAAACATGGTAGAACATCTGGATGGCTAGCGTCTCACGTTGGGGAATGTACAGTTCCACACGAGTATTTACGATTAACGCAGTAAAATTAGAGAAGCCCTTCCAGTAAAACGTCTGATGTCGGCCCAGATATTATGTTTGTTTGCCAATGAATTCCGTACTCAATTCTTTCAGGGATACTGAAAGACTAGATCTCCCAAGCAGCACAAACTACAAGATCAATACTGGCGCTGTGTTGGCAACGACGGATATACGGCGCCAATGTACTGGAACACTATCCAATATTGGGCCGATGTAAGGAATTATGTAATCTACCACCCTACATTCTAGAACAAATAAATGTCTTCGGCTTTTAGGTGCAATGAGTAATTTTTTTGTTTTATGGCTTTATCTGCCATATTAAGAAATTTGGTCAACAATGGAAAACAAAATAACATCTAAGAGGCCATCAATTGCATCGATGCAGAGAAAATGGGAAAGCAATCTCTATATGAAGTAATTCATTCATGCAATCCTTCCTTCCTTCCTTCCTTCCTTCCTTCCTTCCTTCCTTCCTTCCTTCCTTCCTTCCTTCCTTCCTTCCTTCCTTCCTTCCTTCCTTCCTTCCTTCCTTCCTTCCTTCCTTCCTTCCTTCCTTCCTTCCTTCCTTCCTTCCTTCCTTCCTTCCTTCCTTCCTTCCTTCCTTCCTTCCTTCCTTCCTTCCTTCCTTCCTTCCTTCCTTCCTTCCTTCCTTCCTTCCTTCCTTCCTTCCTTCTGCTTTATTATTTATTTTATTTTCTCCTAGTTGATCTAACGCGCCTCTCGAAGTGCTTTACGTTGACCTTATATTTAGAGGCGCGCTACTAAATTCCCAATAATCACATTTTACCTAAACTCTGACATCGCATTCTTGCCTCAACCCGAAAACAAAATGAAGTGGCCTAAGCACACATACTTCGCTTTTGGGTGATTAAGCATAGTCGGTCACAACTTATTCTGAAGCGAAAGCTTTTCGAGCCGTCAGCGTCAGGGAGGTTTTCACCTAGAACAACCTTGAAGGTCAATCTCTCCTTTCCTTCTCTCAAATCTTGCCGAAACTGCGTATTTTCTTTCTTATAAACCAATGTACAACATAAAAGAAAAAAATATGAAAACATGATCTTGATCTGGTTAAGTCTAGATGTCCACAATTAAGTGGCAAGTAAAAGGCACCTTCCTTTCCCAAAAATTAATTCAAATAAAAATTGTGCAAAAACCGCGGATTGAAAAGCGGGTGTTAAAGAGGCTATCGCTTCAACACTCACAGCTTTCGCTCGACATGCTTAAAGCCCCACGATTTTAGAGCGCAGCTCTTTGGTGCTCGTTCCTGCGTTTCGCGTCGGCGTCGCAGGCGTTGTCCCTTGTAACCAGCTCCGCAGCCGGGCAGCGCGCGCTCCCGCCACCGCTCGCCGTTACGTGTACCCCCCCCCCCCCCCCCCCTCCCCCCTCTTTCTGTGTGACGGCGACGGTGCTGTTCGGTTGCCGAAGTGCGGGCTCGGCGTCAGCGGATCACGGTGCATGCATCCCAAGCCGAAACGCAGAGACAGTTTTACTTGACTTGCTAGCGGCATCAGACAGTCGTTGCTATCTCTTCGCCGTGCAACGTTCCTATGAGCCCACGCACCGCCTCCCGCGACCTCACGATCCACAAAGCTTCCTTCATGACAGTAAAGAATTGTAAGGGGAGTGTTTCTTGAAGGAATATGTGTGAAAAATAAAAAGTTGTCTGTAATTGCACACGCATGTCTTGTTCGAATTCTTTGCTTCAATGTAACGAGAAGCTGAAACACCTAATGTGCTGAGCTCAAATTTCGCATTAGAAAGTAACGTAATCGTCGGCAATTTGTTTTCCCTGCCGCACCTTCCCTGTTTATGGTCACACTCGCGTGAGCACTCGGCTGTGATCTGAACATTTACAAATTGTGCTCATAACGCTGCTACGTTTTTACTTCACCGAGTTGTTTAATTTCGTGTTTAATTACTTCTGCGGTTTACCAAAGGCGCGAGCCATCTATCTGGCCCGTGGAGACGACGAAGAGGAGTTGGCAAGCATGCACGCAATGAATGCCTCAAATGGGGACACAAATGTTTTGCCAAAATGGAAGTTTAAATAATTTTCCATTAAAGAATTTATAGCCAGCGTACGCCTTCTGTTTAATGTCTTGAAGCTGTTGTAACACCCACCGTGTGGCGCAGTCGTTAGGGTATTCGACTACTATTCCCAAGGTCGCGGGATCGCATCCCGGCCTCGGCGGCCGCTTTTCAATGGAGGCGAAAAGCTAGGCGCCCGTGTGCTGTGCAATGTCAGAGCATGCTAAAGAACCCCAGGTGGCCGAAATTTCCGGAGCCCTCCTCTACAGAATGTCGTAGTCTGAGTCGCTTTTGGCCGTTAAAACGCCGTAAATCAAATAAACCAAACCTACCCAGTTGTTTGCTCTCGGGCTTGCTCTTGCGGCCTGCGGGCGGTGCGTCAACCGTAAACAAGCCCCACCGCAGCTCGGGTGTCGCCGGCCGGCGACCCGCGCGTGATTCATAGCACGACGGAACCAGCCGAGCTCGCCGGAACCGATACACGCCACGTTAATCGCACCCACCTTCTTTTTTCCTGGTCGGAGCGACGGCCACGTGTTTTTCTCTCTCTCTCTCCCTTGCTGATCGACCTGCCTTCCTAGTCGGCTATCTGCCTTCCTGCTGCCCGGCCGATAACGGCGTTCGCTGTCTTTTCTGCCCCTGCCCAGAGCAAAAACAATTCCGCGCATCGTTGTCGCAGAGCCGGGCGTGAATGGGCGGAAGACCTTCCGGCGACGGACATTGGTGCTGCCCGTGCAAGGAACCGTGACGTAACTATTTAAGGACAATATGCAGCGGTTTACAGCGCACGGATGATGAGATAGGTTGCGCCTCTTGATTACCGCAATGCCTTGTAGATTGTCTGAAATCTGGCCTTCGTTGACGTAGAGGACTTCCAATTATTTACGCATGCGCATTATTATCAGCCGGGTTTTGTGTAGAAGATATCGTTTCTCAACATTGTAACGTTAACCTTCCTTCACCGAACGAAGCACCCGAGGAACATTTAAGCGGTCTGTGTGTGTGTTTGTTTGAAAAACTTTATTCGAAGGAAGCTGGAGGTAGCCGGGGCAACCTGACGCAAACACTAGGTGGGCTCCTCATTACAGGAGCCCATTGGCGACCGCTGCGGCTCGGGCTCGGTGGACCAGGGCCTTCTGGCTTGCCAGATCGGAGCAGCCGAGCAGGACTGCCTCCCAGTCCTCCCGGGTGGGGTTGGGTTTGGGGGTGAGGTTCGGGGTTGACTGACATGCCCACACCATGTGGAAGATGTCCAAAGACTTCTCCGCACAGTGCGGGCACTTTCCTGTACAGGCAGGATCAAAGTGTTTTAAAACTGCCGGGCACAGCAGCGTTTTGGTGTAAAGGCGGAGGAGTGTGCGTTCTTCCACCTTTGTAAGGCCCTTACAAGGCTTAGGATAAATTTCATGGCCGAATTGAAATAATTCAGTAATTTTTCTAAAAGTGACAGCCGGATTGGGTTCGAGATCTGTATCATAAGGGTCTGAAGGCGTTACCCGGAGAGTGAGCGCGCGGGCGGCGGTGTCTGCCGTTTCATTGCCTTAGAGGCCCATGTGAGCTGGAGCCCATACAATCGTTCGAGACGCGAGGGCGACGAGGTAGTCACTGTTTTGAAGGATGCGGTGTGCAAAGAGAGGAATGTCCCCCTGTTTAATATTTCTGCAGGCCCCTCTCGAGTCGGTGATGATGACTCGTGAGTCCTTGTCTGTGGGGGCTAACGCGATGGCAACTTCTTCCGCATGTGTTATGACTTGAGCTCGGAACGTTAGGTCATTCACCGTGATTTTTTGATGGACGACTGCGGCTGTGTACCACCCACCATGGTGAGGGCCGGAGGCGTCCACGCAGAATATTCCGTGTTTGTTCCCATAGTGACGGGCCAGTGCCTCCGCCCGCGCAGGTTGCCTGCCACTGTTGTCGTCACGTGTCATGTCGGCCGGAAGAGGGCGTACGTGCAGGGCGTATCTCCAGATTTCAGGAATGCGTACGCGCTCTTCCGTAAATGTTGGGTGGTGGATGAGTAGTAGGCAAATAGGCGGCGTCCCAACGGCGTTTTTGAAAGTCTTGTGTATTGATTGGTGAAGTGCGCCTCTCGGAGCTCCGCGAATGTGTTTATCATCCCCAGACCCATAAGACGCTGGTTGGATGTGTTGGTCGGGAGATCGAGGGCACGCTTGTACATCTTTCTGAGAATCACTTCGAGGGCGTTCTCATCAAACCTGCGCAGGGGGAGGTTAGGAGTCGAGTAGAGTACTCGACTGGTCACGAATGCATGTGCCAGCCGCAAAGCGTCTGTGCACCCTAACCCCCCGCGTTTGTTGGAAACCCGGCGCACCATCCGGCCCACCTGGTCCCCCACCTTGCGCAGTTTTGCTAGTGTTGTATCAGCCCGTCGATGTTTGTGGATAAGGAGACCAAGTACTCTAATCTCATCGTGTTCAGGTATCGGACCGCTGGCCAGGGATAGTTCCATTTTGGTGGTGCACTTAGGCGACGGGTGAATGTGCACAAATTCGGATTTGGACGGTGAGCATTGAAGGCCGCAGTGGCGGGCGTAAGCGTCTACGATCTGCGCCGCTTGCTGCAGGTTGGCCTCAATGTCTCCAACCGATCCGTGTTTGGCCCAGATGGTTATGTTGTCGGCGTACAGCGCGTGCTGGATGCCTTCGACCGTCGCCAACTGAGCCGGGAGTTTTATCATGGCCAGATTGAAAAGTAATGGCGAGAGGACCGCGCCCTGTGGGGTTCCTCTCGTTCCCAATTCCCAGTTTATATGGGCCGTATTCTTCGCCTTTACCAAAAACATGGTACATGCAGAATGGATCAACACCGAGGAAACCCTCGGTAGTGACCACTGCCTTATCAGTGCCACTGTAAGAACTAAACCATTGGCAAGACCCCACGCACAAGCTCGGCTTCCCGACTGGAATAAGTTCCGGCAAAGCTACATCACTTCGGCCTCTATCCACGAACAAGGATACCACGCGTGGGCACAAGGATTGTTTACACATCTTCGTTCGGTGTAAACACAAATTCAGCTCTCGGAGACCACTCCAGAGGTGGACAACCACCTTCTGCACCTTTGGGAAGCGCGGCACAGCCTCGTCCGCAGATGGCGCCGCCAAAAACATAACAGAAAGCTCAAAATTCATATCGCCGAGCTCACTCAGCAAGCGGCAGAGTACGCGGCCCAACTCACCGACTCGAACAGGGTAGACCGCCGCAACACGGCGGCCAGACAAATGTCGAGCCGGAGCACGTGGCGCCTTTTCTGTGCCCTAATTGACCCTACTCAAACCCGCGCCGAGACACAAAAACATCTCCAACGAGCTATTCATAACTTCGATGGAAATACATCAAAATTAGCATGCAAACTGCGCGACCAGTATCTTTGCACTAAGCAGGACCCCGGAGGACCCGCATACTCGTATGCAGGTTCAGAGAACGCGGATCTGGATCAACCGTTCCAGTTGCACGACCTGAAGGCGGCCTTGGCTAAAATGAAACGAGGAACGGCACCGAGCCGGGACAAAATAACTGTGAAACTTCTTGCGAATCTTCCCGACCCCGCCTACGAAACCCTACTCGCTTTCATCAACTCGATCTGGCTTGGTGAGGCACCTCTACCAATTGAATGGAAGACCGCCTTGGTAACTTTCATTCCGAAAGCCGGCAAAGCCACAAACACAGACAACCTCCGCCCCATCTCCCTCACGTCTTGTGCGGGAAAGCTGATGGAGACCATGGTGCGGGACAGGCTGTCTGGGTTTCTGGAAAATGAACATACATTCGCAGACACCATGTTCGGTTTCCGCCCGCTAAGGTCCGCTCAGTATGTTCTGCTTCAACTCGACTGAGAAATTCTCAACCCTGTATAATATCCCTTCAACGATAAGGCAGTACTCGCCCTTGACTTGAAGGGGGCTGTCGACAATGTAACACACGAAATTATACTGCAACATCTCTCCCAGACGAACTGTGGACGTGTCGTAACTATTTAAGGACATTTCAGTACATCAAGCAATTTCTCTCAGATCGGCAATCATTAAGCGGTCTGTTCGAAGCTGCTTTGTTCACCGTACTCTTTTCTTCATTAATTGACTTAGGTCAAATTTATGCCCTTAAGGATAGATGCATCCTGTTTACCTTTAAAATATGCGCTCATTATCGAAAGTTTTATGGGCGATGAAAGAAGGGCTCTGCTATAGTCTAAACACTGATAAACCTGACAATGAATGCACACGTTCTGTGTTCTTAGCTGACTGAAATTCACAAAGACATATGACTAGCGTTTCGACTTAGTCTGAGCAAAGAACATGGGCGCCCTGAATTTCGTGAATATGCAGATTTATTTCTGAGTTGCTCGTCAGGAAGTTCCCTGGTCGTTATACTGCATATGACTACTGCCGGCTTACAGTCCATATAAGTTTGCTGCGACTACTACTTTAGTTGCGGAAGCAACAAAACTACGCTAGGTTTGAGCGATTTCGCGGAGCCCCGGAGAGCCCCAGTTGCGCATGCGTGAATAGCGAGTATCGTCACATGGCGAACACCTGGATAACAACGAGGAGCAGCCGCCGATTCCTCCGCTGCTCGGGTGACTCCTAAGTGCCGTCGCCGCTGCGCCAGCTGTGCATTTGAGGATTTCCACGCTGCTGAACCGAATGTGGAGCGAAAACTTTGGCTGCAGGTGACCGAGCATTGAATCGAACTCAACCATCGTTTCGTTGAAGGCATCAAAGTTCACCGGCGCTCTAGGCAGAGTACCTGGGCTTGCGCCCGACCGCCGGTGGCTGAGTTTCGATGGAGGCAAAACGGAGAGGCGTCTGTTAGCTATGCGATGTCTGTTGTTGTTGTGGCGACTGTTGGAAGAAGGAAAAGAGAATGCACGGGCCTGCTACTGGCTCTGTAGCTGAGCCACATAAGAAAAAGAAGAGTGACAAAAAGACGCGCGTCGCAACAGGCGTCGTCCACCACCGAAGCGGTGGCGGGTGCAATGACGGCCTACAACAGACAAAAATTTGGTGGCAGGCTAGACCCCGTCGCCGCTTTCTGTATTCATTCTTTCTCTGCTGAATGAAAAATGGCCAGGCGACAAGTATTGAATCTGAGGCATTGATCCTCTCCTGTCGATACCACCGCTTAGCTGCGGCCCGACTCTCCTTCTCCATGCGAAACGACGGTGATGCGGTTCTTGTTGCGACTGTAGGTAGAAGGAAAATAAAATGCCCGGGCCTGTTACTGGCTCTGTAGCTGAGCCACATCCGCTGCCTCGTACGGACAGACGGCCGCCGTGTCTGGCCTCCGTTTATAAACGCAGTTGCGCATGCGCAGTTATAAGCGCATAGCTAGCACGTGGCATCCGCGTGCGTGGCAGCGTCCGCCGCACCCGGTAGTGAACCTCTGATGTTATTGCCTTCGCACCTGCTTCCTGTCTGCGGCGCATTGGACACATTTCAGAGCAGTTACACAGAGAAATGTATGACTGGTAGGAGAACGTAGCTCTCGCTACGCTGCAATGTATTCGGTTGGTTTGTGTTATGAGGAAGGAATACCAGTATGCCTCTCTTCTCGGTGGACGCCTACGCTTATACAGGTTTGGTTTATGGGCATATAACGAACGCCCCAAAACAACTCAGGCTAAGAAACGCCATTGCGGAGGGCTCGGAAAATATCGATCACCTTGGGTTATTTGACTGCTTCGCCACGTTGGTGCAGTGGTGAAGATGCCCGCCCCGCCGGGGTGGCACAGTGGTTACGGCGCTCGACTACTGTTCCCAAGGACGCGGGATCGAAGCCCGGCCTCGGCGGCCGCTTTTCGATGGAAGCGAAAAGCAAGGTGCCCGTGTGCTGTGCGATGTCAGTGCACGTTAAAGAACCCCAGGTGGTCGAAATTTCCGGAGTCCTCCACTACGGCGTCTCTCATAGCCTGAGTTTCTTTGGGACGTTAATCCCCACAAACCAAACCAAACCGAAGATGCCCGACTATCGTAGTACCCGGATTTGATCCTCACCGCCGGCGGCTGCGTTTCGATGAACGCGAAACGGAGAGGCGTCCTTGTGCTGTGCGATATCAGTGCACGCAATATCAGTGCACGTTAAAGATCCCTAGGTGGTCGAAATTACTCCGCAGACCTCCACTGCGGCTCCTCTTCTCCTCTCTCCCCCAGCTTTCACTCCCACTTTCCTCCCTTCTCTTACTCTGACGGCGCGAACCCGACCTCGGCGGCTGCGCCCTGCCGGGGTGGTGCAGTCGTAAGACGCCCGACTACTCTACCGGGGTACCTGGGTTCGAACCCGACCTCGGCGGCTGCGTTTCGATGGAGGCGAAACGAAGAGGCGTCCGTGGGCTGTGCGATGTCATCGCACGTTAAAGATCCGCAGGTGGTCGAAATTACTTCGTATCCCTCCACTACGGCTCCTATTTCTCTCTTTCCACTTTCTCCCGCCTTCCTCCCTTCCCTTACGGCGCGGTTGCGGTGTCCACAGAAAACAAGTGAGACAGTTACCACGCCTTTCCCTTCCTATAAATAAATTGGGGCTCGGCGGCTGCGTTTCGATGGAGGTGAAACGAAGAAGCGTCCGTGTGCTGTGTGATGTCAGCGCACGTTAAATATCCCCAGGTGGTCGAAATTACTCCGCAGACCTCCACTCAGCTTTAACTCCCACTTTACTCCCTTCTCTTACTCTTACGGCTTGAACCCGACCTCGGCGGCTGCGTTTCGATGGAGGTGAAACGAAGAGGCATCCGTGTACTGTGTGATGTCAGAGCACGTTAAATATCCTTAGCCTATAGAATATTTCAAAATTGCTGTCGGGACACGGACCCCGCGTGCCGATATCTTGTTTGGGCTCCTAGCCACCAGGGTCTTGCAGGGAACGAGGCAGCTGGCGCAGCCGCCCGCGCGCTTTCTCTGCGGGCAGTTTCCTCGGGACTCGAATCGGCTGACATCGATTCCAATCAGGCCTACACATTCAAAGATATTTATCAAAACTCGCATCGCAAATACCCTAACCCCTATAAAGGGTTAGGAAAAGCGAACGATAGGCTGCTCCTGCGCCTCTTCACTAACACAATGCTGTGCCCGGCAGTACTTAAACATTTTGACTCCCAATTCACTGGACAGTGCCAGTACTGTGGGAAGGTGGCTGCCACCTACCACATGGTATGGGCCTGCCAACAAAACCCATCCCTTCCCCCCATCCCTAACCCTTCCCGGGAGGACTGGGAGGCGACCCTGTTTGGCTGCTGCGACCTACAGGCCCAACGGGCCTTAACGCGGCGTGCGCGGGCGGCGGCAACCGCCAATGGGGTCCCTGACTAGGGTCTTCACCCTGTATTATAAGACCGAAGCCCTTAAGGCTCCGCGTCAAACCTCCTATATGAAATAAACGTTTTCACCACCACCACCACCACCACCCCAGGTGGTCGAAATTATTCCGCAGACCTCCACTGCGGCTCCTCTTCTTTCTTTCTACTCTCACTCCCACCTTCCTCCCTTCCCTTACTGCGCGGTTGAGGTGTCCACAGAAAACAAGTGAGACAGTTACCGCGCCTTTCCCTTCCTATATATCAATCAATCAATCAGTAGGCGGCATCGTAGTCATGCGCACCGCCGTCTCTCACGGACGGCGCGAGTTGGTCGCCCAGCTTTGAGGCGTGACGTCATAAAACCTGTGACGCTCCTGGCGGAGAGAGCGGGAGTTAGGCCGCCGTTCATGCGCACCGCCGTCTCTCACGGACAGCGCGAGTTGGTCGCCCAGCTTTGAGGCGTGACGTCATAACACCTGTGGCGCTCCTGGCGGAGAGAGCGGGAGTTAGGCCGCCATTCATGCGCACCGCCGTCTCTCTGACCTCGGCGGCTGCGTTTCGATGGAGGCGAAACGAAGTGGCGTCCGTGTGCTGTGCGATGTCAGCGCACGGTAAAGATCCCCAGGTGGTCGAAATTACTCCGTAGCCCTCCACTACGGCTCCCCTTTCTCTCTTTCCACTTTCACTCCCACCTTCCTCCTTTCCCTTACGGCGCGGTTCAGGTGTCCGCAGATCAAGTGTGACAGATACTGTGCTTTTCCCTTCCTGTGAACCAACCAACCAACCAACCAACCGCCGTCTCTCACGGACGGCGCGAGTTGGTCGCCCAGCTTTGAGGCGTGACGTCACACAGAGGTCATGCGAAAGGTCACTTCATGTGCACCGCCGTCGCACCGCATAGGCTTGAAAGTGAAAGTAGTATTGATTTCGCAATAAAATCTTACGGCGCGGTACAGTTGTCCACAGAACAAGTGTGACAGATACTGCATGTTTCGCTCCATGTGAACCAATCAATATTGCTACGTACGTGTCGACTTATCAAAGATGAGACAGACGTGTGTGTGGCTGGCGCGTGCTTGGGGCCCGAGTCCCTAAAAGCGGTCTTTGTTTCCACGTCCAATAAGCCTTGTGGTTGCGTCCAGTTCCGCGTGAATGTATCAGTGTTTACGTGGTGTGAACGCCTCTTGCCACGTAATAATATTATTCTTTCACGTTCAATGACATCGCAAATCACTCAGGTGCTTTGCTTTTCGCTTCCATCGAAAAGCTACCGCCGCGACCTGGATTCGATTCCGCATTCTTGGGCACAGCAGTCGAGCGCCCAAAGCACTGCACCACCACGGCGGGGCTACGTTTATAATGAGTGGTATACAATTTCAGTTATATAAGTCGTTGAGAGACGCAGAACCCTCAAATCAGGGATACCGGTGGAACCGAAAGAACTAGATAGAGACTTCACTTCAGAAGAAATCATAGCAGCACTCTGTATAACCACGAGAAGTATGGGAATGATTGAAGAACAACTACAAACAGCAGCAACAACAGTTCAGAATTATGCAAGAGCGTGTGGACTAACCTGCCCTCCCGAAAAATGTGAACTCCTATAGTGTTCCGTCAGCACAAAAATCAGGCCACTATCGACATCCACGTTGGTAACTCACCCATAAAGGAAGTTCAGACCTTCAAGATACTGGGTCTGTATATAAATAACAAGGGCAACAACCTCCTCCCCATCCAGAAACTCCCCCTCGTGATTGAGCAATGATCGCCAGGATAACGACGCGCAAATCAGGGATGCCAGAAGAAGATGCTCTACGACTGGTGTAGGCTTTCGTTGTAAGCCGCATCGTCTATGTAGCACCCTACCTCCGCCTCAAAAAGGTTGACATCAAGAACCTCGACGTGATAATCAGAACAACCTACAAGAAGGCCCAGGGCCTCCCTCTTACACACAACTTGCACTTATTTCGTGGGCCTAGGATGTCGCCCCCACTTGGGAGCCACGCAGGATTCACCTGCCCTAATTCATGACGTCTGGGGCAAATAAAGTTGTTTCTCTCTCTACCTCTTACGACATCGACAGACCGGCTTTTATAACTGGGCGTCCACAACACGGCTGACAAGCTAATAGAGATACACCTCCTGACGCAAGCAGTACGGCTCTCCACGACTCGGACTGGCCGACAAGTCTTGAACGATTTGAACATCAACTGCCCCCGACAGCTTGACCCCAAAAGCTACATCTCAGCTCCATTGAGAGGACTATTCATTGCCGAGGAATATGCACTCGGAGTTTCACCAGTAAAGATGACAAACGCGAGCGTAAGCTATAAAAAGGCACTACGGCGTGAGTGAGGGCGTGTTCTATGCCGGTTGTGCGGTTCCCGAGCAGGGAATGACGGCCGTCGCAGTAGTGCATCAAAATCAAACAGTGGTTGGACTAATATTGCTCAGCCAAGACACACTGGCTGCGGAAGAAGTTGCCATTGCTTTAGCTGCAACACACGCTACCTCAGAATACTTTCTTATAGATTCACAGACAGTATACCACAATTACCTCAGGGACAGGATTACACCGCTATCCTGCAAGATAGTTACACCAATTGCTACCAATCCGCTTAATATGTGTACCAAGTCACCAGGGCATCTAAGGCAACGAGAGCGTGCACGCCCGAGCATTTCTCCTCGGGACGCCCAGTAATGATCTCGTGGAACCTCCTACCCCATTACTAATATACACTGAAATACTTCAGCGCGTAAGATTATCTCGTCGGGTCTACCCTCCACCGGCTGATACTCAAAGGGGAGGAGCTACACCTCCGCATGTACAAATCAACTTTTTCAACAACTTCGAAGACTGCGCGATCGAGAGTGATTTGACTCACATTGCAAATTCTGCGGGGAGAAGGCGGACCATATGGTGTGGCCCGCCAACGAAATCAGGCTGTCACTATTATTAACCAGCCAACGCAGGAGGGGTGGGAGACAGCTCTGGCCAGCTCGGACGTAAGGAGTCAGAAAGAACACGTCGGAAGATCACCGACAGCAGCCTGCGCCAATGGGGTTCCGGACTGGGGACTCCAACCGCCGCTACAACCTCTTAAATATTTTCATTAAAATATTTTCACCACCGGTTAGAATTCCTATCGCCGAGTACTCTGGAACTTGATGCCAAGTGGGAGGCGAAATGATACGACACAACCCTTAATATTGTACAATTATAATGGTTGCGTTACAATTTTGACACGAAATCACACGATTAATTTCTTTAGGTTCTCCACGCCGCCGACGGTCACTTTTGAACGAACGAGCTGTGTATGGAATAAAAACGTCCCCCGTGGAACGACGTCTCATTTCGGCAATAAAAAGCGTGCCTCACAAGATTATTAGCTTTAACATTCGTTTAAACGTAAGCAAGTGGGTGTGACTGGCAGGCGGGGGTGTTTGAGACTATTCTCGAGGCACACAATAGAAGCTTATTTGAGGCAAATTCCAATCAACATGTCAGATCACCAGAAACCACTACATAGCACAGCGCAGGGAAGCCAGCACAGCCGAGCACAACAAGCAGCACAATGCAGCACAATGCAGCGCAACACTGCAAAACACTCCAGTACAATGCAACACCAACCAACGTTGCATATTTATTCTGTAGTCCTTATGTGTCTGCGGTTTGCCTTAAGCTTATCTTCATTTGAGAAAGTTCGGTGGTTGCGAAGCAGGAGGAGGCAAACACCGGAAAGGATAGCTCCGCGTTTAGGAGAGCCGCTTTAACCCTCGTGCCATCCAATTTTCTGGCCTTCTACCGCAGTGCACGCATCTAGGCGTCCCCCAACAGCGGGCGTGCCTCCAGTGAGCGGTCGCTTCCTCGATCGACACACTGATTTCGCGATGTGGGTCAGTCGACGTCCGGTAACTATGACTTAAGAGGTGACGATAGCGACTGTCGTATTTGTCGATGGTTTGTGTCTGGCCGCGCGTAATTTTGTCGGCGGCCGTTCGATTACGCGAGTCGCCTTCGGTGCCGTAACGAACTGCGCAACAGCCACAGAAGAGCGTTTTGTTCAGAAGCTTTTCCGAGAATACAGCTCAAGAACATCAGGATGAATCGCTCTTTCAAGCTCGGCATGATATACCTTTAAAAAAAATTACCATTGTTTTAACTAAGATTAAAAGATTAAACCGAGTAAGGCGTGTTCGCACGTCTTACCTGGTTTAACCTTGTTTAACCTTAGTTAACGGTTTAACCTTAGCACGGCTTAATTCTGTTTAGCTGTTGGTCTTAACTTTTTTTTTTTTTGCTTTGTGTTTCGATTCGGTTACGCTCTAGGGTATGCACACATTAGGCAACGTGGTCACGTTTACGGCGCCTCCTCTCCCGTTTCAGCTCAACCCGCTAGACACGGCGCGCTTCTTCGGCCAGACTATAGTGAACTAGAATATATATTCGAGTTCACTATAGCGGAGACAGTAGAAGGACCCGTCTCACCCGCCATCCTGGCGTGGTCTACGTACCATATACGCGGAGCTCCGCCTGTGCAGGCAACCATAGCGCTCAGCAAGACGTTATTTATTTTTATTGTTATTTTTAGTTTTAGTTTTATTTTTTCGGACTAATTTTCACGGAATGCTGTTTAATTAGTATTTTAAATAATTACCACAATTAATACAAATTTTACAGACCCTACTAATGCTTTTGTTAGTAATTGAGCTACAGGAAAGACAAGGCGCACTATCTGTGGCACACGTTCTGAAGGCACGGTTCGACCTTCTGAAATAGTGCATTCGCACTAAAACACAAACGGCCACTTAAGGCAATACCATGCAATTTTCGTGAAGAGGACAAGCTGTCGGGCTAGTTGGTTTTTCGCCGTGTTTGCAGCGCGTAGCAGGACAAGCTTGTTGGGGTTTGTTCAACTAGACGCCTTGCTTTTGTTGCGCCGGTTTTTTCGCCACGTGTGTAGTTTTGTTCCCCTTGTGGGCGAATTCCTTCTGTGGTATATATGATGTGGTTGGCGGATTACCAAAATAAAGTTGCAGTTCAGCGCATGTGTGTCGTATACTTGTTCCTCCGTGCTTTTTCCTTGTCCGGCTACGCGCTGCTAAAACGATACAATTTTCGTTTCAGTAAAAAATACATGCGTCAAAACATTTTTTTGTTGTTGCATTGTCTCCTCATTTTTCATGCTTCATGCTTCAACCTTGAATGCTTGTACCCTCGCCGCCCTCCACAGCCAAGGCTATCAGTGAAAGCGTATATAGGGCTTCTGCTCTGGTTATTTGCTTAAAATTGGCTTAATCTATCCTAAAATAAACGGCCCTTTCTGATACAAAACTCTCTGAGTCATTTACTATATTAACTATATATAGTCCCATGGAGGTAAAAAATCCGATGACAACAATAAAGAGCTTGGCAGTTCGCTGAAGAAACTCTTTATCGGGCTGACTTGCGCCCTCAAACGAACTAAGTGAACCGGCGGCGGCGAAAACAACAAACGTGCTCGTCGGTCGTCGAACTAAGAATGCTCGTCGCACGCGCCAACGCTCAATTTAAAGGCTGCAAGGAAACATCGAGATAAAGCTGCAGACTATGACTAGCGTAATCTGGAACATTGCAGAAACACACGCGAGTGGCAGGAATCTTCGAGATTCCTTTCGATGCATTTTGCGTGACAAATAAAATGATAAAGCTGCATCTCGCGTCAACCAGCATGAACAAAAACAAAGGACAGAATCGTTCCTTGCGCTAGAATCACAATAATGAGGCCGCATGTCGGCGGCTGCCAAAAAAGAACAAATAAGGACTTGAATCATTCGCGGTATTACTCCCCCCTTAAAAAGGCATGGCCTCGATGCTTACAAAATAAACAAAGAAAGGTAAACAATATACTAGAAATTAAAATTACGGTCCTTTAGTGGGCGAAACAAGGCTTCAGGCGCACCACATGGACGATTTCTAGACTCGCCCGGTGCCGCCGGGATGTGGAGAATTATGGCAGGCTGATGATGATGATTTTAAAGGCATTGCTACATCATCCTGAATCTTGCTTGTGCAAGATGGAATTTTATCATTTTCGTCTTCTGCATTGTCGACATCCAGCCCCGGCTAGGCCCTCATGATTGCCTTCAGCAGTACTAGACTCCCTACACACATAGTGGAAGGCACAGGACTCAATGATAATAATAACAATTTGATTAATCGACGGTGAATTATTCTAAAAAAGCCTCCTGGAATGGTTCTTTGCAAGGCCAATTATCCCTTGAATGACTCGCTGCTGTCTGTGGACACGGTCGAACATCACCTCATACCTCATGCTCGGCCACTTCTGGGGGTGAGAAGCCCTGCAAGGGGTAGCCGGAGTCGCCAAAAGGATATGCACCTGCATATATTGTTGATAAAGTACTGTTGGTTGCATTACAGAAAATATTGAACTCCTAGCTTTGTTATCTATATATGGTTGCATATATTTTTGTGCAACTTAACTTTCTAAAATAGCAGTTTTAGGATTAACAGTGCATTGCAACTACTAAGTATGCTATGTCTCTCTCTTCCTGACCATGCATGCATGTCGCTACAACGTTTCGTGAAGAAAAAAGCATGCGTGCGCATTATCGTTTAGAATACCTCCTCGTAAAAGAAGCTGTTCTGCAGCGCTAGCGCGTCATGCACAGATCCTGGAAAGCCGTTGTAAACGTCTATGGACTACTTTTCATTGTATATTCCTTGCAATATTACAGAGTAGTACTTCTCGCGGTTGACATACGACGGCGCTGACTTTTCAGGTTTGGATATTGCAATGTGGCACACATAGATGCACTCGATGAGATTGGGCAATCCTTGCTTGCCGCTCTTCGAAGCTCCCAAGGCCTGGAATTCTTGATCGCTCACGGTTGGGCTATGTTCGCTCACGGTTGGGCCACCAATTTAACAGAGATGCTGAATAGGAAGTTAGGTAAGCGATTAAGACAGACTTCCCCAGACGATTCAGCGACGTCGCACTTGTCGGCGATATGTTTCATAGTCATCTGCGTCGCCAGATACGTTAACCCGATCAGAAAACTCTTCTCGACTCTTATCTGAGGCCTTCTATGCTCGTCTCTTGTGTAGAACGGTGCTGCTACGTGCCATTAATGCCACAAATACACTTTCCGAAAAGGCATGCCCCGTCCCGGTGGTTATGCGGTTATGACTCTCGACTGCTGGATCCGAGGAGGGGGGTTAAATACCGGACTCGGCGGCGGCTTTCCGATGGAGGTGAAAAGCAAGGCGCCATATCTGTCCGATGTGGGTGGTGGTGGCGGTGAAAACTTTATTTAGTGAGGACCAAAATAAAAGTTAGGTTGCCACGGTCCTGTGGGTGGCTTTCCAGATGTTGGTCGTGGCTTCGAAGTCATCAAGTCATGCCTGGCGGCGAATTCAGCTCCCCAGGTCGTAAGCCGTGAAGGCACGTTAACTCCAGAAAGTAAAAATTTCCGGTGCCCTCGACTTCGGCGTCTCTCATAGCCCGATTCGCTTTGGGACATTTGTCTACAAACCAGCCAAAACGAGCAAGACGCCGCAGACGAACGCGCATCACTTCGGAGAAGGTTTAGCTGACAGGAGCAAGAATTAAGGTGACCATTATTGCAGACGCTTTACAATGCGAGAGCATGGGCGCTGCCATATTTGTTCACGGGACCCTTCCGCCATCTCCGGCCTTCGGGCCTTCTGGTTACGACGGCTGCCGCCGCGCTGGTGCCCGGCTGCAAGCTGCTGCGTACCCGCTATCGATGGGGACAACGAGATTTAGATATCCCAGGAACTTCATGTGAATGCGCGTAGTATGTGTAGGCGGTACAAAATGTTTAATTTATCCCCCTTGTTAATTTGCTGCGTCCTTCTGACTGCCTGGCCTGCACTGGCGAGGACGTGTCGACAAACCCTTCAGCCGTCGGCCCATTAGGCGAAAGCCTTACTTGGCTGTTTACGAAAACGTGTACGCAAAGCGTGGAAGCAAAATACAACATGTGATGTGATGCCACATTAAGACGAGACTGGCAGTCATGAATGTATAATGACAAGTGGTATGTAAATGTCATGTCATGCCTAGTCATGTCATGCGAGTGATTACAGTTTAGTCCCTAAACATAGTCATTTGTCATGATTCAGTAAGATCAGAGATCCAATGGCATGAATATAAAGTTCATGACTTGTGTAAGCCAAAGGCATAACTAGTGTCTAGTCGTGACACTCAAAAGCGCTGAATCATGACACTCTAGGAGCTACTAAAGAGCAGCCAACGTACACGCTTTAGCATTTCTCCAATTGAGATCTCTCCAGTGCTGTCAACGTTTTTCTTCTTAAACTCAATTCACTCTCTAAAGCTCTTTGTGGGCAACATAGTTCACTGTCAAACGGAACAGATTACAAGCCGAGTACCACACAAAAGCGTTCTTTTTATATTCTTGCCTCATGGGCGAAATCGCGTATTCAGGACATGCTGAATGAAGCGTATATTATGTTAATCGTTCAGCATTGTGCACAATATTTACTACTGAATATGCAAACGTATGCAATCCCCGCAATTTTCCAGATATTAGTTTCCCTCCGTAAACGTCCTGGCTTCAAAAGACTATTATGCTGCTCAAAGGCCAAGTGATAAAACCGTTTAGCGCCGTTCGCCTGTGCTCGGCCGAGAGTAAGACTGGAAACTGCACCGAAGTTCAGCTCCCGCCTACATAGCCAGCTCGAACGAGAGGAAATATAAAATATCTTATAATGGTAAATTTCATCATTGAATCGTGCATTAGCTTGATAAAAGTGGCAATTGTTGCGTATGTTTCCTCGTGCTCTTGCACGGCTGCCCAGTGGAAACACTGAGCGACCGTGGTGCTGTCCTAACTCTAAAGCCACTATAGGTTCGCAGACTTACTCACAGTAGCCTTGCATTTCTGCACAATGAATTTATTACGAATGTGTAGACATCAATAGAGACATGATGATACTTTGAAATGCCCTAGGAAAATAATGTGGCGGCAGTACAAAGCAGCAGTAGAAAACTCCTGTGAAAACATTAGGGTCGCTCTCGCATTTTCACAGTGTTACTGCCGGCACTGAAAAGAAGTATCTGGCGAGTTTTTTCATGATAGGCCTTTGCCTACAACTCACAGACCCTATCTTTTCCGAGAAACAAATATGTAGCTGGTGACATACCTCAGAAAACCAAAAATGGAAACGATGGTCTAGGTCTTGATTTACACCATATGTAGATAGCGTGGCATATTTTTCCGCCAATAAACCAAAGGGTCATTAGATCTGCTTTTTACTGCTACAAGACAGATTACACCGGCACCAAAGCAGCGGGGTTTAAAAGTCAGTAGGGATTTCTATACGCAAACTCCACAGCAGCAGTCAGCACTGCGCACCGATGTGCTCCGAAGGCCAGAAATCTTAGTGGCGCCACTGGTCGGCAAGAGTGGAGCTGCTTTCTATAAATGGTGATTACTGCGTGACAACGTGTGAACTAGTTTGATGGCCTAGGTGACTATAGCAAGCGGGAGTTACGGTCACATACGCAAGGCCGCATTTAAGGGCGAAAATGTCACTATTGTTGATGCAGAGAGTCGGCAGCTTTTGGAGGGTGACATTCCATGCGGCGCGTGGGGCGGGAATGGTCCGATGACGTCTCAAGGTACATTTCGACTAAACGATCACTGTTGCAAACTCGCCGAAAAAGCTGTGCAGTCAAAGCAGTAAAGTATCGAAGACTGTATTCTATTATTGCTGGAACGCTACCATAGTGGCGCAGTGGTTACGACGCGTAACTACTGTAAAATAAATGGGTTGGAACCATACCGCCGACGGCTGCGTTTCGATGGACACGAAACGAGAGACATCCGTGTGCTGTGCGATGTCGGTGCACGTTAAAGAACACCAGGTGGTCGAAGTTTCTAGAGCCTTCCACTACGGCCTCTCTCATAGCCTGAATCGCTTTGAGACGTTAAACCCTACAAACCAAACCAAACCAAATTGCATCATGCCATACTGCCATGACATGACGCCTGTAATGAATAAGTGGGAAACATGATAAGAATAAATGGAAAACATATGCCGGCGTGGCTTTGTTGGTTAAGGCGTTTGTTGTAAGTTCGGAGCGATAGAAATTTGTTTCCCAGTGGATGATGATTCTGCTGGTATACCGCGTAAACATCTCACGAACGCACAGATCCTTAACACTGATGAGCCTATAAAGGCTTAAAAATTGAAAGGTGCACTACCACCTCATCATGGCTGTCGCAGATCACGTGATACTTTTGAAGACTTTGAGTGCACCCTAAGAACGATGCTGACCAGAGTTGTCCTGAGCGTGAAAATGTGTGGCGAAATGTAATGTTCTGTACTTCGCGCTTGCCTTGTCCCATAACGTTCACGGTTATCTCTCACTCCTTCCCGACTTCCTTCTCCGAATGCATCGCGCCACATAATAAGAGGGAAGAAACCGCTGTTGCCATGGAGATCCTGCTTGCATCGCTATTTTGAGGGGGTGGCTGCGCGTGGGTTTGGGGGCGCTTGCACCGTAGCGCCAGCTCCACTACGACGACACACTGA
Source organism: Amblyomma maculatum (assembly GCF_055883805.1). Taxonomy (NCBI): domain Eukaryota; kingdom Metazoa; phylum Arthropoda; class Arachnida; order Ixodida; family Ixodidae; genus Amblyomma; species Amblyomma maculatum. The sequence continues at coordinate 174,506,478 of NC_139349.1, read as the reverse complement.
AAAACGACGCCTCACGTGCTTTATCTCCGTTTCTACTGATTCCATGGAGGTAGTAAAGTGGCGACGACGGCTGGGCCAAAAAGCGGTTTAGTGCTACCGCAGCGTAGCCACAGGTCGGGAGGCCTGCGGCTACTGAAATTAAAGGGGTTATAACCGCTAACATTTGAGCATAAACTGATTAGTGCGTTTCACTCCACGCACGTTATATTATAAATCCCCGAAATTTGAACTCATTTCATGAAGTAGATAGTTTGGAAATGAATTTTTATTAATAATATCGAAAGCAGCCTTCTGGTCTGGCAACCATTAGCCACTGACGTCACGACGAGAACTCATCCCCATGTCGTCTGCTATTCGCGGTGCCGGCTGCACTCTTGCATACACGCCGTGGATCGACGGTGGTCACTAAAGAAAAAAAAAATAAGCTGTTTTATTTTTTCAGCAAAAATAATTTATTCGCATATTCATTTTTTCTTTGACAGGCCTTCACTATAATGTGCGACATTAGTGATCGTCGGACTTGTTTTGGGCTTCGTCTAGAAATTGTCCAAGAGGTCGAAATCGATGGCCTCATGCTGTATTATTTAAGCATGCAATCAGAAGCATATTATTCTTACGTTATGAGAGTTAGCTCGTTTAGCAACAAAATTCTCCCGCATATATAAGGGCGCGTGTCCAGCGTTTCCTTTTGCCGTGTGCGCGGCGAAAGAGGGGAGGGGTTATAGTTGTGCTGCTGATTGCTAAGCTAATACCCGTCGCTCATTTGGTCCAGAACTAAGAGGAAATACCAAACAAGCATATGTTGACGTGACAGCATACCTTGCGACATTAGAGAAGCAAACAAAAGTTTTGAACGAAGCGATACTCATTGACTTGGTGATATGTGCGCGTGCTAGTCAAGCTTAATTATTTTCGGCTGGTAAATCATTTTTTTTTTTTACTCGCAATACCCAACGCGATTCGAATGCACTTCACTGCCCGCACCGAAAAAAACAGCTTCCCATCTGCCGCCGTCTCCGTCTCGCCCGTAGCCGAGAGCGCGACCGACTCCCGAGCCACACACCATTTAGTATTTAGTGTGTGAGCCCTAAGCTATCGCAGGAATGCGCCAATTCGGGGATTATGACTGCGCCCCCAGCGTGTTTACCCACAAGGGGCGCTGACGGATGTCGGCGGCGCTCGCCAGACATGGTCACATCGACGCTTCCCGCTCAATGTGCACGCGCTTTGTGATGTAAGCACAATTCGTCGATTTGGGGTCGTTACTGCCAGAACTACACTCCATGGCTACATGCAAGCGCTAAAGTTTGTGAATGCGCTACGCAATCACCGAAACCCTAGACCCAAATCCCGCGTACTAGCGCTAGGCCTACTCGTCGCGGAACTAGGCACCGACTTCTGGCCAAGGTCATTGTCGATGAGAAGGTGGAACATATAAAGTGCAGCCGCTTGTTTTCCTTTTTCTAACACAGTTAAGCTACAGACAAGCGCAGCCGTTCAAGTCGTTAACTCATCAGGTGTCAAGTTCTCGCTCGGCCTCCGATCCGATCAAAACAGGTCGGGCGACCGTGCGCTGATCAGTTCCGTAGGCGTCGCGGGGCCGAAAACCTCACACGTTAGGCAACCGTCGTGCTAGCTTTGTCGCCGGTGTAATGCGACAGATCAGCGCGTCGATAAGCCAAGGAACCGAACCGTGCAGCCCACTGACTGTGACCGTGCTGAAGAAGACATATTTTACTCTATATCGCTTTCGTGCGGTAACTTATCTTCATCAAAAACTTCTGCATGAGGGACGACCACTGTGTCAATCGTCCACAAAAGAGAGAGAGAGAGAAATGCCATTTGATACTGCAGCCTGCATTGCAGACGACGCTCCGCCGCGTATCCTCTCTGACGTCACACGAGCATTTCAAATTGGCGATCGCTCTCGCAGGAGGAGCTTCCCGAATCCGATTTCTATTGCGTTTTAAGTAATATGCTCCGCGCGCTAGGCACTAAAACTTTACGTGCATAATCAGAGACCTGTATATTATTCACAGAAGTATAAAACGGCAATACATCGACCTGACCCTGTCATCGCCCGTTTAAGAAATTATATTACTTGATATTAAAAAGTATGAATCAACATAAAAGGAATAGATATTTTTATAACTTCGTTGTGAATGAGGTTTGGTATTTTATTAATGGTATTTTATTAATTAAATTAAAGGAAATCTGCAACACTCTTATTGCGCCCCCTTGATGCTGTATTGGTCTTGGCGAGATTTTGCAGGCCTTTGGAGAAGTAGGCAACCACAGAGGTAGCCAAGGCAACGAAGCTGACGAAGCCACCATAATGAAGCGGTTTCTTGTCGTTGTCTGCTGTGGTGCGCCGGGAAAGCGTATAAATTGAGTTCGCAAGTCTGAAAATGTCCCTTTTGCGAAGGTTTCGACGTCTTTGCTGGTCGCTGCTGTGTCGCCGTTTGGTGAGATTAATATCCCCCTGCAGCCGAGTTTTCTTGATTTCGTCTCCTTCGACGTGCGGCCAGTGCGAAGTCTTTTTGCAGCATTGTATTACGCTTCTCGGTCTACATTTCAAGCGCTCTATCGCAAGATGAGTGCGCGCAAAGTGAGGAAGCGAGGCTCTGTGGCACATTGCAGTAGCTTGGACTCGACCGTCGGTATCTTACTACACCAGCGCTTCCCGCCTGACTTCCACCGGTGAATTTGCTCTTGTTAGTGCCGTCTGTTTCTAGCTCCATAACATTTTTCGGGATGCTTTCGCCTGTTTCATAGCTAAATAATTTCGTGCATACTAGGCTTCATGTTTTCAAGAATATCTAGTAGCCTGCAGTACACACCTTGCATTCCTAAGGTGTGCGTGAGTTACCAGGACGGCCTGCTAAAACAAGTGCTAAATATACCTTAAAAATTATACCGCCCTATCTTCATGCACGGAGTATTTAGTACTCCAACTCTGGAACTATTCTTTTTTGTGTCCATAAAGGTTTTAATCTTGCCTCTTACGAAGAGGCTTAGACAGACGAAGTTTCACGGAATGGAAAACATTTATTGAGATATTGCACGAAGATGTATAACGTATGAGATCATGCACACCACTACAATAATCGAAGCGCAATAATCAATACCTCTGTTCTTGCTGTTTGTATCAAAAGCACATTTTCCTCCTTATTCGGCAATTGTCTGTGCGTTCATCTTATTGCAGCTTATTTTATGTATGCTATGTTGACCTGCAAAGGCGAACGGGCATGTGATATCATGCACATCATTATATTTGAGTTGTCGCTGGTTGCCTGAGAAGCATGTCTAGCGCTTTTCTAGCCGGTATTGCACATAAGAAATTATAAATTATTTATGCGCACTTTATACCTTCTGATTTCATTGAAATTGGTAGCGTAACGAATCAAAGTGCTAAGCAGAGGTTAATTTCAACAGGTAACATTTTTCCTTCACGAGTGGTGCTGTATCTTAAGCGCACGGTGTGGGAGTTACAGTTGTTTGCAAATTAATAGCCACCAGGGTACAGTTATGCGTCCTTCCTTCTTGTAAATGTCATTTCAGATGCCTCGAATAATAATAATAATAATAATAATAATAATAATAATAATAATAATAATAATAATAATAATAATAATAATAATAATAATAATAATAATAATAATAATAATAATAATAATAATAATAATAATAATGTTTTATTTACACCCAATGTGTACATAGGATGAGGGAGCACAGCAGAAAAAAGTTGTAATGACAACTTGACAAGGCCGCAAGCCCCCAAAACACATGAAATAAACACAGCAGCCACATTGGTGCTTCACCGTCCAATCTAAGTGCAACTTCGTCACTGCATGAGAATGGAGAGTCAGGTAAGAAGGATCGAAAACATTGTGGATACCTCTCTGGGAAATGATGACAATACAGGGCGAATTGTTATTTGTTTAATAGGCGCCATGCCCAGTCAAGCAGTTATAAAGGGGTACATGCTCAGCGAGGATTCCAAATCGCTGCAACTCATCATATAAAGTGATTGTTGTTTCCAATCTTTTGGAGTAATGCAAGAAAGGATGGGGCAGAAACATGCTACAGTATCTTGACCGTGTGTTTTAGAGATGCAGACACCCAGAGTTGTTCACATTGAGTCAAGCGCGGACCCACGGCAGTGCCTTGATAGTAGTTAATTGTAAGTGCTGATTTTGCTTTAGGGGCTTAAAAAACGTTTTGCATTATTTGGTTTCTGGCTGCGCTTTCGAAACTGTGCTGCAGCTATATTTTGTTCTTGCATTACTTCCTGCTGTCGCACGATGATAACATAACCACACGTACGCTCGGGCCAGCACGTCATCTGCACAGACCAACACGGCTGGAGAGCTTGCAGTACTGCCTTTGTGTGCTGTATCATCACCTTCCCGCAGCGGTTCATCGCTTTCTTGTAAAGGTTGGTGTTGCTAACATTGCGACGCTTTCACACTGACATGCATTTCTTGGTTCTGTAAGGATGTACTGAACCGACAGCTGCTAATTGCTCTGATGCTTTTTATTTACCTTGCAGGATCTTTCACCGGCCCCATCAATGAAAGGTGGCCACTTTAGAAGCTCAGAGCCAAGCTCAGGCAGCTTCGTGACAGCAGCAAGTGACAGCAAGGACGGCTGCGCCAGCGCAGATACATGAAGTTTGTTGCTGTCGAAGTGGCAGAAACTGCGCGTGAGAATGTGACTCCAGCTGTTGCTGCTCTTGTACAGGCTCAGTTGATGATGACCCACACCAGCAGGTTTGCCCGTAGATGGTGCAGCCAGAACAAAACGTTCACTTTAGGCCTCTATACTTTCATAGTCCGAAAAGCTATAGGTATTGCAGGCTACTCCTAAAACTTCCATCTATTAGGTCCCTGCATCATTGGCTTTCACGTATATCAATGAAGGTGAGATTTTCAAGAGACGGGCAGCGTCTGTTTTGCGGAAAGACAGGGCCTGCACTGTAGTTTTCGAATAAATGCACGTTACAAAGAAACTTTTGTACAACCCAGTGTCAGGCAGATTTGAAGGCCTTGAAGAATATAAGAATAAGAATGAGAATAAGAATAATGTTTATTTAACATCTTGAGGATGTTGGGTGCGCCGGCAAAAAGGAAAGGCTTGACGAGGCCGACGCACCCTACAGAGACATTGCAGTGGTACATAGTATAATATCACTTTTACAAACAAGAACAAACATAAAACAACCAATTTTTCATTACCTATACATTCGTTCAGACTGTTTATTTAATTGATGCGGGAGAGTGTAGCTCAGCATTTGGTAACCATAATTTGTTCGGATCTTAGGTACAAACCATTTGGGTGTCGTTCGTGTAGTGTATATTGACTCTTTGCGTTGCAATCCTGACAGCTTTATCACCAGGCAGTTATTATTGTGAACACCGATTTCATACCGCCGCAAGAGCAAAGTTTCGTATAATTGTGGCAAGCGGATAATTCGAAGTTCATTGAAAATTGGTTCAGTGTGTCCAAGTCGGGGAGCATTCATAACATTTCGAACAGCTTTCTTTTGAAGGAGTTATAAGCGGTTAATATTAGTAAACGTCGTGGTACCCCACACCAAAAAGCAATACTTAACAACAGAAGAAAAGAAAGCATTATACAATATTTCCTTAATACGCTTCGGCATAAAATATTTCACTCGAAACAAGATACCCACAACTTTTGACAGCTTGTTCACCACCATATCAACATGATCATTCCAACTCAAATTCTCGTTTAGTACAGTACAAGGGCGAAATCGTGCAAATGGGGCTCTTGTGTTCATGGCCAAAGGAATATGCACACCGTGGAAGCAGCCTCTTGGCCACGGTGCTCTTGGCTATTTCTTTGCGGATAAAGCAGGCACATGCGAGTGTTCTGCGTGACCTTCTTTTCCAGTGCTACAAATTACTGGGTGCAGATGGATTAAAACCTGGGGCTGTATTTTGGGATCAGGGAAACCAAAATGTATTTTTGTTTTCGAACCCCGTAACCGGTAACCCCTCAAAATCCATCCTACGCATCAATGGTGAGCCGCTTTTCTTTAGTTTTGATGCTCCACATTTGATCAAGTGCTTGCGCAATATGTCATTCAAATATGACTTAGAATAGGCAGTGACACAATCAATAGAGTGGACTCGGCAGCACACCCAAAGGCAGTCACGCTAAAATGACTCGCCTTTTCTTCGTGCAGCTGATCTTCATTGCCTGTTCATGGCCGCCTGATTTCTGGGCCTGTCGCGTCGATGTGCCGGACGTTCTCGCTTCATGGCCCTGGAAGCGCGCCTGGTCCTGGAAGCGCGCCCCCATCGCTGAAGGACAGTGCCTGCCACACCGACCGGCATCTGACCGGGATTCATCGACAGACCGACATTATTGCCCTCTGACGTCACCCCAGGCAGCTAACTGAACTGCCAGCTAGCTATCTCAGCTACATTGCCATCAACCCGTATGAAACCCCACGGAATCGACGCCTCCTTCAGAGACTCGGCAGCACAACCAAAGACAGTCCCACTAAAGTGACTCGCCTTTTCCTCGTGCAGGTAAACAATATTGACCTTCTTTAGCGTACCCATTACACCGGTCTGAAAGTGCTGTCGAGTGTTGTTCTGCCATTGCAAGTGAATGTGCGCATGCCATTTTTGACCTTCTGTTGCTGTGTGGCGATATCGAGCAAAACCCCGGGCCTAACACTCACTCAGGAAGCGCCGACATGAACAATGAGTTGCTGCAGGCACTGGACGAGTTACAAAAAGGGCAGGCAACTATCCTCAACTAAATGAAATCAATCCACACCAAATTGGCTCAGCACGAAAAAACATTTGATGAGATAAAAACAAGGCTAACAAAAATTGATGAAGACTGTGTCTCAATTGGTTCGCTCCGGGCCCATATTAACGGCGTCCAATGTCTCGCTGAAGATAACGCAAATAAACTTGGCGAAATTGTGGGTAGGCTAGATAAAAGCGAAGACAGAGCCCGCCGATCTAATCTAGTATTCTTCGGAGTAAAAAATACCGACCGTGAAACCTGGGCCGAATTCGAAAAGATTATTACCGACATTTGCAAATCTGAACTGGACCTCAACATTCAGCCAATGAACATTGGCTGAATGTTGAGGTCCAGTTCAGATTTGCAAATGCCGGTAACGGGCCCACCGGCTTGGTCAATTGAAAGGTAACAAGAATAGACACATCATAGTTAAATTCGCCCACTTCAAAGCGAAAGAACAAATTCTTTCTAACGCAAAACGCTTTAAAAGTACTGATTACGGTGTCTCCAAAGATTTTTCCCGCAATACTCGCATTTTTCGTAAGAACTTGATAGACTACGCTAAAAGTCATCAGAAAAAGTGCACTCTCCGGCATGATAGAATGGTAGTTGGAAACACCACATACGCATGCGATCACTCATCTCAACTTGTTTCACCTCGAACCCCATAGCTATCAACCAGGACCTCAAAAACTGACCCTTCTAGCTCACTTTCAATCCTTTACACCAACATGAGGGGCCTCCTGCCTAAGCACGATGAAATAACTAGTATAATCGACACTACAGAAAGTATCTTAGTTGTGCTAACCGAAACATTGCTAAATGAAAACATCATCGATAACGAAGTACCGGTCATATTTCCCAACTGCGACGTGTTCCGCCGTGACCGTAAAGGTAAAAGAGCTGGTGGCGTCTTAATAGCTACTCATCGTAATATGCAATCTACTACACTAACGACTGACTCTCCCCTTGAAATACTTTTTATCTTTTCGAAAGCCTCATTTCCACCAACAGTAATCTGCGCCTGCTTCCGTGCTCCCGACAGCGACACTTCGTTCATCCCTTCCTTTCATGACGCCCTTCACACGATTGCTTCAGAACTTCCGCATGCCAGTTTTCTGATATTAGGCGACTTCAACTTCTATGAAATTGACTTGGCTAATCTATACAAAACATCTAATTTTACTGTGCGGGATTTCCTGAACATGTGCGAAGCGTTTGCTATCACGCAAGTGATCACCAATCCAACAAGGCAGAATGTTCAGTCTTCTAACATACTATATATCGCCGTGTCTGGAGAAAAGGGGACCCTGGTGGTTGAGCCGATGCCGGGTGTTTGGACCTTTAAGGCCCCTCGGCGGAGGCAACACACCACTTTGGCCCACGCTTCCCATAGACGGCGCCTCCGGGCTGCCCACCCGGGGCAAATAAGCAGTCGCCTTTTCCTATCCTCCCCTCCATCTTTTACTTTCCTATTTTCTTTCATACAACTGTCCTTTCTTCTCCGATCGTCTCCGTTTCTTCCTATTTCCAGGCGGCGAGGGTTAACCTTGTGTGGCGAACCACCCTGAGTTCAGCCATATTTGGTTATAGCTACGGTGTGCGACTGGCACAGGCAGGATCTTCTTGCAAGCTCCTGTCGCGTCCCCTTGTGTGGCTCCGCAGTGGGTGGCCGCCGCCCTGGCCGAACAAAAAAGCCATTTTATGGCTTCTAAACTCTTTATTCCTGATCGTCCTCCTTCTAAAAGGGAGTGCACCGATACCGCCGTGTTCTTTTCAAATAACTTAAACAACTTTCCTCGTTTCTACGTGGTCCCCAGGAATAACTGCACGACTTGGGTCCCCACTTGTCGTTTCACGAACATTGACTGAGGCAATAGGCCAGGGCTATAAGATAAAGAAACTTGGAAACGGAGACCTGCTGTTAAAATTAATCTAAAATCATCAGCATCAGAAGTTAAGCGCAGTCAAATCGTTTGGAGAAATAGTAGTTACAATTAGCCTGCACCGAACACTAAACACTGTCCGAGGAGTCATCTCTGATTATGACCTTAGGTAGTGAGCGAGCAAGAACTCCTTGAAGGCCTGAAAGACCAAAATGTCACAGATGTTTGCCGGATAAAGATAAGACAAGACAACAAAGAGATAGAAACAAAGCATATAATACTCACCTTTGCTGGAAGCACTATCCCAGAATCTGTCGAAGTAGGCTACACAAAGATAAACCTGAGGCCCTACATCCCAAACCCACGTAGATGCTATAACTGCCAACGGTATGGCCACAGCTCACAGAGCTGCCGTGGCCAACTCGCCTGTGCCAAATGTGCTTCCCATCACCCTACAGATACCTGTGATGTTGAACCACACCTTTGTACAAACTGTCAAGGCAATCATCCTGCTTACTCGCGGTCATGCCCTGCATGGAAAAAAGAAAAGGAAGTAATCACACTGAAAGTTACGGAAAATATAACTTACGGGGAAGCACGGAAGAGACTTTCATTGCCAGTAAAGCCTTCCTGTGACAGAGCAGGGCGCGGAGTCACAGCGGCCATCGGCGGCTGCCCAGGTAACACACAGTAAAGCCGGGGCAGCGCCATCCGCGCCCTTCGTGGAGACAGCTAGCGCTGCTCCACGAAGAACCTAGAACCACACCAGGGAGTTGGGTGCATATGAAGGCGCCTCGCCAGTGTCACGATGGTGTTTTTGTTGCCACTATTTATTTTTTTGTAAGCGAACGAGCAAGCTGACGGCATTCTTTTGCGTACTGGGCGGCGTCCGAGAGTGGCGTCGATTCAGAAACATCAGGGCGGTGGAAAAAGCGCGTCCTTTGTGCAGGTTGGCTCGCGCCCGTAAATAAGAAAGAAGGGAGAGAAGCCAGTGGTGGTCTGTATGGCAGTGGTGTACGCGTAGGTTACGAAGGGCAGGAAGAACCTGGTCCCAGTTGGAATGAGCGTCGTTGACGTACATGGCCAGCATGTCACTCAGAGTACGGTTGAAGCGTTCTGTCAGGCCTTTCGTCTGATGGTGGTAAGAAATAGCGGTGCGAATGATGCAGCATTCTTTTAGTAGGGCCTCAAGAGCGTCGGACAAGAAAACGCGTCCGCGGTCACTGAGTAGTTCCTTCGGAGTCCCGTGGCGAAGAATCAAGTTGTTGAGAAAAAACAAAGCAACGTCTCTTGTGGAGGCAGAGGGTAACGGTTTCAGTCTAGCGAATAAGATGGTCTACTGCCACGAGAATCCACCGCTTTCCAGCGACAGTACTAGGAAGAGGGCCATATTTATTTATTTACTTATTTATTTATTTATTTATTTATTTATTTATTTATTTATTTATTTATTTATTTATTTATTTATTTATTTATTTATTTATTTATTTATAGGTACTGCGATCTGGTACAGATCATAGCAGGGTGGGAAAAACAAAAAGAAATACAAGCATATAAACGCACTCAAATTCATAAAATTTGCAGGCACTTTTCAAACATTAGTAAAGAACTTTGAGTTACAGTCTCGCTATTAAGTTTATTCCATTCCGTAATTGTCCTCGGAAAGAAAGAATATTTAAAACAGTTATTCCGCGCGTTCACAGGGGTTATTGTTAGTGCATGCCTTTGTCTCGTGTTATAACCTGAAGAGTAAGTAATATAATTGGAAGTGTTAATATTATAATGACCTTTTACGAGCTGGAAAAGAAACTTTAATCGGCAGATACGATTGCGCTCAGTCACAGAAGGTAATCCACTACGCTTCACAAGCTCGCTGACAGACGCACGGCCATATGAATTAAATACAAACCTAACGACCTTAGGCTGTATGCGCTCAAGTTTATGAATGTTAGTTAAGGTGAAAGGGTGCCATATAATTACGGCATATTCTAACAGTGGACGGATGAGGGAGTTGTAAGCTAATAGGCGGACACTGGGCGGAGATGACTTCAGTGAGCGCCTCAAGAAAAAAAAGTTTGCGCAGTGAATTAGCTACAACCGCATCTATGTGTTTTGTCCATGAAAGGTTGTTAGTAATCCATAAGCCCAAATATTTATATTCTGTTACCTCCAATAATGATGTGTTGTTAGTACCGTACACAAAATGAAGAGGACTTTTCTTGTGTGTAATTCTCATGAAAACGGTTTTCTCACAATTAATACACATCTGCCAATCGTTGCACCACGCAATAACCTTTTCTAGATCATTATTCAAACACACCTGGTCATCAACTGAAGAAACCTCTTTGTACAATATACAATCATCTGCGTAAAGCTTCACGCGGACAGAAAGGCCAGACACAATATCATTAATAAATAGCAAAAATAAAAGTGGTCCCAAAACGGATCCCTGGGGGACGCCGGACACAACCTGGGCACTGTTGGAAGAAGTATGGTTTAGGGTGACAAATTGACATCTGTTTGAAAAGTAGGCTGTAATCCATGTAAGTATATGGTCGTTTTTTATATAATAGCTTAGTTTATGAATTAGTTTGTTATGCGACACCTTGTCAAATGCTTTGCGAAAATCTATGAATATGACATCGGTTTGTTTTCCCTGATTAATCGATTGAGCGAAATCGTGTACTGTCTCAACTAATTGTGTAATTGTAGAAAACCCACGCCTGAAACCATGTTGAACACTTGTAAGTACTTTGTGCTCTTCCAAGGAACCTAATATATGTTTATGAATTATGTGTTCTAAAATTTTACATGATGTGGACGTCAGGGATATAGGCCAATAATTCTCAATGTGTGCTTTTTTGCCGATTTTGTGCAAAGGTTTAATCTCGGCTGTCCGCCAGTCATCCGGTAAAGAACCATCACGTAAAAATCTAGTGTATACAATTGACAAGTATTTCGCGCACGACTCTGCATACTGTTTCAAAAATGCGTTTGGTATCTTATCGGGGCCTGAAGATTTTTTCACGTCAAGATCCAGGAGCAAATTAAAAACACCGGTCTCTGAAATGACCAACATCAGTTATGGCAGGGAGCGATACCGAAAAGTTGGGGACACAACCATTGTCTTGTGTGAATACCGATTGGAAGAATTTGTTGAACGCAGAACAAATCACCGCCTCATCACGTACACATTTGCCGTCTACAATAAATTCATTCGTGGAGGAAGACTTTGGCGTGATTTGGCGCCAGAACTTCTCAGGAGACGTTCTAATGAACGAAGGCAGGAACGTTCCGTAATACGTTTCTTTGTCGCAAATTATTTTCTGCTTAAGTTGTTCGGAAATTTCTTCCACGATTGGTTTTAATGATAAGTTTCTATTTGATTTCTTTTTTAACCTTTTAAGTCTTCGCTGTAAGCGCAACGTCTCCCGAGAGATCCATGGGTTACGGTAAACAGAGTTTTTGCAATTTTGGGAACAAAACGGTCAATACAGTCGGAGACAATATTTTTAAACGACAGCCATAGGTCATTCACGCTAGCAGTACTGTTTCTAAAACTATCAAAACATAAATCAAGCACATCCAGAATAGACTCATCATCAGCACGCGAAAAATTGGGAAAGAAATGCACATTATTCTGGCGATCTGGGTACACATTTGACAAGCTCAGAAGTACAGCTTTGTGATCAGATATCCCATTTGTGACATCACAGGTTATGAGATTACGGATAGCACCACTTACAAAAAATAGATCAAGAATGGATCCTATGGCTCCTTGCACCCTCGTAAAATTATTTACTACTTGCAACAAGTCAAATGTGAACACAATATCGAGCATGGTAGAATCAGCATTATGGGCATAGCGTGATGAAAAATATTGCCTATCAATATTAGGTAAGTTAAAATCCCCAGCCAGTATTAGTGTATCGTCTGTTTTGACATGACATTGTAAATATGCTCTTAAGTTTTCCAAGACCGTAACAGAAGAACTGGGAGGCCTATTGAAAACACCAAGAACAAAGCGGATCTTGTTGATGTATGTTTTACAAAATACGGCTTCAATGCCTGGAGCATCAGGCATTCTAAAAAGTTGCAGTGATGATTTAAACAAAATTGCCACTCCACCACCTCTTCTATCACGGTCACCACGAAAAACCTTATAGTCCTTAGGTACAAATTCACTGTCAAATACTTCACTGCTCAACCATGTCTCCGTAAGCATGGCAACGTCCGCATCATGTGAGAACAGTAAACCTTCGAGTTCTTCAACTTTATTAACGATGCTCCGACAATTTACGTTAAGAATTTTGAAATCCGGATTGTTCCCTTTCTGGTGCCATTTTTTATTCCTCGGGATTTTATACCGAGCGTTTCTTACATTATCCCATCCGAACATATCACCATCGATGCTTAACTTGTCAAAAACCAGCTTAACTTTTGCACCGTTGCTCTTTTCCTGAGATGCGCTTTCCCATAACTTTTTTCTGATGTCACGGATTCGTTTTGAAAAGTCTTCACTAACTGAAAAATCTGTGCCTTTCAACTTCGGGCATGCCTTCATTATTGAAGCCTTCTCTCGGTAGTCGCTCAGATTAATGATGACAGGGCGGTTCTTTTTTGATTTCATACCTATTCGGTGGCACCTTTCAATGCTGCTTATTGCAAGTCCCAACTTCTCGTCAAAAATTTCCTCCGTTATTCTGCCTGTAAGCTCCGCTTCTGTTTCTTCATTTTCTTCTTTTAATCCGTAAATCAATAGGTTGTTCCTACGGCTCCTGTTTTCCAAGTCGTCAGTTTTGTTTAACAGGTATGAAACGGTGGCTTCTAGTTTATTTACAGTTACTGCAGGTCCTCTACTTCCGTTTTTAAAGTATTGATAGTTGTTACCTCATTTTCAAGACTTTTAATTCGATCTGTCAAGCTATCTATCTTTTCTTCGAAAGAACCCTGTTTTGCCAAAATGTCATTGACAGACGACGTCAGGGTGTTTTGTCCCAAGAGTAGCTGCTGAAGCATTTCCTTTTCTGTCATTTCTAGGCCTGGATTTGATTCTATGTCACCACATTTTAAAAGATCCTCTTGGAAAGAATAAACGAACGATAAAGCATTCCTTATACACAGTGGGCAGGGCAGCAGCAACAGAAAGCGGTTGTCGCTACGATAACAACAGGCAGATAAGGAGTTACCAACCTGCGCAATGAAGCAAGACGGGTTCTTGAGCATTGTGCTCGATGTGCTGCTGCCGAGCCCACTGGGTGCAGGCGGCGATGAGAGTCTTCTTATAAAGGCGTCGATGTCCCCGTGATGTGACGTCCCCTGTGATGGCGCAGTCGCAGAAACGGTGATGATAGGCACGTTGGGGTCCTTAATCAAGCAAACATCGGCACGTGCTGTGGTCTCAAAGCAAACGTCATTCGCTTGATGTAAAAGCAATCGGGAGGAACCTTGACCAAGGCAGGATGGTCGTGTGGCCAGCATTACGGCTAGCACCTGCGCAATGAAGCAAAACGGGTTCTTGAGCATTGTGCTCGATGTGCTGCTGCCGAGCCCACAAATCTATGCCAACGCTGTCAGACGGACGAGTAGGCTGCAATGAAACAGCGGGCTTCTGAGGAGTTTTTTGGTGTTGACAAGATTCGCAAGTGTGCACGTAATGTCGTATAAAGCGGTACATTCCACGCCAGTAAAATCGCAGACGTAGGCGCGTGTAGGGTTTCAATACGCCACCGTGAGCGCACTGTGGCTCACCATGGTACGCAGCACAAATGTCGGCGCGGAGATGAAGCGGGATGACTAGAAGCCACTTCCGTCCATCAAGCAAATAATTGCGGCGATAGAGAAGACCGTCACGAATGGAGAGTGGTGGGCTTGCCGGACGAGTGCTTTGGATGAATGACAGGGAGTAGGACTTGAGAGAAAATCCAAAAGTGCACTGATCCAGGGATCATTCCGCTGTTCGGTAGCCATTGCGATAGTGCAAAGAGTCGACAAATCGTAAGCACAGACGTGGTCAGACGGAGGCATCACTAGGCAATGGCGAGCGGGAAAGAGTATCCGCGTTCGTATGCTTCAGACCTGATCGATAAATCACATGACTCCTGGAGACGGAGAGCCCAGCGAGCAAGGCGACCGGATGGGTCTTTCAGAGAGGCCAGCTAGCAAAAAGCATGGTGATCGGTCACGACATAAAACGGTCGGCCATACACATAGGGACGAAATTTTCCGATGGCCGAAATAATGGCCAAACATTCCCTTTCTGTGACTGAATAATTAGACTCTGCTTTCGTCAATTTTCGGCTGGCGTATGCCACGACATACTTGCTGAAACCAGGCTTACGTTGAGTACGAATGGCACCAAGCCCAATACCGCTGGCGTCAGTGTGGATCTCCGTAGGCGCTGTTGTGGCTTGTAGATTCAGATCCCAACGCCACCAGTGTTGGGGCTTGTAGATTCAGATCCCACCGCTGCCACCAGTTGTCGTGACGCTGGGGCTATGTCGACCCGGCCTTCACTTGGTAGCGTGCAGAGACTCGGGGTTGAAGAAGGACTGAATCTTCGAAGTTGGTAAAATATGTACAAGCAGGTTTACTGGCACTTTGAGAAAACGTATTTACAAGAATATTTACATGAAAAAGAAGGGTACATCAGCAAAATGACAAGCGTTAAGAGTTCATAGCGAGAAGCGACTGGATGAGCCGTTTACCCAGGGCCCAGAGCGACATTTCGTGCTCTGCAGCGTCCTTAAAACCCCCTATGTCCAGCCCCTCTCTGAAGATGCTGACCAACCAAATCCAGGGCACGCCCCTCAGGTATCGGCATCCAATCGAACACATCACTGCACTGATGGTCTGAAGCACTGACTGGTCCGGCATTCATTCGTTGGGCGTGATCACTTGTTGGCGGGAAAAGCTTGGGAACGGCGAGGAGAGGAGGTACATTTCTATTCTTCAGCAAAGAAACCACAGGCTGGTTCTGACAAGGGGTTTTACTTCTCAGAAACCCGAGTGCACGTGGCGCCGCATAGGGCTCCCAACATGGTCCCTTTTCGACAATTGCAAATCTTTCCTGCATTCCCGGGAAATCACTTAATGGCCGTATGAGTCATGCTCCTTTCTTGTCCTGCACGTCAGCGGACATGTCACTCTGTCGTCTCCTTTGGATAGGAGGCATTCATCACTGGAGGATAGCACTTCTCGACTGGAAGGGTGAACAAAAGAAAGAAAGCACTTCCTGCTATTTCCCTCAGGGGGACGTTTCTTTGTGTTTTTCCAGACGTTCTCTTGACAGGGTCAATTTGGCATTTGCAGGTTGTCCACAAAGCAAAACATGCTTACAAAACAGGATTCCTGGAAACAGGCTCACTTAGAGCCATTGGACCATCACCACATATTCACAAAACTTATCCATGCCCACAGGCGAACAATAGAGCGCGCAATTGCGGATGCTTGGTCGTAACAGCCTCCTCCCCCGCCAGAAGAGTCTCGGAGGGCAGCAGTCCCAGCTGCTGCATGAAGAGACGACTTAATGGCCTGCACGTGAACGCTTGAAGCTCGCTGTTGCTTGTCGCGTTGTCTTGATTGTTGTAGGCCAAATTGCTCGAGCTGTCTGAAACTCAACCACATGTCGAAGCAAGCACTCGGCTCCCGTCTGAAGAGACCAGGTCAAAAGAAAACTGCCATTGTTGTTCGAGAAAAGCCCACTCTCAAGACGTTCAGGACCCACGTATTCCTAGAAAACCAAACGTGCTGCTTTACATAGTCACACATATACAAGCGCACGGAAAAAAAAACCTGATTATCAATTTGGATACATGGTGAGGAACATCTCGGACCGCTTAGAAAGAGCGGCTAAGCGCGTCCGCATTCCCATTTAACTTCCCCTTTTTGTATCTTATTTCAAAATTGTACTGCTGTAAAATCAAGCTCCACCTAAGAAGGCGACTGTTCTTCGATGTCGCAGTTTGCAGCCAAGCCAGGGGACAATGGTCCGTCTCTACGGTGAATTTGGCCCCTCCAAGATAGCACTGCAATTTTTGAATGGCCCATACAATGCAAGCGCATTCTTTCTCTGACGCGCAATAAGCCCTCTCTCTAGAACTCAGTTTTCTGCTCAAGTAGAGCACGGGGTGCTCATTACCGTCGTCATCTCTCTGGCAGAGAACAGCACCTAACCCTCGATCACTGGCATCACACTGGACCGTGAATTCTCGGTCATAGTCTGGAGCTCGCAATACCGGACGGCTAATCAGCACAGCCTTCAGGTTTACGAAGGAGGCTTCCTTTTGTTCGTCCCAGACTACATTTGTCGGTTCTGTCCTGCGGAGAGCGTCGGTCAGAGGGCTAGCCAAAGATGAATAGTTAGGGATGTAGTGATTGTAGTATCCCGTCAGACCCAGGAATGCTCGAATTTCCGTCTTCGTGCTCGGCCGCGGGTAGTCTGCTACCGCAGAAATCTTAATCTCGCTGGGTTTCCTGAAACCTTGACCTACATTGTGACCCAAGTAGTCCACGGTCGCCCTTGCCAGGCAACATTTCTCGGCCTTTACGGTTAGTCCAGCTTGACGCAAAAGGCTCAGTACAGCTCTTAGATGTACCATATGGTCCGCCCATGAGTCGGAAAAAACCGCAATGTCGTCTAAATAAGGCACCGCGAATGTTTCACACCCCTTTAAAACCCTATCCATGAGTCGGGAAAAACAAAATGGAGCATTTTTGAGCCCGAAACTCATCATTGTTGGCTGGTAGCTGCCCGTCGGAGTGACGAAAGCCGCGTATCTGCTGGCGCGTTCAGTGAGCGGTACTTGCCAGTATCCTCGAGTAAGGTCCAGCGTAGTCACATATGCCGCTCTACTGACCTGTTCTACTCTCTCCTCAATATTCGGAATAGGATACACTTGATCCCTGGTGAGAGAATTTAGCTTTCGGTAGTCTACCACAGGCCTAGGGTCTTTACCTGGAGCTTCTACTAAGATCATAGGCGAAGCATAATCGCTTTCCGAGGGTTTTATTACTCCCAATTCCAGCATGCGAGTTACTTCCCTATCCAGAATTTCTCTTTGCCTTGGAGAGAATCGGTAGCACCTTGATCGCACTGGCACGTCTGAAGTCAGCTCAATATCGTGCTCAGTCAAATCAGTTCTGCCTGGCCTGTCCACGAAGCAGGCCTCAAACTCTGTTATTATCTCGCCCAGATCGGACAGCTGGGATTTCTTTAGTTCTCCTCTCTGCTCCGTCTTTTTGAGAAGCTCCTGAGCGTTGCTTCCCTTTCCGCTGAGGCAAATCAAGTTGTCCCCCATCTCCTCGGGAAGGTTTAACGTTAGATTTACCACGGCTTCCCTCTGCACATAAGGCTTCATAAGATTGCAATGATAAATGCGCACTTCTTTACGCCTACCGGGAATTTTCACTGCGTAGTTAGTGTCAGAAAGCTCTGCAACGACTTTAGCAGGTCCTTCCCACTGTACTTCGAGCTTATTCTTGGGATCATTGGCTTGCTCCATAGTTAAGTCCTCTCGGGTTCCACTTAAAAGTCTCGTGAGATTACTAGACACTGGCGGCAAGAGGTTACTCTCAAGAACGTCCTCATTCCGCGTCTCATCAAGCTCACTTTCAAGTTGACATATCTGAGATGCCTCGCTCTCAAACTTTTCTGACCCGCTATTTTCCGCATTTACCACTGTTTTAACTGCCGTTTCCTCCGCTGTTGATTTTTCTGAAATGAGCAGTGTAGCTAGTTCTCGCGCCTTTGAACGTGTTAATGCTTGCACAACACTGTCTCCGAAAAGGATGCCCCTCTTTCGCAGTAGCATGTCCGATTTGTTGGAAAACAAATACGGATAGCACTTAGGCAGCTTTTCTGAAACGGCAGCCTCGGTTGTTAACTCGCCGAAAGGGCCCTCGATGACCACGTTCGCGATTGGCAAGCACACACTCTGTTCCTCCACTACCTGGCGGATCCACGCACACTGTCCTGTATAGTCGGAAGGCGATACATACGCCGGATGGACAACATCCATCGTTGCGGCCGAATCGCGCAGTACCTTGCAAGGCTTCCCGTTGACTACTAGGTCATGCAGGTAGGGTTCTAAAAGCTGCATATTTTCCTCGCAGTCACTGACATACGAGAAAGCAATCTTTTCTTTCCGGCAGTTGACGGCAATGTGACCCTGCTCATTACACCTAAAGCATGTGAGCGGCTTCCTAGCCTCAAGCTTTTTCTTTGTGTTCTGCGCGTTGGTCACTTCCCCACTTTTCTCACTGCCGTCCTTTCTAGGGCGTTTGCCTGAAGAAGCCTTCCTTTCTTCGTCTGCAAATCTAGCAAAGTGCCTTTTCTGACGGTTATTTACACTGAACTTGGGATTGCGGAGCCTATCTACTGCTGGGTTGCTGAACTGTCGGCGCGAAGCGTATTCCTCAATGAGTTCGGCAGCTTCAGTTGCCGACTTAATTTCGCCTCGGTCCTGTAACCAATTTCTTTCTTTTTCTGGGAGGCAGCTATAAAACTGCTCCAAAAGAATTCGCTCGACTACAGCGTCCCTATCACTGTAGGAATCAGTGCTCTTTAGCCACTCGCCCAAATTGACTCTTAAATTGTATAGGAATTCAGGGTAACTCTCGTCCCTGGACCTGGTAGCGTTCCGAAAACGTTGTCTGAACGCCTCGGCGCTAAGCCTATACTTTCTCAGAAGGCAAGCTTTGACCTTCTCGTAGTTGTCCGCGTCCTCCTTGCTTAGCCGCGCGACAACCTCCGCTGCCTCGCAGGGCAGAACCGTCAATAATCTCTGAGACCAAGTGTCTCGCTGGAAGGACAGTTTTTCGCAGGTTCGCTCAAAGTTAGCCAGATACAGACCGATATCCCCTGATATCACATATGGCTGCATGTACTTTGACATCTTGAAATCTGCCTCCTTGTTGAGAAGAGGTACCGCTAGCTGGGGACAATTGCCCGACCTCTTGCTCAACTCTAGTTCTAATTTCCGGAGCTCAATTTCTTGGTCCAGCTTTTTTGCTTCTCTTTCACGCTTCTTTTCCTCTTTTTCCCACTCACGTTCGCGCTCCCTTTCCTCTTTTTCCCTCTCAAGTTCACGCTCACGCCTCTTTTCCTCTTTTTCCCGCTCTTTCTGCTGTCTGAGCTGCTCCTTTTTTTGACCGATGAGGTTCCATGCTTCACTGAGCTCCTCATCATCGGTTCCCAGATCAGTGATTGCCTTTATAATCAAGGGTTTTCGTGCCAAACCACTTGTATCAATTCCCAATTCCTCACACAATTGCAACAGTTCCGGTTTCTGCAGCTTTTGTAGGTCCATGATCGCTCCGAGTGTCGGCTACTTCCAAAACAACAGTGCAAACTACCAAACCTAAAGGCGTTTCAACACTTTTTACCAGTTCTAAAATCTAACCCTGTTCTAGAACCTGGTCCACATCAGAAGAAAAGCCAAGCACTCACCCACACATGCGATCGATGTTCCGAGCTGCTTTCTTGTTGGCCGATTGTTGCTCCTGCTTGTTGCTTGAGATGCCACCTCCGATCACTAGATGTTGTGGCTTGCAGATTCTGATCCACCTCCAATCACCAGATGTTGTGGCTTGTAGATCCAGATCCCACCTCCAGTCATCAGATGTTGTGGCTTGTAGATTCAGATCCCAACGCTGGTCACCAGTGTTGGGGCTTTATCCCACCGCTGCCACCAGTTGTTGTGGCTTGTAGATTCAGATCCCAACGCCACCAGTGTTGGGGCTTGTAGATTCAGATCCCACCGCTGCCACCAGTTGTCGTGACGCTGGGGCTATGTCGACCCGGCCTTCACTTGGTAGCGTGCAGAGACTCGGGGTTGAAGAAGGACTGAATCTTCGAAGTTGGTAAAATATGTACAAGCAGGTTTACTGGCACTTTGAGAAAACGTATTTACAAGAATATTTACATGAAAAAGAAGGGTACATCAGCAAAATGACAAGCGTTAAGAGTTCATAGCGAGAAGCGACTGGATGAGCCGTTTACCCAGGGCCCAGAGCGACATTTCGTGCTCTGCAGCGTCCTTAAAACCCCCTATGTCCAGCCCCTCTCTGAAGATGCTGACCAACCAAATCCAGGGCACGCCCCTCAGGTATCGGCATCCAATCGAACACATCACTGCACTGATGGTCTGAAGCACTGACTGGTCCGGCATTCATTCGTTGGGCGTGATCACTTGTTGGCGGGAAAAGCTTGGGAACGGCGAGGAGAGGAGGTACATTTCTATTCTTCAGCAAAGAAACCACAGGCTGGTTCTGACAAGGGGTTTTACTTCTCAGAAACCCGAGTGCACGTGGCGCCGCATAGGGCTCCCAACATGGTCCCTTTTCGACAATTGCAAATCTTTCCTGCATTCCCGGGAAATCACTTAATGGCCGTATGAGTCATGCTCCTTTCTTGTCCTGCACGTCAGCGGACATGTCACTCTGTCGTCTCCTTTGGATAGGAGGCATTCATCACTGGAGGATAGCACTTCTCGACTGGAAGGGTGAACAAAAGAAAGAAAGCACTTCCTGCTATTTCCCTCAGGGGGACGTTTCTTTGTGTTTTTCCAGACGTTCTCTTGACAGGGTCAATTTGGCATTTGCAGGTTGTCCACAAAGCAAAACATGCTTACAAAACAGGATTCCTGGAAACAGGCTCACTTAGAGCCATTGGACCATCACCACATATTCACAAAACTTATCCATGCCCACAGGCGAACAATAGAGCGCGCAATTGCGGATGCTTGGTCGTAACAGCGCAGTCGGATCAAAGTGGCGTAGAATGGGAGGCGAAACCAAAATGCGGCGTAAAGTGTCGAAGGCATTATCGCAGGCTGGAGTCCAGGCGAAAAGGTCGGAGCTGCCGGCAAGGAGCTGGGTCAGAGGAGCGATGATAGAGGCGAAGTTCAAGATGAAGCGTCGAAAGTAGGAGCAGAGGCCGATAAAGCTCCGGAGCTCCTTCAGTAAGGTTGGCTTCGGAAACTGCAACTGGATGAAGTTTGGTGAGGTCGGGAAGAATACCGTCCTTAGAGACTACGTGGCCTAAAATTGCGAGTTTCCGAGCGGCAAAGTGCACTGAAGCCCAGCGTCGGCGAGACACGTGAGGATGTCCTCACGTAAAAAAAAAAGAAAAAAAAAAAGCAGCGGTGGCCTTGTGGTAGAGTATCCGCCTCGCATTCGGGAGGTACCGGGTTCGATCCCTGGTGCCGCCGGTTACCCACCGGTTTTTAAATGGGTACAAGCTTTCCCCCGGCCTGATTCTCGGCTCTTCTGGGCTGAAATGCTTGGGAAAAGGGGTCACGGCCCAAATAGTTGCGCCGATGTGGCAGTGATTCGTTCCGCCATCGGACAACAATAAGTCCGCCTTGCGCGGCAACAGCCCATTATGAGGCCCATTTTTTTTAGTCCTATCCGGCCTGTGAGAACCCCACTACTGTCGTCGCCTGCTGCCTCATTGTCTTCCCCACGAAATGCCGCCCCATAAGTGGATCGCCTGAAGCAGCTCACGGACACTATCTCCCCCCCCCCCCCCCCCCCCCCCCCCCCCCCCCCCCCCCGGAAAGATGTTACGGCGCGCGCCGAGGACCGCTGCACCAGAAAAAGAAGAGGCGCGGGACGAGCGCGAGGGTTAGAGAACAAAAGAAGAGCGCCGGGACAAGTAGTGTTTGCCTGGTGTCCTCCGTTCTTCTGTGTCCATCTCTAGGCGGGCACAGCGTCCCACAACAATAAACAACAATATATATATTTCATTTCATTTCATTTCATTTCATTTATTAACCTTAAAGGCCCCTTTCGGGGTATTACATAAGGGGTGGGGTAGACAATCATAAAATATTGCACTTTTTTTTTTTTTTTTTTTTTTACAGATTTTCACGTGATAAACACATTTCAATGTTGGCACTGAAGGATGATGGACAGGTGATGGTAACGACGGAGTGGGATAGGCCGTTCCAGTCTGACGCGGCTCGTGGAAAGAAGGAAGACGAAAAGGTTACGGTACGGGCGCGTGGACGAGCGACTTGAAGTGAGTGGCCGGTGCGATGGGAAATGCGTGGCGGAGGTGCGCAGATGTATGGTTCTTGGCGGAGTGAGCTGTAGTAGAATTTGTGGAAAAGGGATAGGGTGGCGATGCGGCGACGGAAAGAAAGACTTCGTATGTTAGACTGCGATTTCAAGGATGATACACTGACTTCGTATGAATACTGCGAGTGAATGAAACGAGCTGCGCGATTTTGGATGGCTTCAAGTGCATCGATGAGGTATCCTTGATGGGGGCTCCAAATGGGGGACGCGTATTCAAGTTTAGGTCTTACCAGTGTGTTGTAGGCGAGTAATCTTACATCTGTAGGTGCATGACGTAAATGGCGCTTGAGGAATCCTAAGGTTTTATTCGCATATGATATTATGTTAGTAACGTGTTCGCGCCAAGATAAGTCATGACTCAATATGACACCCAGGTATTTATATGAGTGGATGAGCTCTATTGAAGTATTAGCAAGCCTGTAAGAGAAAGAAAAGGGTTGATGTTTGCGGTGAATATATATATATATATATATATATATATATATATATATATATATATATATATATATATATATATATATATATATATATATATATATATATATATATATATATATATATATATATATATATATTTATATTTATATTTATTTATTTATATATTGTTACGTCAATTACACTGCGCCGCGCGGTGTTGCGGATCTGCAAGAGAAGGACGAAGTGGACGGTTGAGCATGTGAAAGAGGAAGACGAAGTGGTGGCGCGTAGACTCGTTCGGGGACAAACTTTACTGAGACTGGGCTCGAGACTGTACGTAGCTTTTATGCATTCCCCGTATATTGTGTAAATATTAATCCCATTTCCCCGTCACAACTTCGTGGAGTGTGCGGGATATTCCTGGAACCTTTCGAACATCATCGACGAAGCAGACGCTTGGCCAGGCTCCCTCCTGACTTCACAGCCATGGTAAGCCACGACCACGACAGAGAAGGTCACTCTTCCCGCTCTACTGGAGCTGCTTCTAGTTCAGGCCAGGAGCACCAAGTACCGTCCAGCTCGTGGCCGCCTCAGTGGGAGCCCACAACAACTTCTGGTCTGGCCGATGAGGATGTCGAGGACTGGTTGACACATTACAAACTTGTCAGCAAATACAATCGCTGGGACTCAGCCATGCAACTCGCGAACGTGGTATTCTTTCTGGCCGGCACGGCGCTGCTGTGGTTTGAGAACCATGAAGACAACCTTTCTACCCGGGACAAGTTTGTGGAAGAGATAATCAACTGTTTTGGAGACTCCACATCAAAAAGACGCAAGGCTTAGCAAACCCTTTCCTAACGAGCACAGTTACCTGGAGAGACTTGCACGACTAGATGGAGGAATTCCTGAAGCTCTGCCGCATTGTTAATAGACGCATGCCCGAAGAAGGCAAGGTTGGCCATCTCTTAAGAGGATTTGCCGTAGATGTTTATAACTCCCTTATCACAAAAGAAACCCTAGCCAGTACTTCGGACGTTATCCAGTACTGCCGCACATTTGAATCTTTAAAAATGCGGTGTATTGTGCCCACATTTGGACGCCTCTCCCACGTCCCAACAGTTGCCAGCGTTGACTACACTGTCCACGACGATCTCGCCTCTCTGGTCCGCAGAGGTGTGAGCGAAGAGCTGGCCAAGCACCTGCAAGGCGCCGACGCGCGACCTGTGTACTCGGAATGCGCAGTTCAATCACAGCAGGATGAACATCCAGCCTCGTGGGCGTGTCAACCAGAACTTCCGCGCTACTTCTACAGTGTTACGACCGTGCATCCGCATTGGCGCGCTCTATTGTTCGCCTGTGGGCATGAATAAGTGCTGTGGGTATGTGGTGATGGTCCAATGGCTCTAAGTGAGCCTGTTTCCAGGAATCCTGTTTTGTAAGCCTGTTTTGCTTTGTGGACACCCTGCAAATGCCAAATTGACCCTGTCAAGAGAACGTCTAGAAAAACACAAAGAAATGTCCCCTGCGGGAGATAGCCGGAAGTGCTTTCGTTCAATTGTTCAACCTTCCCGTCGAGAAGCGCTATGGTCAAGTAAGGAATGCCTATTGTCCAAACGAGGCGACAGAGTGACACGTCCGCTGACGTACAGGACAAGAAACGAGCAAGGTGATTACGGCCATTAGAGGATTTCCTGGGAATGCCGGACAAGAAAGGAGCATGACGCATACGGCCATTAGATGATTTCCCGGGAATGCAGGAAAGATTTGCAATTGTCGAAAACGGACAATGCTGGGAGCGTATGCGGCGCGCTCGTGCACTTGGGTTTCTGAGAAGTAAATCCACTTGCCGGAACCAGCTGCCTATCGATTCTTGGCTGAAGAATAGAAATGTACCTCCTCGCCGTTTTCCTCCTCGCCAAGCTTTTCCCGCCAACAAGTGACCAGGCTCAACGAAACAATGCCGGGCCAGTCAGTGCTTCAGACCATCAGTGCAGTGATGTGTTCGATTGGATGCCGATATCTGAGGGGCGTGCCCTGGATTTGGTTGGTCAACATCTTCAGAGAGGGGCTGGACATAGGGGTTTTTAAGGACGCTGCAGAGCACGAAATGTCGCTCTGAGCCCTGGGTAAACGGCTCATCCAGTCGCTTCTCGCTATGAACTCTTAACGCTTGCCATTTTGTTAATATGCCCTTCTTTTTCATGTAAATAATCTTGTAAATAAGTTTCTCAAAGTACCATTAAACCTGCTTGTACATATTTCACCAACTTCGAAGATTCAATCCTACTTCAACCCCGAGTCTCTGCACGCTACCAAGTGAAGGCCGGGTCGACATAGCCCCAGCGTCACGACAACTGGTGGCAGCGGTGGGATCTGGATCTACAAGCTACAACATCTGGTGATTCGAGGTGGGATCTGAATCTACAAGCCACTACATCTGGTGATCGGAGGTGGCATCTCAAGCAACAAGCAGGCGCAACAATCGGCCAACAAGAGAGCAGCTCGGAACATCGATCGCATGTGTGGGTGAGTGCTTGGCTTTTCTTCTGATGTGGACCAGGTTCTAGAACAGGGTTAGATTTTAGAACTGGTAAAAAGTGTTGAAACGCCTTTAGGTTTGGTAGTTTGCACTGTTGTTTTGGAAGTAGCCGACACTCGGAGCGATCATGGACCTACAAAAGCTGCAGAAACCGGAACTGTTGCTATTGTGTGAGGAATTGGGAATTAATACAAGTGGTTTGGCACGAAAACCCTTGATTATAAAGGCAATCACTGATTTGGGAACAGATGATGAGGAGCTCAGTGAAGCATGGAACCTCATCGGACAAAAAAAGGAGGAGCAGCTCAGACAGCAGAAAGAGCGGGAAAACGAGGAAAAGAGGCGTGAGCGTGAACTTGAGAGGGAAAAAGAGGAAAAGAAGCGTGAACTTGAGAGGGAAAAAGAGGAAAAGAAGCGTGAAATTGAAAGAGAAGCAAAAAGGCTGGAGCTAGAAATTGAGCTCCGGAAATTAGAACTAGAGTTGAGCAAGAGGTCGGGCAATTGTCCCCAGCTAGCGGTGCCTCTTCTCAACAAGGAGGCAGATTTCAAGATGTCAAAGTACATGCAGCCATATGTGATATCAGGGGATATCGGTCTGTATCTGGCTAACTTTGAGCGAACCTGCGAAAAACTGTCCTTCCAGCGAGACACTTGGTCTCAGAGATTATTGACGGTTCTGCCCTGCGAGGCAGCGGAGGTTGTCGCGCGGCTAAGCAAGGAGGACGCGGACAACTACGAGAAGGTCAAAGCTTGCCTTCTGAGAAAGTATAGGCTTAGCGCCGAGGCGTTCAGACAACGTTTTCGGAACGCTACTAAGTCCAGGGACGAGAGTTACCCTGAATTCCTGTACAATTTAAGAGTTAATTTGGGCGAGTGGCTAAAGAGCACTGATTCCTACATTGATAGGGACGCTGTAGTCGAGCGAATTCTTTTGGAGCAGTTTTATAACTGCCTCCCAGAAAAAGAAAGAAATTGGTTACAGGACCGAGGCGAAATTAAGTCGGCAACTGAAGCTGCCGAACTTATTGAGGAGTATGCTTCGCGCCGACAATTCAGCAACCCAGCAGTGGATAGGCTCCGCAATCCCAAGTTCAGTGTGAATAACCGTCAGAAAAGGCACTTTGCTAGATTTGCAAACGAAGAAAGGAAGGCTTCTTCAGGCAAACGCCCTAGAAAGGACGGCAGTGAGAAAAGTGGGGAAGTGACCAACGCGCAGAACACAAAGAATAAGCTTGAGGCTAGGAAGCCGCTCACATGCTTTAGGTGTAATGAGCAGGGTCACATTGCCGTCAACTGCCGGAAAGAAAAGATTGCTTTCTCGTATGTCAGTGACTGCGATGAAAATATGCAGCTTTTGGAACCCTACCTGCATGACCTAGTAGTCAACGGGAAGCCTTGTAAGGTACTGCGCGATTCGGCCGCAACGATGGATGTTGTCCATCCGGCGTATGTGTCGCCTTCCGACTATACAGGACAGCGTGCATGGATCCGCCAGGTAGTGGAGGAACAGAGTGTGTGCTTGCCAATCGCGAACGTGGTCATCGAGGGCCCTTTCGGCGAGTTAACAACCGAGGCTGCCGTTTCAGGAAAGCTTCCTAAGTGCTATCCGTATTTGTTTTCCAACAAATCGGACATGCTACTGCGAAAGAGGGGCATCCTTTTCGGAGACAGAGTTGTGCAAGCCTTAACACGTTCAAAGGCGCGAGAACTAGCTACACTGCTCATTCCAGAAAAAGCCACAGCGGAGGAAACGGCAGTGAAAACAGTGGTAGAAGCGGAAGATAGCAGGTCAGAAAACTTTGAGAGCGAGGCATCTCAAATAAGTCAACTTGAAAGTGAGCTTGATGAGACGCGGAATGAGGACGTTCTTGAGAATAACCTCTTGCCGCCAGTGTCTAGTAATCTCACGAGACTTTTAAGTGGAACCCGAGAGGACTTAGCTATGGAGACCGCCGTGGTAAATCTAACGTTAAACCTTCCCGAGGAGATGGGGGACAACTTGATTTGCCTCAGCGGAAAGGGAAGCAACGCTCAGGAGCTTCTCAAAAAGACGGAGCAGAGAGGAGAACTAAAGAAATCCCAGCTGTCCGATCTGGGCGAAATAATAACACAGTTTGAGGCCTGCTTCGTGGACAGGCCAGGCAGGACTGATTTGACTGAGCACGATATTGAGCTGACTTCAGACGTGCCAGTGCGATCAAGGTGCTACCGATTTTCTCCAAGGCAAAGAGAAATTCTGGATAGGGAAGTAACTCGCATGCTGGAATTAGGAGTAATAAAACCCTCGGAAAGCGATTATGCTTCGCCTATGATCTTAGTAGAAGCTCCAGGTAAAGACCCTAGGCCTGTGGTAGACTACCGAAAGCTAAATTCTCTCACCAGGGATCAAGTGTATCCTATTCCGAATATTGAGGAGAGAGTAGAACAGGTCAGTAGAGCGGCATATGTGACTACGCTGGACCTTACTCGAGGATACTGGCAAGTACCGCTCACTGAACGCGCCAGCAGATACGCGGCTTTCGTCACTCCGACGGGCAGCTACCAGCCAACAATGATGAGTTTCGGGCTCAAAAATGCTCCATTTTGTTTTTCCCGACTCATGGATAGGGTTTTAAAGGGGTGTGAAACATTCGCAGTGCCTTATTTAGATGACATTGCGGTTTTTTCCGACTCATGGGCGGACCATATGGTACATCTAAGAGCTGTACTGAGCCTTTTGCGTCAAGCTGGACTAACCGTAAAGGCCGAGAAATGTTGCCTGGCAAGGGCGACCGTGGACTACTTGGGTCACAATGTAGGTCAGGGTTTCAGGAAACCCAGCGAGATTAAGATTTCTGCGGTAGCAGACTATCCGCGGCCGAGCACGAAGACGGAAATTCGAGCATTCCTAGGTCTGACTGGGTACTACAATCACTACATCCCTAACTATTCAGCTTTGGCTAGCCCTCTGACCGACGCTCTCCGCAAGACAGAACCGACAAATGTAGTCTGGGACGAACAAAAGGAAGCCTCCTTCGTAAACCTGAAGGCTGTGCTGATTAGCCGTCCGGTATTGCGAGCTCCAGACTATGGCCGAGAATTCACGGTCCAGTGTGATGCCAGTGATCGAGGGCTAGGTGCTGTTCTCTGCCAGAGAGATGACGACGGTAATGAGCACCCTGTGCTCTACCTGAGCAGAAAACTGAGTTCTAGAGAGAGGGCTTATTGCGCGTCAGAGAAAGAGTGCGCTTGCATTGTATGGGCCATTCAAAAATTGCAGTGCTATCTTGGAGGGACCAAATTCACCGTAGAGACGGACCATTGTCCCCTGGCTTGGCTGCAA
This sequence comes from Amblyomma maculatum, assembly GCF_055883805.1. Lineage (NCBI taxonomy): Eukaryota > Metazoa > Arthropoda > Arachnida > Ixodida > Ixodidae > Amblyomma > Amblyomma maculatum. The sequence continues at coordinate 174,477,443 of NC_139349.1, read as the reverse complement.
ACTGCGACATCGAAAAACAGTCGCCTTCTTAGGTGGAGCTTGATTTTACAGCAGTACAATTTTGAAATAAGATACAAAAAGGGGAAGTTAAATGGGAATGCGGACGCGCTTAGCCGCTGTTTCTAAGCGGTCCGAGATGTTCCTCGCCATGTATCCAAATTGATAATCAGGTTCTTTTTTTTTTTTTCTTTTTTTTTTTTCGTGCGCTTGAATATATGTGACTATGTAAAGCAGCACGTTTGGTTTTCGAGGCATACGTGGGTCCTGAACGTTTTGAGAGTGGGCTTTTCTCGAACAACAATGGCAGTTTTCTTTTAACCTGGTCTCTTCAGACGGGAGCCGAGTGCTTGTTTAGACATGTGGTTGAGTTTCAGACAGCTCGAGCAATTTGGCCTACAACAATCAAGACAACGCGACAAGCAACAGCGAGCTTCAAGCGTTCACGTGCAGGCCATTAAGTCGTCTCTTCATGCAGCAGCTGCGACTGCTGCCCTCCGAGACTCTTCTGGCGGGGGAGGAGGCTGTTACGACCGTGCATCCGCATTGGCGCGCTCTATTGTTCGCCTGTGGGCATGAATAAGTGCTGTGGGTATGTGGTGATGGTCCAATGGCTCTAAGTGAGCCTGTTTCCAGGAATCCTGTTTTGTAAGCCTGTTTTGCTTTGTGGACACCCTGCAAATGCCAAATTGACCCTGTCAAGAGAACGTCTAGAAAAACACAAAGAAATGTCCCCTGCGGGAGATAGCCGGAAGTGCTTTCGTTCAATTGTTCAACCTTCCCGTCGAGAAGCGCTATGGTCAAGTAAGGAATGCCTATTGTCCAAACGAGGCGACAGAGTGACACGTCCGCTGACGTACAGGACAAGAAACGAGCAAGGTGATTACGGCCATTAGAGGATTTCCTGGGAATGCCGGACAAGAAAGGAGCATGACGCATACGGCCATTAGATGATTTCCCGGGAATGCAGGAAAGATTTGCAATTGTCGAAAACGGACAATGCTGGGAGCGTATGCGGCGCGCTCGTGCACTTGGGTTTCTGAGAAGTAAATCCACTTGCCGGAACCAGCTGCCTATCGATTCTTGGCTGAAGAATAGAAATGTACCTCCTCGCCGTTTTCCTCCTCGCCAAGCTTTTCCCGCCAACAAGTGACCAGGCTCAACGAAACAATGCCGGGCCAGTCAGTGCTTCAGACCATCAGTGCAGTGATGTGTTCGATTGGATGCCGATATCTGAGGGGCGTGCCCTGGATTTGGTTGGTCAACATCTTCAGAGAGGGGCTGGACATAGGGGTTTTTAAGGACGCTGCAGAGCACGAAATGTCGCTCTGAGCCCTGGGTAAACGGCTCATCCAGTCGCTTCTCGCTATGAACTCTTAACGCTTGCCATTTTGTTAATATGCCCTTCTTTTTCATGTAAATAATCTTGTAAATAAGTTTCTCAAAGTACCATTAAACCTGCTTGTACATATTTCACCAACTTCGAAGATTCAATCCTACTTCAACCCCGAGTCTCTGCACGCTACCAAGTGAAGGCCGGGTCGACATAGCCCCAGCGTCACGACAACAGCAATGAGCGCGCCTATTCGCCTCTGACCAGCCGCTTTCCTCCACATTCAAACGTGCGTCATGCAGCTCCCATCGTCTCTCAACCACCGTCGAATTCCACCGGATCCAACGTCTACTTTTTTCGTGAGTCTCCCATCTGTTACAACTGCGGCCGCCGTTGGCACATAGCGCGGTTTTGTCAACGCCAGCGACAGCAGGCCTCGTGTTCTTGGACCCGCCCTTGGACAGGTTTCCGTGACGCCTTACGCCTCTGTGTTTGACTTCGCTCAAGAAGACGACTTTTCTGTTCCGCCACATTCACGTCATCATCATCATCACCATCAGTCTGACTATACCCACTGCAGGGCGAAGGCCTCTCCCATATCTCCCCAATTGACCCTGTTCCACATTCACGTATGTCACACAAGATCAACTCTGTTGATGCCATCCCTATCAGACAGAAGCCCTACCAAGTATCACTAGTCGAGCGCAGAACAATTAAAGAACAAGTTCAGGACATGTTGAAGAAAGATGTTATACGGGAGTCTTCCAGTCCTTGGGCCGCCCCTGTCATCTTGGTGACGAAGAAGGACAACTCGTGGAGATTTTGTGTGGACTATCGTCGGTTAAACGCAGTTACAAAAAAGGACGTTTATCCTCTTCCACGCATCGACGATGCTTTAGATTGTCTTCAATCCGCATCCTATTTCTCGTCAGTAATCTTCGGTCTGGCTATTGGCAGATCCTGATACATCCGTCGGACCGTAAAAAGACAGCCTTTGTGTAAAAAGACAGCCTTTGGACCGTAAAAAGACAGCCTCTGACGGCCTTTATGAATTTAACGTGAGGCCGTTTGGACTTTGCAATGCACCAGACATGGACACAATTCTGCGTTGTTTAAAATGGGAGATATTCATGTGCTACCTAGATGATGTCATCATCAATGGAAGGACATTTCGGGAGCATAATCAGTGACTTAGCCTTGTGCTGGACTCTATCCGAAACGCCGGACTAAATTTGAACTCTAAAAAGTGTCACTCTGGTGAACGGCAGACCTCGGTGCTTGGATTTTTAGTGGATCAGGAAGGTATTCGGCCCGACCCCCAAAAGATTTCTGCTGTGCGAGACTTTGCAAAACCTCAAAACGTAAAGCATTTCAGAAGCTTTTTGGGGATATGTTCATATTTCCGCCGTTTCATTCAAGGATTCGCCCAAATTGCCCATCCACTCACTTCCCTCCCGCAAAAAGATGCTCCGTTTGTTTGTTCCTTGGAATGCGAGTCATCGTTCCGACAGTTGAAGTTTCTGCTCACATCTGGTCCTGTTTTAAGCCATTTCGATCCGGCTGCTACCACTGAGGTTCACACCGATGCGAGTGGCGTGGGCGTTGGTGCGCTTCTAATCCAGCTCCAGAACGGCGCCCAGCATTCATCGCATATGCAAGCCGCACTTTAACGAAAGCAGAACGCAACTACACAGTGACATAAATGAAGTGTCTCGCCGTCATCTTCGCTGTTACCAAGTTCCGCCCATATATCTACGGCCTTCACTTCAACGTAATTACCGACCATCACTCCCTGTGTTGGCTTGTTGGCCTGCGCGACCCCTCTGGTCGACTAGTTCGCTGGGCATTACGTCTACAGGAATATGACTTTTCTGTGTCCTATAACAGTGGTCGCCGCCACGCCGACGCTGACTGTCCCGATTTCCTCTTCCATGTACGGCAACTGGTGAAGATGATCTGGACGACTGCCGGGCGCCTGTGAGCGAAACATTACCAGACCTCGTAAAGTTCCGGCAAGAGCAATGTCAAGACCATGAACTTACTTCGTTGTTTGATAAGGCGATCACTTCAGCATCTGCACCTTTTGTTATTCAAGATGGTCCTCAAAAAGAACTACTCAACTGATGGTGCCCGTCTTCTGCTTGTTGTCCCAGCTTCTCTCCGCAATGCTGTCCTACATGCGATGCATGACGACATCACTTAAGGTCATCTTGGTTTTGCGCGCACTCTCGCGAGGGTCCGACAACGATTTTATTGGCCAAAGTTGTACACGACAACGAAGCGCTATGTAGCAAGTTGTATCCCTTGCCGACGTCTCAAACGAAGCACCACACCACCTGCTGGCCGTCTTCAACCTGTCAAGCCCCGTAGGTCGCCTTTCGAGAAAATTGGGATTGATCTGATTGGTCCTTTCCCCAAATCGTCTGACGGCCCTCGCTGGATTATCGCAGCTATTGACTATTTGACGACACTCGGTAGGTGGAGGCGTCTGCACTCGTTTCTTCGAAAGCAACCGATGTGTCGAACTTTTTATTACACCAAATCGTACTTCGCCGCGGCGCCCCCTGAGTGAGTGATCATCTGTGATCGCGGTCGGCAGGTCACTGCAGATATAGTGGAAGAACTTTTACGGCTCTGTGGCTCCGAATACCGTCATTCTACTCCCTACCACCCTCAGACAAACGGTCTTACCGAACGCCTAAACCGGACTCTCATTACTATGATGTCAATGTACGTAACATCAAATCACAAGAACTAGGACGTCGTCTTGCCGTTTATAACTCACGCTTATAACACAGCTAAGCATGAAGTGACCGGATATTCTTTTTTCCTTCTTTACGCGCGCTCACCATCAACGTTCCTTGTCACCATTCTTCCATTCTTTGTGCATGATGACCCACCCTTGTCGCATCTTTGTCTTGCTGAAGAAGTGCGTCGTTTTGCTCGTTTGCGAAATATCGCCTCCCAAGACCGCACGAAGGTTCGGTATGATGCGGCTCATGCTGCAGTAACTTGTGAACCTGGAGATTTGGTTTGGCTTTGGACGCCATTGCGACGCCGCGAACTGTACCAGAAGTTCTTGTGGCAATACGCCGGACCCTTCGTTGTTGTAAGTCGTTTAAGTGAAGTTAGTTACGTAATCGCTAAAGTAACATCGATAAATCGATGCTCGCGGACGACTCAGCTGGCTCATGTGGCACGACTGAAACGCTGCTATTCCCAATCTGCTTGTCTCGCTCGAGGACGAGCTTCATGTGTCCCGGGGGAGACTGTTACGTCAATTACGCTGCGCCGCCCGGTGTTGCGCATGTGCAAGAGAAGGACAAAGTGGACGGTTGAGCATGTGAAAGAGGAAGACGAAGTGGTGGCGCGTAGACTCGTTCGCGGACAAGCTTTACTGAGACTGTGCTTGAGACTGCACGTAACTTTCATAACTTTCATTTTATGGTATTATATCGGGTTTTTGGCGCTGTGATATATATATATATATACATATATATATATATATACATATATATATATATATATATATATATATATATATATATATATATATATATATATATATATATATATATATATATATATATATATATATATATATATATATATATATATATATATATATGTATGTCACAGGGCCAAAAACCCAATATAATACCATAAAATACAATACAATCTTTTTCTAAGGTATATAAACGATCTACGTACTAACATTTGTTCTAAAGTTCGCATGTTCGCAGACGACTGTGACATCTATCGCCCTATAAATAACAACGCTGACCTTGTGCTTCTTCAGTCTGACATCCAACGCGTACTAACGGGGTGTAAAACGCGGTTGATGTCCTTGAATGTGAAGAAAACATGTCTCTTATCATTTCATCGGCGTAATTCCCAACCATCTTCGTGCTATATATGTTATCGGTGACACTGAAATCACTCCAGTAACAACTTACAAATATTTAGGCATCCACTTAACACGCATCAATGCTGGTCTTACATTAACTCACGTCACTAACAAGGCAAATCGTCTTCTCAGTTACTTCAGTATTCAACACTTATTCACCCCAAACTAGAGTACGCTTGCGCCATCTGGGACCCTCACCACAATAACATTTCAGCCATTCCCGAAGCAGTACAAAATTGCGCTGTTCGATTCATTTTTTCAGCCTATTGTTATAACTTTAGTATCTCTGAACTAATTTGGCAAGCACTCCCACATTATGACTAGCAGCTTGCCGGTATCGCTCAAGAGGAAAGTATACAGCAGTTGCATCTTATCTCTACTTAACTATGGGGCTGAAACGTGGAGGCTAACCAAGATGGTTCTACTTAAGTTGAGGACAACGCAGAGGGTTATGGAAAGAAAAATGGTAGGGGTAGCATTAAGAGATAGGAAGCGTGCAGAGTGGGTCAGAGAAACAACTCAAGTTACCGACATTCTAGTGGAAATTAAGAAGAAGAAATGGACATGGGCAGGACATGTAGTGCGAAGAGAGGATAACCGATGGTCGCTTAGGGTAACAAACTGGATTGCAAGGGAAGGAAAGCGTAGCAGGAGACAGCAGAAAATTAGGTGGGCGGATGAGGTTAAGAAGTTCGCAGTGGTCAAGTGGATGCTGCTAGCACAGATCCGGGTTAATTGGGGAAATATGGGAGAGGCCTTCGCCCTGTAGTGGGTATAGTCAGGCGGATGATGATGATGATGACGAACTAAACCACAACGCTAACCTGCCAACCTTAGCTAACAGCCGAAAGATGGCTAGACTGTGTTTGTTGCATAAATTTTACTATCATCCTTTCCTGAACTCCATTATCAAGCATCGCCAAGCATCATCATTAGCAGCATCGCCATGGGTCCACCCCCTTCGTGTACCCCCCTCCCCCCTTTCATGTACCTTTAAAAGCGTTTGCTCCGAAATAAAATTGCATTTGGTAGTCAGCGCCTGTGTCTGTGGTTCTTCTTCGTTCGTGTTTCGTTTTGTTCCAGCGCTGTTATTTAGATATCCATTATCAACCCGGCCACCACATCTCTGACCGCACAAACCATGGATGGATGAATGGATGGAATATAAGAGCCTCCCCTCTGAAAGGGGGTGGTAGCAATTGCTATCATGCTCGTTTTTTCCTCTTTATATCTTAATTTTTGTTTTAGATCAGTTAACTATACCATCGATCTATTTATTGAATTTTGGTTTCTACATTACAAACACTGTGTTACTTTTATGCTGTTAAACCACCATCTTCCAATCGTTTTTTGCTAGCTTCCACCGAAGGTTCATTCACCCGGCCACAGGTATCTCTAAACCCCAGGGCCTTATGAAGAATGACTGCGCCTGCATCGACTTCTGGATGGATACCATAGCATTCGAGTATAAGATTGTTAATTTTTTCTATGAATTTACCACATACTGCACATGTGTCATTTTCGTGGTTCAATTTCTTCATGGGAAGGCTGTCTACCCTCCTCCTGCCCGAACATCATCCTTCTTTGTCAAGTCAGCAAGGAATTGGAATGACCTGCCAAACGCCATCGTGAACGAAATCGATCCAGCATCATTCAGATCATCCACCGAAAATTTCATGTGCTGAATGCACCACCTCTTCAATGGGGCCTTTGAGGTGTTCGTAAATAAATAAAGAAATAAATAAAAATACAGCCGATGTGCATAGTTAATCAAATTTGGAGTAGGCGCGTAGCGCCTATTATCCCCGCTATATTTTTCATGGATTTTACACTTTGTAATGCTTCGTTTTGCATGAGCACACTCGGCACATTTCCTCATTATTTGTGCTTCTAGGTTCTTGCGCCCATTACCTGCATATCAGAATCAGTTGGGTCGCATTCCTGCTGTCTCCATAACCGTTGTACTTCAGCACGTCGAGCACGGCAAACCTGCGCCGCAGGGCCACAAGGTCCGATTTCATCCATTGCGACGCGAAGCAAATGCGCGGCGCAGCCACGTCCTCAGTTTTCCTTACACCATGTTCAGTGGTTCTTATTACAAATGAGCGGAAATAGGCACGATGTATTGCATCCCTCTTGAAAGCACTGCTCTGTGCCTGAAAAATCTGGGGTGGGATCAAAAGCGGAGAGAAAGAGAGATTTGAGGAGAATGTAGAGAATGAGCAAAACAGATGCCCCAGAGTTTCTGCCTCAACACATTCCGAGCAGTGAAAGAAGGTCTCTAGGACGAATAAAGGTAATCCAAGACCAGGAAAGGCGCTTGAAGGCGAGCGCCAGTTAAGGCGAGGGGGTAAGCACAAGCTGCTTCACGACGCGGCGAGCAGCTCGGAGCCGAGGTCCAGGGAGCACCGCGCGTGCACGTCTGCTGGCCGTGAAGGCTGAGGAGTGACTGGTGCGATGGGGGAGATGCCGAAGTTGAGGACGCGCGAGCGACATGCGACTGCAGTCCGGAGTAACACACGCTTGTACAACACTACCAGGTGAAAACCGCGACGTCTGCAACTGTGACACGACCTACTCTCTCTCACTGGTTGGATCTGTGCGGATCTCACTGTTAAATGCAATAAAAAGCTGCGCTAATAAGACACGGACGAATGAACCAACTAGCCCGACAAATTTTACTCACTGTTAAGTCGCGTAAGTTCACGACGAGACGGACAGAGAGAGAGGAAGTGGTTTGTGCTGCAGTTGCACGGCCGCTCTGCCTCCTCAACACCGAGCCGCGCGACGCGCGCGCCGCCAATTTCTCTTTCTCCACTTCAATATCAAGAGAGAGAGAGAGAGAGCGGCTTCGGACAGACATCGGCGAAATCCGTGTTTGCGGCTAGTAGTGCTACGCACTAAAAAGTTCGTACATACGACAGGCTTACGAGAGGGACCGAGGAATGCAAATTCGGTCCATTGCGAAGATGAGCGACCGTCATTTTAATTTGTCTTTTTATTTCAAAATACCTTACAGGCCCATTAGGCATTGTGTAAGGTGGACATAAAATCTATACAGTGCAATATATACATAAAATGTAAGGAAGCAGGCAAAAAATACAAAGGTAATTAATATATGAACAAACAAAATAGTACAACGCGGAAATTATTATATCATTAAGACAAGAAATACGCGACACAGATTAAAGCACAATGGTACACACACAGATTAAGCACAATAAAAAGCAAGCGGCACACAGTGCCCCGAATGGCGCTTAAAAAAATGGTAAGGAAAAAAAAAAACCGGAAAGAGTACATAGGCAAACACAAGTAAATAAAAACCCATCAAGACATTTAACAGCTGCAACAAATTTAATAAAAATGTATATATAAGACAAATAAGGCAAAATGAAGGCTCAGTGATATGATGAGATGAGTTGGCGATGGAACGCTTCTAGATTAGGAAGAGAAGCGATAATGTCTGGCAGGTTATTCCATAATCTGATGGCTCGTGGAAGGGCTGATGAGTTGAAGGCTATGTGTCACCATATATTCTTTTAAAACTGAGGTGATTGTGCAATCTTCTTTTGGACGTGCGGGATGGAACATCGAGGTGAAGCGGACAGGATTGATTGGGGTATACATACTTGTGAAATAGTGTTAGGAGGGCGATGTCGCGGCGTGTACCTAAGGATTCTAACGAAAGGTTACTTTTAATCATAGTGACACTTGAATGGTAGTTATAGTTTCGAGATATGAATCGTGCTGCCCTATTTTGGATGGATTCTATTGCGGTGATCATGTTGTTATGATAGGGAGACCAAATGGATGAATCAAATTCAAGTTGTGGACGAACAAAAGTAAAGTAAACTAGTTTACGAATATTAGCAGGATAATTCCTGAGATTACGTCGTAGGTACCCTAATGATTTTGAGGCGGCAGCGCATATGGATGTAATATGGAAGGACCATGAAACATCAGAGGAAAGATTAACACCGAGGTATTTGTCAGTAACTCGTCTTGAATGCGGTATGGAAAGCTGGAATTGTTTCGTTTGCGGCTAAATGATATTATTTTGCACTTCGATACGTTAAGGGTCATTAACCATGAGTTGCACCATACGTTAATAAGAAGCAGATCTGATTGGAGCGCCAGATGGTCATCAGAAGATTTAATGGGGCGATAGATGATGCAATCATCCGCGAAAATTCGCATACAAGAGGATATATTAGTAGGTAAATCATTTATATAAATAAGAAATAATAAGGGTCCGAGCACGCTACCTTGCGGCACACCGGAGATAACAAAGAAAAGATTAGAGCACAGATTGTTAACAAATATGAACTGTTGCCGATGCGAAAGGAAGTTACGAAGCCATGTTAAAGTTAACGAGTCTAGATGGAGTGATGATAATTTTGAAATCAGGCGGCAGTGAGCTACCCGGTCGAAAGCTTTGGCGAAGTCAAGGAATATACAATCAGTTTGAAGGCTTTCATTCACATGGAAATGCAAGTCAGTTGTTAGATCGAATAACTGTGTTTCGCAGGAATGACCCTTCCTAAATCCATGTTGATTAGTATAGAAAAAGTTGTTCTGCTCAAGATGACTGAAAACGTGAGATGAAATTATGTGTTCAAGCATTTTACAACAGATGCATGTGAGAGATGTTGGACGATAATTTTCAGCTGAAGTTTCGTTTCCTGCTTTAAAAATCGGTATTATTTTAGCTATCTTCCAATCCGCGGGCAGTAATCCACTAGTTAAAGGTTGGTGAAAAATATGAAATAAAAATTTACTAGAGATTGAAATGGTGTTCTTTAAGATTTTAAAATTAATACCATCAACACCAGCTGAAGTAGATACCTTACGGTTATTTATGAGAGAAATGATACCTTTCTCGGTTATTTCAATGGGTGTCATGTAGCGGCAAATAATGTCGGGTACCTCCGGTAGGTTAGAGCTATCTTCGGAAGAGAATACAGATGAAAAGTATGTGTTGAATATTGCTGGACATTTAATATCTGAAAATGGAATGTTGTTACATTGTAGAGATATGGAACCTCCACCCCGATCTGGACATATATGTTTCCAAAACTTTTTGGGATTAGCTTTTATAAGGGAAGGAAGGTCGTGTGAAAAGTACTTATCTTTCGCGGAGGATAAGGCGGAGCAATATGTTTTTAGTGTGTCACTGTATTTATTCCAAGCAGAACTGGTGCACGCACACTTAGCAGTCTGATATAACCGTTTTTTCTTATTTCGCAGTTGCTTAAGCCTCTTGGTAAACCAAGGATTGAATTTATCTTTAGTTATTTTGATTACAGGAACAAACTGGCCAACCAGAGATGAAACGTTATCTCTAAAGAGTACCCAGTTTTCTTCAACACAGCGGCTGTTGATGTACGGTAGAAATGTATTATAGAAAAATATTTCAAGTTCTGTGTTGATAGCTGTGAAATTTGCTTTATTATAATCGTGAATCTTTTTAGTCACATAGCCCATAAACGGAACTGGAATGTCAATACTTAATTGAAGTAAATGGTGATCGCTGAAACCATTCAAATGTGTTATTTCTTTTATCGTATCTGGCGCCGTTGTGAGTATCAGGTCTAATATGTTAGTGTCGCGGGTGGGTTGGTCTACGAGTTGAGACAGGTTGAAATCAAGCGTCAAGTTACAGAATTCAGTTGAAATATGACAAGATGACGATAGTTGAGCCCAGTTGATTAAAGGGTAATTAAAATCTCCGATGAGATAGATGCTATCAGCAGGACACAGCTCAGTTGCTTTAGTTATACTCAATCGCAGCTCATGGATGAAAGAATGACTAGATTCTGGTGGACGGTAACAAGCGCCTATCAAAATTCTAAAGGAAGATATGAAGCAGGCGGCCCACACAATTTCCAGATTTGAATCGGTATTAATAACGTGTGACGCTACCGTTTTCTTTATTCCCAGAAGGACGCCACCACCTCTTTTATCAGTACGATCATGCCTGTATATGTTGTATGAAAATGCACCAGGAAGAATTTCATGGTTTGATATGTTCGGGTTCAACCATGTTTCTGTAAGAATGATGATGTGAGATTCACTATCGTCTAGAAACGCAGAGAGCAGATCGCGTTTAGGCAAGAGGCTGCGGATGTTGGCATATGACAACGATAGTGAATGACTGTTCAGTGCACTCGACTGGTGGGGATCATTAGCACGTGTACTGTTATCTAGCTATCTGTTCAACGGGACAACACTGTCTGTAGTGCTGTCATATGTGTATGTCTTAGCTCCCATGTGCAGTTTATCAAAAGATAGTTTGAAGGGTTTTTTTTTGTGCCTTAGCAAATTCATACAGCTTCTTTCTTGCCCGTCGTGTTGTAAGCGAGAAGTCTTCGCCGATGGAATAGGAAGTTCCTTTTAATTTGCGTGCACATGAAAGAATGTGCACTTTGTCTTTGAAGAACATCATCTTTGATATTATGGGCCTCCGCTTATCATCGTCATATTTTCCTAGTCTGTGTACTCGTTCGAACTGTGTACTTGTTGTTGCTACCCCGAGCTTTTCTGAACAAAACTGGATAACTTTTTCTTCAGAAGCTGCCCAATCTTCTTCAGGATAATCTTCCATTCTAAAGAAAAGAAGATTGTATCGTCGCAACCGATTCTCTGCATCATCGCATCTGGATGTGATGAACGATAACTGCTCCGAGACAGAACTAAGAGCGTGTTCAGGGGTTCCGGCTTCACCTGAACGTTGATTAGCGATGGATGTTTCCAGCGTCGCTACCCGTTCATTCAAAAGATTCACTTCACTTTGAGAGGCTGCCTCCCTTTCATTCTCTATTTGTGCTTCGCCTTCTACAGTCTCGCGCGCCTCAAGTATAGCCACTCTCTCAGTCAAGTGCTTAATTGCGTTTTCTTTGGCATCATCCCTCTCTTTGGAACATTTCAGTTCCTCAAGCAAAGCAGCCTGGCCTTCTTCCAGCTTCCGAGTCGTTTCTTTTAAAGATGCGTATCCCTCATCTAATTCTTCTAATCTTTCTAAGACCAATGCAAATGCCTCAGATTCAGTCTTTGACATAGGACCGGGATTAGATTTAATGTCACCCGAAAGCATCAGAAGTACTTCAGTCAATGAGCGCCAGAGACAATTTGACAGACGAAATAACCCCTTAGATACATCAAGAAGTTCTGGTGGGCAAGACACCGCGAATAGGCAGTAATTGCTGCTTCTAATACATGATGCAGACTTCAAGTAACTAACCTGGAAAACGAGCGGTTGTGAGTACATCGTCGCTTGTGCGGTGTCATGCCCGAATGCTGCGGCCTCTGATGCGCGTTTATATGCCGTGCTGATTTCCTCTGCCGAAGTCGGCGTTGGTTGCCAGATTGAAGAGCCAGTTGGGACCAGATGCGGCGAAAAGTGAATCAAGGCAGGCCAAGGCGGGAATGGGATGTCCGAGGAGAGGTGACAGGAACCAAGAAGCCCGGCGCACACCACCCATGAGACAGCAGCCTGGAAAACGAGCGGTTGTGAGCACATCGTCGCTTGCGCGGTGTCATGCTTCAATAATGTCTGTGAGGCTCGCAGCGCAGGTATTCAGAAACCACTATGCTTCTTCATTATGCAGTTTGGTAACTCTTCAGCAGTTGGCAGCAGAGGCTATCCACACAGCGAGATTTGTTAAGAGGATAGATAGAAGCTTTGAAGGCCGAAACATATTGTTACGAATGCGCAAGGAGGAAGAAGTGGGCAGTGGCGCGGGCAGGAGCGCTCGCGCTAGGCCCGCCAACAATTCCACAAACGTCACGTCCCTGTCATCGAACATCATCTCTCTGTTCGTTCTCTCCTGTGTTCACCGGCCGCGACGTAACAATATCTCAGGAGTATGGAAAGTCATCTTATGCCTCTGCAATGTGTTCAGGGTCCATAAAGAGTTCTTTGAGGCCTGCATTGCAGTTTTTGAGAATACTGCAGTTCTAGACTGTGCATGGCAGCCTTCTTGTATCCATGGTTTCTGCCAAACTGTGAGAGCTTTGCTGATGTTGTGGAACCACTTGGCCTCTAGGTATGGTTTGGCATACCTCCTAACCAGACATCTGAACCAGGATTCGCTTGAAAATACCTTTGCGATTATTAGGTCAAAGTCGGGAGCAAACAGCAACTCGTCTTGCCGACAGTTTCAAGCAGCATTTAGGTATCTTTTAGTTAGCAACCTTTTCAAATTGTCGGAAAGCAGAAATTGTGCTGAGGACATGTCAACTCTCCTGGCGACTCGTCCAGTTTCTTTTTCTACACCTGGTTCTTCTCTGTGTACAGCCGCTGCGTCTTTACCACTTCCAGTAGAAGTTTCACCCAATGATTATTTACCTGCAATGACACAGAACAACATTGTCTACTTTGCTGGCTGACTTGCGTTTAGTTTTATGAATGACCACAGCTGTGCTACAGGGTCGCACAAATGCGAGTTGAGGCTAGAAAGCGCAGTCTTTGCCAAAGAGCCAGGGCTTCTGTACTCAGAAAATAAACGTTTTTCACTCACTCTGTACTCAAGTATGGGAAAACCCGGGAGAAGGAAACTTTGAGAGTATGTCTGTTCCTGCATTTTAGTTGGCAGATGTAGGCTCCTGAGCATGGTTTTGTCACATCATCCTACAATATCGAGAGAAAAGAACACGTAGATTAGAGTTAGAGTTCTGTATTGTCGCAACACCTTAGAGCGCTACAATATGACTATATGAGACGCTGAAATGGCGGTATTTTAACATACAATGCAGTGAGAAAAATGTTCACAATATTTTTACTGTCACAATAACGTCCGGCAACCTCACTGTAAGCTGTACGATATGTGTCCTTTAGGTGGATCACAATTGCTTCAAATTCTGGTTGCGGTTCAGAAGCAGGTGTGGAGGTTTTACACAGACTCTAATGCTCATGTGTTAAGCTCGTGTGTTCATACTAAAGCTGCCTTGAAAACTGTTGTCTTCTTTCAGCCGAAGAATTGAAATGAGAAGAGTGCTCTATGCTCCACGTGTATCTTGATGCACCTACTTTCGTGGAAGTTTTGTTTCAACTATATCCGTCATAGCTTTGTTTTCTGTACATGTTTCTCATCTGGTGATGTTTTGTGGCACGTCAAGCCTTTTCCATGCCTCGGCTGTGATCATGGAGATGATTAGCTCACTTAAACATCGCAACTGTTTGTGCTGTCTGCGACCTGCATTTTTATTGAGATTTATTGCTTTATTTGCTTTGATTGGTGTAATAATCCATGAATATCAAAACCACAACTGTACACTTCGTACACTGTTGCGAACTGGGTACGAAACAGGGCATGACACTCCGGTTCCACCAGTGTTTCTGGACCACACCTTGCTGTGCTGAGGGACGAAGTAGACGGCCAAAGTACTTGCATGACTTGCAGCGGTTTTTGCATTATGAATTTTCCTGCTTTGTCTATGTTTGAAAGGTTTGCGGCCTTTATATACCGCCGCCTTTGCCAACCACTTTCATTGTGCTGGAGCAACTGCTCATAAACAACGATGTAAACAGCAGAAACTCGAGTTCTTTTAGATGGCAAAGGTTGGCGCGCGCTGAAAGGCAACAACTTCAAAAGATGCAGGCTCGTCAATGCCATGCGGCGGTTTTATTAAAAGACTTGTTTAAAATTCGCGCCAAGCAAACGTATGCGTGACGTCATTAAACGTCATGCGCCCCCCCCCCCCCCACCCCCCTAGACATAAAGGGGCGCTGGAGTGTCTATGAACGTCCATTGTTTGAACATATAGGCGTCTATGGAGCCTTCGTTACCAGGGTACAAATACCCCATTCATTCCGTAGCGCCGTCTAGTGTAGCTATTTGTGCACTGCGCCGCAGCTGACCTGCTGAACTGTAATACTGTTTTAGTCAAGGGCGCACTTACAGCTTGCTTTTGAAAGGGCCAAACGGGAAGGGGGGTATTTGCACTGTGCATTTCTTGGGCTTTCCTGGTCGAAAAATTGGCCTCTAGCCTGGCATTCCAATGTTGTTGCTGTTTTTTGTTTTTGTTTTTTGGCGCGAAGATTGGGGTGGGAGGAAAAAGCTCTTACAGGGCCCCAAAATCCGCCCTTGGTTATACCACAGCGCATTCTTAGCATAATCGTTTACAACGTCTGCTAGCCGTCACTGCACATGCGCAAATCGTCCCGCGGTGGTAAATGCTGATCGGCCGGGAGAACACTTGCCGCTCAGCGGTAGTACAGGGTAAGTGTACACTTAGCGGTACGATTTACTAGAGCTTTAATGACTTGCCAAGCTCTGTGTGCTGGCGGGCAGGGATAAGCGATGCAGCGCCCTTTCATAAAGCAAATAGTAGAACTGGTGTATATCTAGAGGTAGGGAACAATTAGCCCTTACACCAAGGTAACAAGCCGGCAAACCGCTAGACAGCTGAGCTATTGAGTTTCCCAGATTTCACGAGTTCAAATCTACTGATCCTCTGTTCACTATGGCGATGACATCGCACCAGACATTTTCCGAATTGGAGCTTGTGAACGTGGCTTCACCTTTCCCTCGCAGTTTTCCTAACCAGGGTTCAGCGCATCTCCGGGACCAAAGTCCAGGAAAATATGCTACTCCAACGGTGAAGCCCCGTAATTTTCCTTTTTAGCCGGTAGGGCTGTGCTCGTGCGAGCGAAGGTTTCTGAGCCCGCATCAGCCATGCATAAGAGCGAGTGCCCATTGTGCCGTTGCAATGGGCAGCGCGAGTCACTGTGTCCATTTGCGGCAGCGAGATTGGAAACACAAAAGTCAGGCATTGCAGAGTGCTGCAGCGACGGTTAACCTGGCCACTCGGCTGCTCAAGGACCCGTACTGCGTGGCGGCCATCGATAGACATTCCCGAAGCAAGTCTGTTCGGCTGCGCTCGGCGAAGGACGCGGTGATCACGAGACCATAATCGACCTTTGTTGGCGCGTTCGCGAGACAACGCTTCGCCGCGCCTCTGCGGACCGTATTAGGCGTGCTTTCTTTTCACGCCATCGGCAAGATGTGCACGTTATCTGCACCGTTGCAGCTTGCTTAGCTCACCACAGCGGCCGACCGGGCTTGTCGTAAAGCGAAAGCATTAGCATGAATGCGAAAATTCTCCGTTGGCGCCTGTCTGAAGCCCCGTTGCCAATGTGAGGACTATGTGTGTATATGCCGGGTGTTCATTTTTTTTAGAAGGTGTAAAATTTTACGAAAAAGCTAACTGAAGATTTACTTAAGCTCTGAAGATATATATTGGGGGCTATGACGGATTCCATTTGTGAGACAGACTGCTCCAATTAGTCAGCTCACTGACTAGACCCGTTAACAAAGCTTTTCATTTTCATTTTAGAGTGTATTTGCAGACTTATATCTCGTTCTTGAAATAGTATAATCATGAGGGCAACTTTTCTTAAATGAATGGTACCGCGATGCTACAAAGCCCACATATGTCAGCCTGACGGGCAACTTCACGTGGTAACACAGCGCCTGCGACATAGACAGCCCTACAGATTTCATCACTCTGCTGGAATCACCTGAGTGCCAGGCGGGCCCACGGAGGTTCGTTGTCAACTTTGTCTTGAACACGTACTTGCTGATAGCCGCTGCGTCGGTGTCCAATACATGCACTCATTGTGATCCGGGTTTACGCCGCACGCGCAGCTGGCGCTGTGTTCATGCGTGAAACCACCTATCAGGATGACATTTGTGGGACTTGTAACGCCCGCTTCAATTTGAATTAAGTAGATTATTTTTTTTTGTGGCAGTGCTATTTGTAGGACAAGCCCTAGCTATGCAGGTACTGTATACCGACTAAAATAAATATTGAGAACGTTATTTCACATATTTTTCTTTTCTTTTCCGCGAAGTAATTGGTATCCGCTGTAGCTCCCATACAACCCTGGGGCCAAAGTTAATTAAATTACCTTTATATAAAAATTTTGGACCTTTCAGGAGAAGAGAGAAGATAAAAGCGGGGATAGGAGTAACAGCACATGATTGGCATTAGGTATGTTTAGAAATAATCGGCGATGAAGCGGCGGTAGTACGCACACAAACCCAGGAAACGTTTTAAACTCCTCTTCGTGGTCGGAACGGGAAATTTTGCGACAGCGGCAGTTTTGTCGGGGTCTGGCCTAACGCCTGCGGCACTCACAAGATGACTAAGAAACTTCAACTCTTTGTAGCCAAAGTGGCACTTTTCGGGCTTGAGCGTCAAGTCAGCTGACCGGAGGGCATCTAATACTGCTCGAAGGCGTTCGAGGTGTTCTCCAAAGGTTTCAGAAAACACGACAACGTCGTCGAGATAAACTAAACAGATTTGCCATTTGAGGCCGGCGAGGACGGTGTCCATCATGCGCTGAAAAGTAGCCGGCGCTGAACATAGGCCGAATGGCAGCACTTTAAACTCATATAGTCCATCTGGGGTAACAAAAGCTGTTTTTTCGCGGTTCCGCTCATCAACCTCAATCTGCCAGTACCCGCTCTTCAAGTCAATGGAAGAGAGGTACTGGGAGCGACGAAGCTTGTTGAGCGAATCGTCGATACGGGGCAGCGGGTAGACGTCGTTTTTTGTGATGTCGTTCAACTTTCGATAGTCAACACCGAAGCGAAGGGTGCCATCCTTTTTTTTTTTTCACAAGCACGACAGGGGACGACCACGGACTGTTGGAGGGTTGGATGACACCATCACGAAGCATCTCCTGAACCTTTATGTGAATCGCTTCACGTTCCGTCGTTGAGATGCAGTACGGCTGCTGGCGTATAGGGCGGGCATCGTCGGGAGTAATTATACGGTGCTTCACAAGAGGCGTCTGCCGAATGTTCGATGATGTCGCGAAACAAGCACTGTATTTTAGAAGGGGAGAACGTAGGTCGTGCTGCTGTGTTTCCGAGAGATCTGTACTAATATCCAGACTATCAAGGGATGGGTGCACATTTTCAACTTCTCCGAACTTAAAACGTTCAGAAACGTCCGCTAAGGCGTCGGCGAATGCGATTGCGGTAACGCGGGAAAGATGGCGGGGCTCGTTCGTGTAGTTAGTCACCAGGAGCTCAGATCGGCCGTTACGGAGATGGATGAGACTCCGCGCCGAGGTGATGCCGTGGGTGAGCAAAAGGGACTGGTTGCCCTCAGCGACCGCCGTTCCGTCACGCAGTTAATCGCAGTTAACGGTCACAAAAACACTGGAACGTGGCGGAATAGAAACGCTCTCGGCGGAAATTCGAAGAGGGGCGTGGCTTTGGCGGTCTGCGGTGTCAGTATCATCCGCTTTCTCGGTCGAAAAGGTCACGGTACGCTTCCGGAGATCGATAATGGCCCCATACTCCCGAAGAAAATCGACACCAAGGATACAGTCGCGGGAGCAGTCAGGTATCACAAGGCAGCTGACAACAAACGTGGAGTTGCGAATTTGGACACTCGCCGTGCACTGACCGCTCGGAGTTACGACATGCCCACCAGCGGTTCGAATCTGCGTGCCAGACCATGGCGTCATCACTTTTTTTAGAAGCGCCGCTAGCTTCCCGCTTAAAATCGAAAAATCAGCACCAGTGTCTACCAATGCGCTAACCTTATAGCCGTCGAGGACCACGGGTATATCCAGCGAGAGTCTATCTTCACGTGTACGAACTGTCGTCGGGGCCGTCAAGTCGCGGTCGCTCACAGGTCGCGTTGTCGGGGGGTCTTCGTCGCGTCGATTTGAAGCGGCCTCGCCCTCTGAAGTCGCTGTCTTTAGTTTTCCCGGCTCGGACTAGACGGCCGTCACTGCGCCATCCAGGAGGAGCTGGGCTGCGAGGATAGTCGGCGTGGAGACGGAGATCGTGACTGTCGTCTAGAAGTTGGCGCCATGCGCTGCTGGGCTACGTAGTCCTCAATATCCCGGGGTCGTTGGCCTAAAGGAGGGCTACGCATGTCGATGGGGAAACCCTTCAGTCCCAGTTGTCGATATGGGCACTGTCGATACAGGTGGCCAGGCTCTCCGCAGTGGAAGCACAGGCGCTGCCGATTTGGGGCACGCCACAGGTCTGCCTTTCGGTGGGGTGGTCGGCGGTTGTGGATGTACGGCTCGGGGTGGGCTGAATACAGCGAGCCTTGGTCGGGTGGCGGTAATTGTGTGGAATCAGTTGGGGGACGTCGCAAGATGTCCGCATAGGTTGGCCGACAGGACTCGGTGGAAAAGGATGGCGGGTTAGCAGATGGTACCGAAGGCCGAAATGCTTGTTGGAGCTCTTCTCGGACAATACTAGCGATAGAGCCGACCGTCGGCTGGGTAGCACCGAAGAGCGTCTGGAGCTCTTCATGCAAAATGGAGCGGATGATGTCGCGAAGAACATCCGGACTAGCCCCGAAGGCCGAATGCGGCTACGTGAGCGAAGCGGCGAGTACCGGCCTGTCGTAGGTCGTAGACCGCTGCTGGAGCATCCTTTCCATCGTGACTGCCTCCGAAAGAAACTCGGCAACAGTGCTCGGCGGATTGCGCACGAGCCCAGCGAACAGTTGTTCCTTAAAGGCCCACTGTCCACCCTCCGGTCGAAAATATTTTCTTCCCCGGTGACTGTGAGACTTCGCCCCTAGAACGCAAGGCCGCAAAATGTTTTTGAAAAGAGTAACTAATAGACTGTTTTAGTTTCACGTACGTACAGAGTTACGCACGCAAACGTGAGAAGTCTACGTGCGCTACGCGCATTACGCCAGGACTACTTTTAGTTTCACGTACGTGTCGTACGTGTCTACGTGTCTACGTGTCTACGTGTACGTGAAGCAAAATGTATGGACCTTTCTTAAAAGCCTCGAAAAACTGCGTACGTGTTATGCCGCGCCTCTAGTACAGATGAACAAAACTAATTTTGTTTAGTCGAGCTGCCTTGAGCCGAGCCACGCTACGGCCGTTAGCCAAGAGTCGGTCGGATTGGAAATTGCTGTTCTCAACGTCGTTGCTCTACAGTGAACAATTAGCAGTTCGCGCTATGCCATCGAGGCTTTGATTTTGCCTCCGACAGGCGCATACCTATATGCGTCCACCGCACTGCGTGTCGCATGCAGTTTTCGAATGGATTACATTCTCTCAAGTCGCGAAGCATATCCAGATCGTCGCTTTTGGAGAAGCGAATTCGCTGGGCAACAGAACCAACAGAACTCACGCTTACAACTTCACAACCTTCCCCCTACAACGGATTGGCTCTGGTTGGCTGCCGGCTTGCATCTGGCACTCTAGCCACTTCTCGCTCAACTCTGGTTTGGCGTGATCTCGCGAGATCGTTGCTATGACGAGGACAAACGCTTCTGCGTCAGGCTTAACAGCTGAAAAATCGTCTTTCTATCTAAAAAAAAAAAAAAGGCTGTTTGTCACTTGAAACTTTACGCGAGGGTAAGATTGGATAAGCTGAAAGCGAATGCAACAGTTTAGAACACGATATCGCGCCGACGAATTAGCGGCGAAGCTGTTATTGCTGTGAAGCGGGCGGGCAGGGCGTCGCCATGTTGTCAACTCTACGTACGCCAGCAACGTAAAGACGCCAACGTGAAAATCCGAATCTCACGTACGTCCGTAAACGTCCCGCGGACTCTTCACGTTCTGTGCATGCGCACTGGTCACACGTAGGCGCTTCACGTACGCTAAGCTCCCACGTACGTGAAACTAAAACTATCTAATAACGCAGTTACAGCCACCGCAATCACCCGATTCTGTCATGCTTCTCTCCTTCCGTTCCCTCGCAAAGGTTTTTCACTCTCCTGCCCGAGGTCGTCTAGCCTCCGCAAGACAACTTCCCCTTCCTCCTCCGGGTTGGGCGGGAGGTGGGGCGTGGCACTCCGCGAGCGCGAAAAAAAAAAAAAAAAAACGGCCGAAGGAGCGCGTGCCGCGGGATTCAGTCTGGCTGTGGCGAGGGAAAAGCGCGCAGCGAGCGGTAGACACCCATCCTTCTCCCGTCAGTCAGCGAGACGGACCAATGGACGTCGTTCGCGGTACGTATGTCATTATTGGGGCCCGTCGGGCCAGCGCAGGAAACGGGGAAGCTGGCTTCCCAAAGGAGAGCATGAGAGAGCTTTGAATTGTATTTTCGATGCTTTGCGGCGCGCGTGTCACTGTAGCATTTTGCACAGACTATCTCCGGTACCTGATCGAAACACTGGGCTCCTTTGCTTAAAAGGGCCTTCCCTGGACAGTGGCCCTTTAACGCCGTGCATGAGATGGCGTACCTTTTTCTCTTCGGGCATGACCGGGTCAGATCGTCGGAACAGCCTAGTCATGTCCTCCACGTACATGGTTATGGTCTCGTTCGGCATCTGTATGCGAGAGCGTAAAGCCGTTTCCGCTCGTTCTCAGCGATCCGGGCTGGTGTAGGTGTCCAGGATGCAGCGGCAGAACTCGCGCCACGATGTTAGGGCGCCTTCGCGATTCTCGTACCAAATACGAGCGCCATCTTCCAGGCTAAAGAAGACGTTCCTGAGCTTTGCGGCGTCGTCCCACTGATTAAATGCTGCGACGCGTTCAAACTGGGTGAGCCAGTCTTCGACGTCTTCCGTCTGACAGCCGTGGAAAGCCTTAGGCAATCGTGGGTTCTGGAAAGTGTAATACGTTGGAGTTTGCATGACAGGTCGAGGTGCGGCTGCGATGGTGAATTCCAACGGCCCGTGCTCAGGTGGTAGGCCTAGATTCCTCCGGCTAGCGCGGTGAACAGGCGTGTCAATTGGCACAGGACCTGAATCCTGGGTATGCGGAGGAATGCGGGACATATGCTGGGATTGATACCCCGCACCTCCACCAAAATATGTCACGGACAACAGGGCTAGACGTGACAGACGACGGGACGAACCTGTACCAGCAGGCAAAGTTCGGCGCACAACACGCGAGTCAACTTCAGTGTCCTCTTCTTCCAGGCGCAGCAACAACATGGGGACACCAGGTGGCAGTATAAAGAAGTAATGACGCCATTCTGACGTATCATGACTCGGCAAGATAAAGATGTTTATGAAGGATTCAAGGAATCAAATATGAGAAATTATGGTGTCTATAAAGACAACCGCAATGCTACATGACCAAATACAATTTGACGAAATAAGAAAGATAAATACCAAGCACAGTAAACATGCCTCAAAATGATCCACAGAAATTAAGCTAGGTACTCTCCATTAGATGAACAGACACCTTGCAGATGACTTAACTTATGTACAAGGATGCGGAGAGCAACAGTAGAGAGTGTTTCCAAAATCATTCTTAATGCGTTCCTCACTATTGGTAAGCAAAGCCAAAAAGGCGTATGCTTTCGCATTTCCCACTCACCAACCAAATTTAGTCCATTATTTTATGATGTCGAGGGAATCATTGATGTGCATGCAAGCATATTTCTCTAACAGCTTCAAATCGGCATGAAAATGTCAAAAACGTCTGCGAGATTGCACAAGACGCGTGAAACTTGATCCAGAAATAATTTCTTTGGTTATTAATAACGCACATGCCATTGCGACATAATAAAACGTTCGTTATAGCGAGCTGCCTTCATTCGATACTCATCGCATCCACGGCTATCCCTGCATACCGCACAGCGCTCGAACAGCGAATGACGCTGCCAGATTTCAGGTAAGTCTATCTGAGGCGTACGTTGCGACCGCGGCGCGGTGCGCTGTCACGCGCGCGCTACATGTTGTCGCCGGCCGCAGGACGGGGAAGGAGACCGGAAGCGACCGGAAGTCAGGGTTGTCTGGCTGTCAACCCGGAAGGAAGCGGGAGCGCTAGCGAGGAAAGAGTAGGGGTTCATGGAACAAGGGAGGGTTATGAAAGAGTTCTTCTCCCTCTGTCTTTCATTATGTCTATGCGCTGCATCAATTCTGCATGTTTTTCTTTTGCCTCCTCCCCCCCCCCCCCCCCCCCCCCCAACCCCGAACACAGTGGGCCGCTCTATCGTCGCTCGCTCGTGCAGCGCGTCGCTCACTTCCGCGTGCAACAGGTTGCAACCGAGGAGCGCTCGTACGAAGCAGCGTTGTCAGAATTTCGCCAAGGAGTCGGTGCTGGCAGCACTAGGCGCCGCAGCGACATCCCTCGGGGGACGATGACAACCGCAGAGGTGCCGTCCCGTTAACGAAGATGCTTTATATGCGCTCTTGACAAAATTTAATTTCCGCGAAGAAAGTTGCCGAATGTAATTAGAGAAATTGATTTGAACGCAGAAATTCAAACTATTTTCTTATAATGAACGATTAATTAAAGATGAATAAAGAATGATGTTTTATACCTGCTGTGAAAAGTTGCCCCCCCCCCCCCCCCCCCCAAAAAAAAAAAAAAAAAGCACAGTAAATCGTTGATATCTACCACGTACTGATGCATATCGCTGCTCATTTTTTCTAGTTTCAGTAGAAATCTGGAATCAATTGCAAAGTAATGTTGTGCAGCGGGCGGGTGTAGAAAAATTTGAAATAGGTGGAAACACTTTCTTGCAGGACTGGTGTGCAAATATGTAGTTTTGTTTTACTGGGTATATTTTAGCCAGGATAATTGTGCTGGTATTTTTTATGCTTATCTCCCTGTAATTATCCTCATTAGAGTATGGTTTATATAAATAAAATAAATCAAGGTTTAGAACGCGAATTGCTCTCGGAACCTGCTATTCGCTGAATATGATGAATACAAAAATGAGCCATACGTGAATAATTACATATATATGCAGTCTTGACAATGCCGTTGCGACAACTGCGTACCAGATAGAAATAAAAGCGGATGTAATTTTCCCGAGTTAATAGAAGGCGTCGCCTGCGCGAGATATTGAGCAATATTTCATTAAGGTAGAGCAGCGAAAATATTGTCACGTGTGTGCTAATTAAGGTTCGGAGGCGAAAGGGAGGAGAAAGAGGTGGAAGAAAAAGGAAGAAGTGGAAGCTGGTGAACCTTGGACTCGCATTAGCTGCAATGTTTTGCTCGCAAAATGAGTCTCTTTCCGCATCACCTATGGAAAATTCCGACAAGTCAGACGAGGCTCATGATGCAGATATGGGAGAGCCAGATACGCGAATTCTAAAACGTTGTGGATCCTCGTTGTCAAACCCGTCATCACCTCGTACACAGGCAAAATCAAAAAAGCAACAGCTAGGCTTTAAACCAAAGGAAAACATTTTGGGGCAGGCTGTTGCTGCTGCCCGGATTACATAACCATAGGAACGTTAAAAGTTGTTCAGTGGAACTGTAGATCTCTTCTTTCACTACTACAGATTTAGTTTATCTTTCTTTAAAACAGAATCCAGTCATAATTGTTTTGCAAGAAACTTGGCTTACAACTGAAAAACATTTTCACTTACAAAATTATCGATCATTCCGACAAGATCGGCAGTCAAGAGGTGGTGGGTTACTAATTCTAGTTTCTTTAAAATTTTATCATAGGGCTAAGATTTCTTTTCAATATTCTACTTTAGATTCTGAATTATTGGCTTTAGATTTTGAAATTCCAGGGTTCAGTCCGTTTACATTAGCGAATGTTTATTTCCCTCATGGTGTTCAGGACACCAGATCTCTAGACCACCCACTAGTTAATTGTCAAAATTCGGTTATTTTGGCTGGAGATTTTCATTCGCACCATGTTTCGTGGGGTTGCAAGACGGATCCCTACGGCAAGCGTCTGTGAGATTGGTTTTCAGACAATAACCTTAACTACATGAATTCTGGATTACCAAGTTTTGTACGTGCTCACAGTCAATCTGTGATAGATTTAACTTTTTCCAGCACTAGTGTTTCTATACTAAATTGGTCGACAGTTGATGGTGGCACCTCTAGCGACCATATAGCTATTGTTTTTGAGGTTAACTGCCGCTTAACTCCGCCGACATCTCAGTCGAGATCATACGTTAGTTATAACCAGTTTCACTCATTTTTGATTTCGTCTCTTGAGTCAGTGGTTGAGGCTAGGGAAGACTTAAAATCGCAAACATTATGCCAGGCTATTGCATCCTGTCGTAAGAAGTGTGAACGTGCATATAAAGGCAATACATCAACAAAATGGTGGAATGCAGATTGTTCGCGTGATTATAGAAGAAAGGCTGCATGGAAGAAGCTCCTTCACAACCAGTGCCCCAAAAATTGGCATGATTATAAATTTTTTGCAGCTACATTTAAACGCACAGTCGCACAAGCGAAAGATAATTATGATACTGAGCACTTCAATTACCTTTCACAGTCTAATAACCAACGTGCGCTTTTCAGGTTTTTAAAATCACGGAAAAAGATATGAACAAACACAACTTAAACAAGTCAATAACCACAAATTCCTCGGTGTTTGGTTTAATTAAAATCTTTCATGGAGTACTAAGCTTTCCAAACTGGTTGATGATATCAGCAAAGTTGCCGGTTGCCTGTACAAGATCGCTAGTTTAGTACCGGTTCGTGTCAAGCGTTCAATATACCATACGCTGTTTTATTCGCAGATCACATATTGCATCCTTATTTGGGGTACGACAACCCACAGAAACCTTGAGAGATTAATAGTCATTCAAAAGAGGGTTCTTAGAGCGATTGAATGGTATTATGGTAGACAGTAACATTTGTCTACTGCACCGTTATTCCTCAAGCATGATATGCTAAAAGCGAATCAGATTTATTATTTCCACTTCTTACAACACATCCATAAGCACAGGCGAAATGTATCAATACCAGATCATAGCCCAGCAAGATACGAACTTCAAACCCACAAAAAACTTACCCCTAAAGTTCGAACAAACTATGGCAAACAAACACTAACCTACCAAGTTTCCACTGTTCTTAACAGGCCCAATCTGAATGTTGACTTCTCCGTTAGCAGCATCACATTCAAACGTAACATTAAAGCATACCTAATTGCAAACAATATTAAATTTTCTCCAATCTAACATTTCAAGATTTCTGTATGTTGATTTTAACACTGGTTGAATTTACATGGTTGGAGCAAATGAATCAATCGCCTGTGTTAGCAGCTTATGACTGGACGACCAATTATGATTCTATAGTATATGTCTGTAGCACGTTTTATTTTTTTGTTGTGTACTTGTTTTGGTGCTGTGGTTTCACGTGTGTAACAATCTTTTTGTGGCATATGCGTTTATTATTTGTGTTAGGTTGTATATGCCTAGATTGATAATGTATTCCACCGGTCTGTCAAACTTTGGTTGGGTGCCGAGGCCTCGTTAGGTTTTTCCACCTTTTGCCTCGGTTGTCCCTTTCTGTAGAAAGAAAAGAAAAAAAAAGTTTCACAGAGGAAATGAAGTGCTTTGGCGATGAAGCTGCAAAGAAGAAACACGCAGCGCGAACGTTGCTCCAGCGAGCCCAAGTACCTGGTGAGACTTGTACCACATGCATTGAGGAAATTTTGAAACTTTGCAAAATGGTGAACCCACGAATGTCTGAAGAAGATATAGTTGGCCATTTGCTGAAAGGTATCGCTGAAGATGTATATACATTCCTTATCAGCAAAGATCATTTGAACTCCAACGCTGACGTGAACAGGTCCTGCCGCACTTTTGAAAGCATTAAGCTTCGTCGTATCGCTCCTAACTTCGGCAGACTGGCCAAAGTTGCTTCCGTAGCAAGTGTAGATGTTGGTGCTCCTGAGTCAATGGCTGACTTGATACGCCGGATCGTCCGAGAAGAACTTTGAAACCAGGACTCTCCCTTCCGAGATGAAGACCAATATGAAGGTTGCGTGCTGCAGCCAGAGCCCGTGACCCCATCTGCTTCTTTGACTTTAACTTGTACTGCACCAACTTCGGCAACCGCCGACAGTACGGCACTCTCGCTTCAAAGCAGCGAATGGGACAAAAGAACATGAGCCCATGCTGAGTCGTTCGCCAGCAACGCAGGCCTGACTACGATTCCCGCCCTGATCAAGTTTATGCCCTCTTTACCGCTGACCGGTAGCGCCCGCCACCTGTGTGCTACAGCTGTGGAGGGACCGGATATTATCTCTCGCTACTACCGTCGACGGGGCATGCGACCGCAAGACTACCGCTCCTGGCCCAACAATTTCCATTGCCTCGACACTGAAATTAATCGCCCAATGCCTTCATCAACTTCGTCAACGGCCACAACTACAACCCAGCAGAGTTGCGCAACGTATTGCCTGCTTCTGACCGCAGTATGACGCCACCACCCCAATGACAGTGACGGCTCACCATCTCTTCGACACCGTTCTTCACCTCCGGGAAACTAGGCACCACGGCCGATGGAGGTGAGGCCGCCGGAGAGTCAGACTCCTCAATACCTCTGCCTGTTTTTATGTTGAAGAACAGACTTGAAGTGCTCATTGATGACATTAACACTATGGCGTTGTTGGATACTGGGGCAACTGTGTCTGGTGTGAGTTTAGCTTTCAAGAATCGTCTGGGACGCAAGGTGATGTTCATTGTAAATCAAGCGGTCATATTTCGCGATGTTGGCGGTGAATTTTTGGTGCCACTTGGTGTGTGCTGTGCGAACGTTGTTATTGGTGGTCGAGCGTTTCGATTAGAATTCACAGTGTTGTCTCGTTCTACTCATGAAGTCATTCTTGGCATAGACTTCTTGCAACAGTGTGGTGCAACTTTAGACTGCCGAACTGGACAAAGTTCACTAAACACTACGTTGATGCCAGCTCTTGTGGAGGGCTCGTCTCCTGATTTGGGAGCATTTTGTATATCGGCGGACACAGTTGTGCCCGTGATGACTGCCAAGTTCATCTCGGTTGTATCATCGAGAAACTAGTGCGACGATTTTGACACCGTAGATGAACCTACTGCAATCACCTGTGCAAAAAAGTGCGTCTTGGTTACCCGTTGCATCGTGTCAGTGACTAGAGGCCACACCTCACTGTGGATAGTGAACTATTCGAAAGAGCCAGCCGTGTTACCTCGTGGCATGAAAGTCGCCCATTTTGAGGAAGGTTTATCGGTTTCTGTGACCACGCTAAGTACCCGTCCTCGTGAGTAGTAGGCACATCCCACTTCAGAGTCTCGAGTTCAGGCTATGGTTAACCCGTCTCTGTCGACAACCGAGCGCCGAATTTTCATTTATTAACTTTACAAGCATGTGTCCATTTTTTATTTCTCCCGGGACTAGCCGCCAGCTATTCTAACTTCTCGTGTTCATCATGCGATTGATACTGGATGCGCTCGCCCGATAAGACAAAAGCCTTACCGTGTGTCGCCAACCGAACGTCAGCTAATCGATGAACACGTTTATGACAGGCTTCAACGCGTCATCATCATCCATGAATCTTCAAGCCCATGGGCGGCTCCTGTAATCCTGGTGTAACATGCTGTAACATGGCGATTCAGTGTTGAGTATCGTCGACTTAATGCTGTGTAAAAAAAAAAAAAAAAAAAGCTTGTATCCCCTTCCACGCATTGACGATGCCATCGACTGCCTTTGCGCAGCTTTATATTTCTCCTCGGTTGATTTGAGATCAGGCTATTGGCAGATACCAATGCACCCGACCGACAAAGAAAAGACAGCATTTGTGACATCCGACGGTCTTTACGAGTTTAGCGTGATGCCATTCGGATTATGCAATGCGCCTGCCACATTTGAACTTTTCATAAACACTATTCCGCGCGGACTAAAGTGGCAAATTTGTTTATGCTACCTGGACGATGTTATGATATTTGGCAAGACATTTCACGAGCATAACAGCCGCCTAGCCATCATTCTTGATTGCATTGAGAGAGCTGACCTCCTACTCAACTCGAAGAAATGCCATTTCGGTGAACGCCTAACACTTTTCCTTGACCACTTGGTTGATAAGGATGGTGTTCGACCGGATCCCCAGAAGATTGAGGCTGTAGATGGCTGCACAGTACCGAAATCAGTGAAGGAACTTCGAAGCTTTTTGGGACTATGTTCTTATTTTCGCTGTTTTATCTCCAGGTTCGCTGATATCGCCTATCCTCTTACATGCCTTTTTACACAAGGATACAACATTCAACTAGACTGCTGACTGACTCTGCCTTCCGCCATCTGAACGTTCTTCTGATGTCGCGCCCTGTGCTGCACCACTTCTGCCTAGTGGTATCGGCGTTGTCGCAGTGCTCATACAGCGCCACGGTGACGCTCAGCATATAATAGCTTATGCCGGTAGTCCTTTTGGCTGGTCGGAACGCAATTTTACAGTGACTGAGCAAGAGTGCCTAGCAGTTGTATCTGCCGTGCAAAGATTTTGTTCCCATCTCTATGGAAATTATTTTACTATTGTCACCGACCATCATTCACTTTGTTGGCTTGTAAACCTTCGTGATCCATGCGGCCGCCTCGTGCGATAGTCTCTTGCGTCTCAAATAGTTCAACTTCACTGTGATGTACAAGAGCGGCCGTCAACACACCGACGCTGACTGCCTCTCCCGACTACTGGTTACGATGTGGACAGATTTGAAGACTGCCTCGCGTCTTTATCACCACCGAGTCCTGATCTTCCCAACTTCCGGAATGAAGAGCGCAAAGACATGATTTTGGGAACGCTCTTCGACGCTGCTCGTAATTTACCGGATGCCCCTTGTTGTGTTGTACGATGGCTTACTTTACAAGCGGAGTTTCAGCCTCGGAGATACGCATTTTCTTCTCGTCGTTCTCGAAAATCCCCGAATTCCTATTCTTGAAACGATGCACGACGACGCCACTTCTGGCCACTTGGGTTTTGCCCGGACTCCTCACTGGACACAGGAAAGGTTTTACCGGCCAAAAATTCGTCAAACCATTCAACGCTATTTAGCCAGTTGTGTGCGGTGCCAGCGTTAGAAGCCCCTTTCGAGCAAGTGGACATCGACTTCTTGGGCCCTTTTCTTCCGGTCTTCCAACGGTAAGCGATGGATCATTGTGTATATCGACCATCTCACCCGATAATCTGAGACAGCTGCAGTACCGTCAGCCACTGCTTCCGAGGCGTCAAAGTTTCTTCTGTGGTTTCTCGATTTTTGACAGTCCATTTCCGTCATTCAACGCCATACCATCCCCAAAC
The DNA here is from genome assembly GCF_055883805.1 of Amblyomma maculatum. NCBI lineage: Eukaryota > Metazoa > Arthropoda > Arachnida > Ixodida > Ixodidae > Amblyomma > Amblyomma maculatum. Next base: position 174,447,280 of record NC_139349.1, on the reverse strand, counting down.
GAACGGCCTCGTCGAACGGACCAACCGCACTCTCAACACTATGCTGGCGATGTGCGTCGATTCTCACCATAAGAACTGGGATGACATCCTCCCTTTTATCACGTACGCATATACCGCGCGGCATGAGACTATTGAATACAGTCCGGTATACCTCCTCTACGCTCGCGTTCCCCGCAGCTGTTTGGATACCCTCCTACCTTTCACATTCCATGACGACCCTTCTATCACCGCTACTCTTTGTCGGCCTGAAGAAGCTTGCCGCCTTGCTCGTCTCTGCAGTATTGACACACACGTTCGCTCTAAGGAGCGTTACGACAACCGACACGCGCGTCTGCTGTACACCTGGCGATTTAGTGTGGCTGTGGACGCCGCTGCGCAGGCGTGGGTTATCCCATAAGCTTCTGTGTCACTATACTGGTCCTTTTGTTATCTTGGAGCGTCTGAGTGACTTGAGCTATCTTATACCACGCCGTACTCAAAGCGGACGATGGTCACGGAAAATGCAAGTGGTCCACGTCGCTGGGCTCGAAACGTTCAATTCCAGACAGCCTGTCGAACTCGCCCTTGGGGCTTCGTCTGCGAGGGGGGAAGTGTCACGTGCGTGCTAATTAAAGTTCGGAGGCGAAGAGGAGGAGAAAGAGGTGGAAGAAAAAGGAAGAAGCGGAAGCTGGTGAACCTAGGACTCCATTTTGAGAATAAGACGCCTTGTCACGTACTCAGTACGTAACAATATGCTCGGCAGAATTCTTGAACTGGGCTTGAACTGGACTAGGTTGGGGCGGAAAGACACATTTGGTGCAAATAAGCTGAAAGAGAGAGCTTCCTATTGGGACGACTTTGTCCCAGTCACATCCCCCCCCCCCCTTTCTTCAAAATGGTGCAGGAGGTTGTCTCAGCACGCGAAACCATTATTTAACAGTTATTTCTTAAAGATTAATCTGGCCAAGGACAGCTCAGCAACTACATTTCCGCTGTTCTATATGCTTGTTTTCTAAATCTTGAGGATGAACGCAAGCATTTCTATGAAATAAAATGGTTCTGACATTATGCTTCGCCCCAAATGCACCTCCTACAAAGAGTAGAACGTAATCATATTCTGACCATATTTTCCTTAGAGTAGCCCAAAGTATTACGCTCGGATAATTCTAAATCTGGTTGTAACTCCGATAAGCACGAAAATGCAGGTCAAACAGTATGTTTTTTTTTCTTCAATATATGCATCTCCTTTCTTATGACCTGGTATAGCAAATAGGTCGAATGGTCTCTCATTAAACGGCGGACAGTCGCTTCATAGAGAGTTACATCAACTAAGATGCACATATCTTATTACAGCTACACGCTGATGCACTTATGTAATTATAAAACAGGTATACATTCAGAGATTACATTTTCACCTGTATGATTTTATCCAGACAATTTTATCCACCTAGCTGTCCATACCAGAAAAAAATGATTATCGCAAATCGCGCTACTGCAAATCCGCTTGCGGGCTGTAGGGGGTTGAGGGAAAGGATTGCAACAGCAGGTGATCACAGTAGCTCACGTAGTTGCTGCACAAACAGGTACCCCCAATACCCGGAGGAAAAAAAAATACGCTGCCCAAGTGATTGTTGCAGCAACCAATACCTACACAATAACCCTGTCTTTTGCCATGTAGGTCACAGAAGCTTACGTATACGGCACTTATGTAACAGCTTGCAAATAGGTCGACAATATATTGACAGTGCTTCTAAATGCTTCTCTTATTTCGTAAACAGCGAAGCATAGTCGGGAGTGCTAGGATTCATGTAAAAGACACCGCCCGAGATAGAAAGATTATTTCCTTACGAAGGCGGCCCAATAGAGACTTGAAAGCATTTCAGCTTTCTATGCTTTTCGAACGTGCAGAGGGTTTCGTGACGCGCTGTGTGTTGTGTTCAAGTGCATGTTCATGGCCTCCCTCGCAGCACGCTTTTCTTCACATGTGTGAGTGCTTTATGGCGAAAGCCTCCGCACGATCGTCAGATTGGAGCAAAATATTACTCGTGCTTCACTGATTGTGGTATTCTGCACAGCGTTCACACCGGTGTTATGCAATTTCCCCATCTACGACCTATCTGGTAGTCAAGTTGGGGATTAGTTTGCAAATTAGAATCTAACTAAAGACATGCGTACTTTCCCTACTGAAAAAAATCCGCCATGAATTCCATGCTGGAATCAGTATGCCGATTTTTTTCCAGGCTTCACCAGCATAAAACCGGGCGCAGCTCTCATACCTGATTTCCATGTGGCCCCGATTTCTGAATAAAAAAGCACCCCGAGATCCAGACAATGTTCAGAGCTCTTAAGCTAGCATGGCAACATTTAAAAAAGAATGAAAAATAATAGAAAACGAAAAACTACTAGCGATGCAGCGACGCTAATAGTTTACTTCCGGCTAAACCTTTAGTATTTTAGCCCAGCATTTATTGAAATTTGTCGAAGGAAAGGGTATCTTAAGGAAAACGCAGCATGGTTTACGACGTGGTTACTCAAAATCCACGATTCTAACTGAGCTTATTCACGGAATTAGCGAAAGTATGAACACGGAGACCCAGATATTATATTCGTCGACTTCTGTAAAGGATTTGATAGAATTTCTCACAGGACGGTCCTCATAAAAGTTTCTTATTTAGTGGTGACTCTCCAATAATAAAATAGATAGAAGCATATCTGTCACAAAGGGTGCAATTTGTGTCATTGAACTCGGTTTTCAGTACCTACAAACTCGTTCGATCCGGTGTGCCGCATGTTCAGTAATAGGCCCTTTACTCTTCTCCATTTATATTAGTGATATGGGCTCAGGTTTTTCGCCGCGAGTGGCGATAAAGCATTATGCAGTGACACCGAACTCAGTAATCATTTGGAAAAAAATTACCAACTGGTTGAATGAATGGCAAATGGAATTAAATGCATCTAAAACCTTCTTTATGAGTAGAAAGATACTTGTTTCCCTACAGTATATATAAAAGGCGCAGAATTAACTCAAGTTGTAGATAGCAAAATATTTAGGGATCCATTTTACACGAGATCACCCCTGGTCAGGGCACATCGACAATACCTGTAACAAAGTTATGCGTAAGCTTTGGTCACTGCGACGAAAACTTCACGGCGCCACCACGGAGGTAAAACCTATGGCCTACAAAATGACAGTACTCTTTTTTCTCACTTATGCTAGTCATATTTGGGAATCCTACACTCAACAAAATATGCTGAAAAGTGAGCGAGTACAAAATAAATTATTGAGGTTTATTCTTAGCTCATATGCTATACCTCAGTCAGTAACCGGACTAGAGCAGGGCTCACAACCGTGAACCACAGAATGCAACTTAATAAACTCATAATCTTTTTTCATGTCTTAAACGGCAATTATAAGGCAAACCTGGAAAAATATGTCACGTTACAGAATCTCAGTTCTACCAGGACAAAACATTCAAAACACATCACACCTCCAAAGTTTAGAGCCGCATTTTTGAAACACTCATTTTTGGTCCGAATCATTGAGCAGTGGAACAAATTGTCAAAACATGTGGTTGAGTGTTCTGATGTGCGCGCTTTTGAAAAAAAAAAAAAGAAGCACCTGAAAACTATGCATAATTAGTCAAAAGAGTGAATTTCACATGTGTTTATGAGTTATAATTCCTGTCTGTCGGTTGTTGACAGCCTTGCTCAGTATTTTATTTCATTTCCTTGTGTAAGGTTTTTGGAGTTCGTTTGAAATGATGGCGTGCTTGAACCTATCCTTGACTTCAGTGTGTGAATGTGGAGGTCCTTTTTCTGTTATTAATATGTTGTTTGCTTTTTCTTAATGTTATCTTTTTCATTGTTTGTGCATGTGCAGTGACATGAGCATAAGTGCAATGTTACTTCGCACTGTAAAATATATATATATCTCAGCTCCTGTCTTCGCCTACGCTGACAGTATGAATAAATAAACAAAAAAAAATTAGGCGTGCTAGATATTTGCGTTTAATTAGGGTGTTACGAAAGTTGGCACAGTTAAATTCAAAGTCACGATCGTCCGAACATATTCGTTTAAAGCGGACGGCTTGTCCATATGTGATGCTAGTCTTCCAGAGTTTAGGATGGCTGCTGTTGAAGTACAAGTACTGAGGTCTGACACTAGGTTTCGAGTAGAAATTAGTGATTAGTTTGTCATTTTTTATTTACACTGTCACGTCTAGAAAATCAATAGTGGTTGGAGAATAAGAATGAAAAACGGTTATGGCCTCATGCGCATTATTAAAACTAGAGATGAATGATAGAAGTTCTACTTCACCATGCTGTCAAATAAGAAAAATGTCGTCTATGAATCTCCTGTAGTAAAAAGGTTTTAGTTGGTAGTCAGCAAGAAACCGGTCTTCTAATAAGCCCATGAATATTGTTACGAGTGGAAATCATGCACCGATGGGTAGCACCGCTCTGAAATCGATGGGCACCGCTTAGACGCACAACTCAACACTGAGCGTTGTCTTCGTCCACACACCCAGTCACTTCTTTCTTCACTTGCTGAATGGCAGCATGATACACCACATAACATTACCCCGGTGCGTTCTAGGTAAACGAAGCAGGGCGTGAATAATACAGCTTGAGTCGCGTCACGTGCACAATGTTGGAAGCTCGTGGTGCAGAAGACTTCGGGTTGAAAAGTTCGATTTCGTGTGTGACGTCGGTGCCTCGGCGCAAGATACGGTAGGGGCCTGTGTAGCGTAGTAGAAGTTTTTCGCACAAGCCCACCCGGCGTGATGGGAGCCAGAGCAGAACAAGAGAGCCTGGGGCGTAGTGCACATCGTGATGGCGACTGTTATAACGGGATTGCTGGGAGCCTTGGGAGGCAAAGAGCCTGTCGCGTGCAATGTGACGAGTATCATTAGCGCGGGATATGGCATCACGAGCGTAAGTACTAGGGGCGGCGTCAGTAGTGGGTAGCGATGTATCAAAGGAGAGTAATGGGTGCCGGCAAAAGAGCAGGTAAAAGGGAGAGTAGCCAGTGGTATCATGACGAGAAGAGTTATAGGCAAATGTTACAAAGGGTAGATTAATGTCCCAATGCCGATGGTCGCCGGAGACATGCATTGATAACATATCTGTGAGCGTACGGTTGAAACGTTCTGTGAGGCCGTTGGTCTGAGGATGATAGGCAGTGGTAAATTTGTGGCGGGCGGCACACACACGAAATAGCTCGTCAACCACTCCGGAGAGGAAGTACCGACCATGATCCGTGAGTAGTTCACGAGGGGCATCGTGTTGTAGTATCACGTCGTGGAGGAGGAAATCAGCGACGTCTGAGCGCAGCTAGTCGGGATCGCGCTTCCGGAGTGAGGTGGGAATATTTTGCTGAGCAGAGGCGAGGTGGCGTGGAGAGGTCTTCAGAGCACAGGGGAAAGTCCAGGCATATAGAATGCTGGTTGAGCAGTCAATAAGGGCTGAGTAAGCGGTCAAGAAGTAAAGGCCAAGAATCAGGTGACGGGGGTATTCCTGGAGCACGGTGAATAAGACTGGTGTGTGATGACCAGTAATGGTTACACGGGCGGCAACCATACCAAGCACGGCAGCAGGGCTGCCATTGGCGACACGAAAGGTGGGCGAAACTGCTGGCGTCAGGACTTGCTTCGGGCAACGACAAAACGAGGAACTGAGGACAGAGAGTTGGGGACCAGTGTCAATAAGGGCAGAGACAGGAACATCATCTACAAAGACTTCGATATGGTTAGATTGTGGAGCAAAGGTCAACAGAGGTATTTCAGTCCACGTCGCGAATGCAGCATCACCTCCGGGAGATGCATCGTCTAGTTTTCCGAGAAACAGCCGGCATAGGACGGTGAAGAATTACGACGAGGAAGAGGAGAGCGGGAACGTCGGGTTTGCGGGGAAGGCAACTGGCTGGAAACACGAACAGGTGGAACAGGATCTGCACGGGACGGGTCAGGTTGGGGCGAGGAACGGCGCGGTGCAGACTCCATTGACATAGTAGAATGGGCGTGGACCAGTGGTTGTGGCAGTGACGGGAGATATGACCAACACGAGAACTGTTGAAGCAGATGGGGCGATCGTCAGCGGTACGCCAGTCATTAGGATTGTGGTAGCGGTATCGAGGCATAAAGCTGGGGTTAGAGGCAGCAGCGATCACAGGAGGGGTTGAGTTGGAGTTGATGTTGTCCGGGACGTAGCAACCTTCTGGATGAAGGATACCGTAGGAAGGATGTTGTCTGTCAGCTGAGATGAGGAAACAGCGGGAGCCATGGCCTCGAGTTCTCGGCGGACGATTCGTGTCATGTTAGTCGGGTTGGAAGGCTGACGGAGAGTAGGCAGGTCAGTAAAGGACGAGGTAGCAGCTGTGTTCGGCAGGCGGTCAAAACGGTGACATATGCGTTTTTGTTTCGCCTGCTCGAAACGCCGGCACACCTGAAGAGCAGAGTCCACAATTGAACAGTTCTTGCATAAGAGGAGGTAAAAAGCGTCGTCGGCTATACCCTTTAGTATGTTGCCCACTTTATCTTCCTCACTCATGGCCGAGTGGACGTTTCGGTACAGGGATAGGACGTCTTGTATGTAGGAAATATATGATTCGGACGATATTTGGGCGCGAGATGCCAGGTCTTTCTTGGCAGCAAGGCGGCGTCCAATGGGTTTGCCAAAGAGGTCGTGAAGCTTCTGTTTGCATACGTCCCAAGATGTCAGTCGGTCTTCGTGCGTTTCGAGTCAGACGCGCGCGGTGCTGGTCAAATAAAATATGATATTTGCCAGCATGAGCGTTGCATACCAGCGGTTGTGTTTGCTTACTTGTTCGTAGAGGGCCAACCAGTCGTCCACATCAATGTCGTCGGTCCCGCAGAAGGTTCCCGGGTCCCGGGGTTGAGCCATGACGACTGTTGGGACGGCGGCCGTAGAGGGGGTGGGGTCTATGGACATGGTGACGGTACCGACGTGGCGTTCACTGCGGAGATCCAGCCTGTTGTACGGGATCGATGAATTCACCTCCACCAAAGATGTTACAAGTGGAAATCATGCACCGATGGGTAACACGTGGTGAAAAATGGAACACATTTACAGAACGTTTGTCCTTTCGAGCACCTGAACTCAAATTATTAACGTTGACCACTCTGAAATCGATGGGCACCGCTTAGCCGCACAACTCAACACTGAGCGTCGTCTTCTTCCACATACCCAGACACTCTCTTCACTTGCCGAATGCCAGCATGGTACATCACATAACAATATGTTGGCATAGCTGGGACCAATACATATAAACATCAATGTTCCGTTAATCTGGACGTAATGTCTGGCATCAAATGGAAAGTTGTTTATGTTTAAGCATTAATATAAGAAAGATAACCAATGTAGGACTGTCAATGACAGTGCATAAGTTTCAATATTCAAAAGCCTGTACAAGTGACCGCATGCCATCGAAATGGGGAATATTGCTATTAAGTGACGCAACATCCAGAGTTACGAGCACGACGCCTTGAGGTATGGTGATGTCAGCTATATCAACTAGGAAATCAGTTGTGTCCTTTTTGTAGGACTGGAATGTGGCTGGAATCTTACTGATCAGAGTATCAACATAGAGTGACAGGTTTTCAGTTACGGTTCCTATACCGGAAATGATGGGTCGCCCACGGTTGTTGGGTTTATGAATTTTGGGCAATAAATGAAATCTACCTGATACAGAGCTGAGGGGAATTATTAACTTTTCTGTATTTTTGTCTAGTTTTTCATTCAAACTGAGATTGGATAAGGTTTCTTCCAAAACAGTTTAAAACTCCGCAGTCGGATTGCTTTCTAGGAGGCGGTAGAAGGAAGCATCCGCAAGTAGCCCTTCGGCTTGCGCGATGTAGTCACTTCTGTTCACGAGCACGATGGCATCCCCCTTGTCAGCGGGCTTTATAACAGTATCATTTGGTGAGTCGTTTTATGGCTGCGGTTTCGTTTTTGGAAATATTGCGGCGATGTTTTTTTTCAGCGTTGTAAGCTTTCAGCACATTGTTTTGGACTGCCTTAATATAGACTTCGAGGCATTGCCATATGTTTCTAGATGCCAGGATCATCGCCTCGTCAAGCTATTGAATACAACTCATAGCTTCGGTTCATTCTTGTCAACAATAAAAATGAACTGAAACATTGCTACCTTCATTTTAATTGCAGCCAACACTTCAAACACTTGAATCTTAATTTAATTAGAACTGCATTACTCTCAAAGAGACATTAACCAAAAAAAAGTACCGTGCTTCCCTAATTAATGCTGAGTTTTTACGTGCAAGCAATCTTGACAGAACACTGTTGGACACATCAACGCGCTCTGACCCAGTTCAACAAAGTAATCTATAATGACGCATTCAGCCGTCATTCCAGCCATGACTTGTATTCTTCGTAAACATTACCACATGATCAGACAAAGCCAACGTCTTAAAATGGAGTTATTAGATCCATCAAAAGTAGCGTTCGTGTGGTCAAACAATTTACGCGACATCTTAACGGCTTTAAAAATCGTTAACCATTCCTAGCTGCCGCGTTTGCAATAACCCCAGATGAAGAATCTGCGCGCACATGACGGCATCAGTAACTGGAAAAAGAAGCGCTTCTGAATATCAAATCAAAATCAAGGGCCCATTTTGTTTCCCACTTAAAACATGTTCTATCTACTAGAATGCAATCAGCAGTATATTGCACAAAGCTTTAGTTTTCCGATTAAGTTTCAAAAACCACAAGGCCGTCACTGTGCTTCACCTCCCCAACTTCTAGATATCTCTACATGTCAGGATCCTTGGTTATTCGTTTCGAAATCCGTCACCATTTAGCAATCATGCTTTCAGTAGCATCATGAAACAAACGTCCAGGCAAATTGTCTTATCTGCCCCAGTAACTGTTATGCTGCGCATACGATCCCCCTTTCACAAATTTCTGCTTTCGTTAACTATTTTTTATATCCATTTCTGCTGTATACGTGGTTCTGATATTTTATAATAATTTGTAGAAGCGTTATTGAATGTGGATAGTTTAAAGCTAGCTACCACTAATGAGTTGTGGGAATCCTTTTTTTTTTCCTTATTTTCACAGTTGAGATACGAAACATTTGCAAAAACTGCTGGGCCAATAGCCGAAGCTAGTCCCTTTACGTGGCGACGCTGACGGTGGACACTGGGTATTTTCTCGAAAAAATGCTTCTATTGTATTGCAAAAAGGTATATGTGCACAGCTCACAAAAGGATGAGAGCGTAGGGTGACTCCGGAGGAGAGAGAGAGAGTTCTTTAATAAAAACAGAGAAATTAGCCGCCGTTTAGGATTTAAGCAACTATTGAGACCAAGAGCGCAGCGCAGCCGGAACAACGATAGCCGGGAAAGGCGACAATTCAAGCAGACAAGCATCGATGAGGCTTTTTAAAAGATACGGCTTCCTAACTACAGTGCATTTCATGCTTACAGCTGCTCTAGTTACAGCTCAGTCGGGATAAGCACATTCATTTTTATAAAAATACTTGCATTTAATAACGCAGGTGGAGACTCCCGGAACGTCCTATCTGCGGCATTACGGAGACTGTGGAGCATATATTAGTGTTGTGCCTAAGCCCGCAACTAATTTATGCCTCTAATATACGCAGACCTCCCAGGATTTAATGCTAGGCAAAGTGGGCCCTTTTTCGCTTCTTGAGCGGCACGGGACTGAACTCGCGCTTGTGACGAAACGTGTATTTGTTTGTTACCTCTTCTCGGGACATCGTCACCCATCTCGTTCCTCTTTCTTCTCCCCTTCTCAGCCCCCCAGTCTCGGCGGACGCTTTTCCGTCGAGGCGAAAAGCTAGGCGGCCATGTGCTGTGCTATGTCGGTGCACGTTGAAAACCCCCAAGTGGTCGACATTTCCGGAGCCCTCCCCTACGGCGTTTCTCATAGCCTGAGTCACTTTGGGACCTCAAATCCCGTCAACAAAACCGAACCAAGCCAATCTTCCCCAGTGCAGAGTAGCAGCCCAGATGTTCGACTTCCCATCGGTCCTTTCTGCCATTCCATTCAAAGAACATCTATATATTCATGCTTTTTCTAGACACATCATACCTTGTAATGAATTGGTGCGTATGCGCAGTGTAGTAATAACCACCTATTGGTGGTGTGTGTGTCTGAGAGAAGACACTTATGTGTTGTTCCTTATCACTGTCTTTCCGCTGCATGAATTGTCTTAATGCTTGCATATGAATGCCGATGTAAGCGCAGGGGCTTATGCTCGACAAAAACGAGAAATCACATAACTTCAGATAGCGTCCCCAGCTGGAGTATTAGCGCCACTCAGCTCGGTGTTCCAAAGCTCATGATGGTGGGGACCCTCTTGGTTGTCGTGTACCTCCGTCAAGCTGCCTGTGTATTCATGATCGCAACAGCGCCCTGGCTGCTCATATCAAGCTGCTTATAGTCGGTGTGCGCTCCAATGCGTTAAAACCGATTGCATGCGCAAAGGTTTGCGATTCCCAGCACGCACGGCGGAAACAGGTTCCCTGCATACAGGAAGGAAGGAAGCCGGCAGCTGCGCTTTCCTTCCTCCCTCCTCCTCCTTACCACTCAACTGTCGGCATCTCATCTCCAGCACTCTGCAGGGAGATGCAGTGCTGCTGGACTCGCGCAGTGCAAAACGGGCTGCGTGATTTGTTGGAACCTCAAGTGTAAACGCTTTTGCGAGGACGGGGGTGCCGTGACAGGTTAGGGTGTTAAGTGCCTGCTGATTGCACAGCGGAGAGGGGCACGCTGTGAGGCCTATTCCCGATGAACCGCGCATATAAGTGGATAGTCGGGCATGTAATGCGGCAGATAGGCAGAGGTTACAGCAGCGATTAGACAGCCGTTTTCACAAGTGGAACGACCACGCTCAGTCTTGACGGAGCCATGTTAAAACGGCAACGACCGTGCTTAACAATGTACTTTTACTCTGTTCATCAATATCCGTGGTTCCACAAATACCCTGCGACCTGTTCTTAAAAGAAAAAAAAAAGGCTTCTAAAACAACATGATGTGACTGGGGAACTAGCCCAATAGAGAAGTGCAGTGGAGTGCAACTAAAACTAAGTAACCGAAAACTTTCAGAACACTCATAATATCAGGAGGAATCCTAGGCTATCATATCCTACGCTTTTTCTTCAATCAGCGGGCCAATGCCAAGTGCGGATTGGTGAATAGTTCTTAAGACTTGATTTATTTCACATGCTTTCCAAACATTACTGCAGGCTAAAAGAAGAAAAGGCAACTATGTTCTATTTTTTTTTTCAGCATTTTGAGTTTCAGATCATGTCAAATTCCTTTGCCCTCTTTCAAAAAAAAAAAAAAAGAGAAAAAAAGAAAAAACCCTGAAATATCAAGTAGTAGCATTTTAATTAAGAGAGCAAGAACCGGTAAACCGAAACTCAAAACCTACGTGGAACGTCACTACTGACCAATCTGTGACTTCTCCGATACGTCCTCATATCCTCTCGCGTGCGCTTTGATTAGCTAAACTTGAGAGTGTAAGTTAAAGCCGGAGTCCCTCCATTTTTTTCTGAAATGACGAAACGCAACCTCAAATTGTTCTACGGTAAATACAGAGAGCGAATAGAGACGGCCGCGCATCCAGTGAAGACAGGTTGCCCGTGGTAGTTCTCGCAGATTGATGCCATTAAATTATAAATTTGGAAATTCATTTTCTCTCCAACAAAACATTGAACCATTCTGAAATTTGTTAAAAAGACCCGCAAACTGAAGGAAAAATGCTGTTAAAGTTTCAATAAGAAACGAGGAGGTCGGAAAAACATTGGAGCAGCCCTTTAGGCTTCTCCTTCAAGGAAGGGTCTGACGCCACAGCATTATTGACTATCGTTTGCCGGCTTCCTTTGAGGATCCTCCTTCGCATAGACCCACCACTTTGCAACTCACTTAATTACTAAACCCTTACCTGGTGCTTCTATAACCTCCCATTTTCTCTTTGGTATAAAGGCGTAAGCTTGTGTACCACAAGACATATCTATAAAGCCCCGCTAGCCCCACAAATCTGATTGCTTGGCATAGAGGTAACATGTCTGAAGGATCTTAATTGGAAAGTTTTATTTCCTCCGCCCTCTCATCTCAAATGGCAACCAGTTGGCAGCTCCTGCCATTTCGGCCATGTGACGCGACCGATGTCAAATGACACGACTGATTTGTAACGTGACGTCACATGACGTCGGTCACATGATAGGGCCATTTTTTTAACCTACACCAGCTACAGTAGTGTAGCAAAAAACCATTGGAGGTAAAAGAGATTTGCTACACTAGTGTAGGTGGTGCAGGTTAAGAAAATGGCTCCGATGTCGCACAGCCTTACTACCACAGAAGCCTAGAAACAGCGTTTGCAAACGGGGAAACATAGTATACGCACAAAGTGGAGGAGATAAGAAGGGAGGTTTTAGCGTGAACATTTTTGGCGCGCCTCATCTAGACTTCTAGAGCGCAAGAACGGGGAATACTCTATAGATATAGAAGATATAGAAAAAGGTTAACGGGTGCTTTAGGCTGCTTTATTTAGGACGAAGGGGGCTTAATTAAGGTCTTCTGTGCAACGTCAGAAGATATGAAGTGGATGGAGAAGACGGATGCCCGAAGCAGAGCGTGAAAGATAAGCACGTGAGGAAACTGGCTCCCGCACATTGGCCAGTGAAGCTGATCTCTTTGCCTCGGTTCGAAACCCAGTGGCGGAGATTCCTTAGGAGGCTTCAGAGCTACCACGGCAAAATTCAAGAATGCGGGTAGCAATGATTCTGCATTAAGAGTTCGTGAAAGCCTAAATATACGGAGACCTTTAATCTGACGTCGCTCATAGCGGATGTTGCTTCGGGACGTTAGCGTACATAGAACTGGCCAAACTATACGGCACGAACGTGCAACAAGTGGCAATGATACACAGCGCACGAACTGACTATTTCATTGTCATTGTTAGATTGCGAATTGGAAATGCTGAATCGGGGATCATGTTGATTTTGGGTGTATATTCAGCTGTTGGATGTTCTTTCATAGCGTATTGGTCTCTTTGGTGTAGGAGTTCCTCGATTGGCTTGATTTGATCGTCTTTAATTTTCGCAATTGGCGGCATATCATGCCATGTACTGATCGCACTCTGTCACGCGGGTTTAGTGCATCGTTTGCTTTCGGTGACCACTTAAGACCAAGATTGTCCCGATTGTGGTCGCAGCGAGCATCTCATCGCCCGGAGAGGCGCGTCAATGACTGTCAGCGAAATCGAGGGGACCGCTCACACATGGCCGCTCAATGGAGGCGCACTCCATTGAGCGGCCGTGGCTCACATCAACGCGGCTTGGTTGGATTCCGCTAGAGGCGCTACATCGTTCATCTTGGCCTTCAAAATCCTACGGAATCCGGACAGTCGTTGCAGTTGGCGGCATATTATGGCCATGTACTGATCGCACTCTGTCATGTAGAGTAGCGTTGAGAGCCGTTATGCTTATTTTTAAGCATTACTTCGCTATGTTCACAGATTTCTGTCCGCAAACCGCATCCGCAGACCGTGTCAGCAAAATCTTGTCCACAGCAGTTGTCAGTAACTGAGAAGTGGTAGAGGTTAATGAGTGGTGTCTATCGATAGAGGTTGACGTAATGTTCTGTCCAGAAAATAATTTGTCCAAAAAGGTAATTAGGTAATGTTTTAGAGGCAAACATGTAAAAGTAAAGGCGAAAATCCTCATTAGCCAATGGCTTGGCGCCACTTTGAATGTATCAAATACTAAAATAGTTAATTAAATCAATCAATTAGGGTGACACCAAGGATGTGACGTCGCGCAACCTGAAGTCGAGCCAAAAAAGAGCATGGGAAGGGATTGGCGCACAATTTGAAACTAATAATAATAATAATAATAATAATAATAATAGTAATAATAATAATAATAATAATAATAATAATAATAATAATAATAATAATAATAATAATAATAATAATAATAATAATAATAATAATAATAATAATAATAATAATAATAATAATAATAATTGGTTCACAGAAAAGGAAAGGTACAATATCTGTCATACTTGTTTCTGTGGACACCTGAACCGCGCCATAAGGGAAGGAAGGTGGGAGTGAAAGTGGCAAGAGATTGAGAGGAGCCGTAGTGGAGAGCTACGGAGTAATTTCGACCACCTGGGGATCTTTGGTGTTGTTGTGGCTGTAGGAAGGAGGAATAGAAATTGCACGGGCCTGCTACTGGCTCTGTAGCTGAGCCACCTCCGCTGCCACGTGCGGACAGAAGAGAAAATAGAGAAGAAAGAGAAGAGGGAGAGGAAGACGCGCGCGGCAACAGCCGTCGTCCACCACCGGAGCGGTGCCGGGTGCAATGACGGCCTACAACAGATAAAACTTCTGTGGCAGGCTAGCCCCCGCCGCAAGCGGCTGTGGCCTACCTATCCCAGCCCCATCAGGGCCATCACCAGCCACCCGCCTCCGCCAGGGATCTTTAGCGTGTGCTGATATCGCACAGCACACGGACGCCTCTTCGTTCCTTCATCGAAACGCAGCCGTCGCACCCAAGTTCAAAATATCAAAATAATTAATTACGTCTGTCAATTAGGGTGACGCCAAGAATGAGACGTCATGCACCTGGAAGTAAGATTAATGTGACGTCAAGGATGTGGCATCAAGCAACCGTAGTTATAGAGCCCAAAAAGGGTATAGGAAGGAATGGGCGCACAATTTGAAAGTATTAAAGACTAAAGTAGTTAACTAGGGCAGTCAATTAGAGATGTCAAGGATGTGACGTCACGCAACCGGAATGAGAGCCGAAAAAGAGCTTAGGAAGGGATTGGCACGCAGTTTGAAAGTACCTAAGACTAAGACTAAAATGGGTAAACAAAAAATAAATAATGTGACGTCAAGGATGTGACGTCACGCAACCGGAAGTAGAGCCGAAAAAGGGCATAGATTTGCGTGCAATTTGAAAATACCAAAGACTAAAATGGGTAAACAAGGAGTAAATTAAGCAACTAGAAGTAACCAGAAACAACCAACAGCAGCCTTTCGCATTACTCCAATGCAGATTCTGCAGTGCTGTTTAATTTTTTTTTTGTATTAGATTTCTGCCACCAACTGCAAACTTTGTAGTGCTTTATCATTTCAGAGGGAGAGTGTGCTCACTGCTTAAGCCCTTCGATGCTGATTGTAGGTATCTGAAATGTGGTAGTGGTTCTAGCCCCTATCATTTGGGTCAGGACTGTTCTGGGGTTGCAGGCGCTACTGAATCTTCGATGGGAGCAAAACTTGACAAATGGATATGCAAGCAATGCCGTGCCGATACTTCTTCTCAGCCAGATTCCGCTAGCACATCTGTGCAATTGGCAGCTATCAACGAAAGGCTTGAGGTATTGCAGTCGATCAAAGAACGTGTAGACTATTTCCACGTTAGACCTAAAATTAGACGAATTTTTTTCATTGAAACCTGAACCTGGAAATTGAAATCTGTGGTGAATGAGGTTCAGTCATCTCTTGATAGTCTTTCTAAAAACTACGACTCACTTCTGGTTCGTTCTCTGCATCGAAATGAAACTATTCATGCGCTGACCACTCAGGCGCAGTCCCTAGAAACGTGTGTCCCAGGCGTCAACTATCCTGAAACTACAATCCGACTTAAATGAAACTGAACAATACAGCAGGTTGTGCAACCTAGAGCTATACATCGCCTTCCCGGATGAGAACCTGATGGAAGTCTTGAAGGATTTGAGTGTTGAGCTTGCAACTGATTCCTTCTCATAGGATCAGGTGGTGGCTGTGCATAGGCTTGCCCCTCGTAGTAAGGGTCCAGCTCCCGTTCTAGTAAGATTTTCAGCCGTCGAGATGAGTGGCTTCATGCTCGGTCAAAACTGCGATCCTTGGATCAAAGTAATGAACACTCCAAGTTGTTCTTCGCCGAGAGCCTTTCAAAAAGCAACAAAGAACTTTTTTGGGCTTCCCACATTTCAGCCAAGGCAAAGTGCTATGATTTTGTGTGGGTCAAGAACAGTCACATTTACTTGCGTAAGAAGGAAAGGGACCCATCCATTCGTGTTAGGAATTTGTCTGACTTACCTTAGTTGGCTTAGGCTATGTTAACCGCCTCCTTTCTTCTCATACTTTCTGGTTTGCTTTTATTTCATGATTTTTTCGCCTTTCCTGGCAAATTCCTTACTGCTACTGAAGGTTGTTTTACTGTTCTTCATGCGAACGAACATTAGAAGCCTACGGAAGCAGTGGGACAAATTTCGCTTTGCCGTCAGCGTATTAAATTATTCCTCTGGCGCTTCGTCTCGGTCGAGAATAATATTTCACATAATAAATAGCAGCAATCTTCGATTTTGGGATACAATAGCTTTTTATTTACTCGTGAGTCTGGGCTAGGGGGCGGTATAGCAATTTTTGTTCAGGACAGCTGGGTTTCGACGACTATACTTCTCTTTCACCACTGCGGAATCATTAGTTGTCTGCATTCACAAGGGACGTTCTTTTTTTTTTTTTTTTACATAACTGTGGTTGCTGTTTATCGTCCGCCGAAGCAAAATATTGCCTATTTCATCGAAGAGCTGAGCAAGACTAAATTTCCACAGGGTCGTATATACATCATTGGCGCCATCAATATAGACTCTTTTAAAACTAAAAAGACAATTGGTTGTCGATTACTTAAACGCTCTTGCCGATGGCAGCATTGATGCCACAATAAACCTTCCCACGCGTGTTCAAATGTTTGGTAGTAAGTTAGTATCGTCATTCCTTGAGCACGTTAATGTTCGCTTGAACACAATGAATCCAGTTCATTTATCGTAGAACAAACAACGTCGGACCACTTCTTCGTTGGCTGTCGTGGTTTTCCCCAAGTTGGGATAAGGGCTATGAAGCAAGGTAAATTAGACACAATCGAGGTCGTTTACTGACTTGACGCCGCAATGAAAAAGTACGAGTGAGGCCTAACACTTCTGAAAGCTTTCTTCCCGATTCGTGTGTTGAAACTTTCACACAGTCGTTAGAGTCCTGTAAAAAACAACAACGATAATCATAAAGCAATGAAATACCGGTTGCCCGTGGATTAACAACGAAGTTATATCAGCTACTGCTGAAAAAGAAACGGCTTGGGCCCGTTGTAGGCGTTCGCTTACGGACACTCAATTGAGGGTACTGTACAGGTCTATCCGCAACAGGGCAAATGCATTATTCCAATCAAAAAGGTGTCAGTATTTCCAGGCAAAGTTTGTGGCGTCGAAAGAGAAGCCAGCTATGTTCTGGGATGTTGTTAATTGCTTACGTGGCTGTGCACCTAGGAACGTAGCTGATTTCATTTCCCGCCACTATAGGGCGTTATCTCTGACACTTGCTGATCAGTTCAACGCTTTCTATTTTTTCGGCTGCTGGTCTAGCTACGCATTAAAAAGTACGCATTCCACCATCTCGCAGCATGCAATCGGTGCTTGAATCAGCATTTCTGTCACCTTGCACTCAAGACCATCTGCATTGCATTCTTTTTGGCTTTAGTTGGCGAAAGTCTCCAGGGTGGGCCGGTATCTCAGTCGATACACTTATCAGAAATTTTGAACGAATAAAGCATGTTCTGCTCGCGATTATCAATGACATAATTTCCACCCAAATAGTAGCTGAGGGCTTGAGGAAGGCGATGGTTATCCATGAATGGAGTCAAAAATAATGCTGAAGATTATCGCGGTATTTCGATCCTTGCAAGCAGACGCCTGTTTTAGAAAAACACATTTCGACGGTGAAGATCAGTTTTCTTGAAACTCATGACGTGTTCTTGGTTATCAGTTCGGATTGGTTAAGAGTCGTGGTACGCAGAACGCGCTTCATGATCTATGTGATCTGCTAAACAGCTGCATTGAAGAAAATGAATTTGCTTATTTTTGTATATGTCCAAGGCATTTGACTCTGCTATTCATTATGTGTCGTCAGATCATCATCATCATCATCATCATCATCTTCATCATCAGCCTGACTATACCCACTGAAGGGCAAAGGCCTCTCCCATATTCCTCCAATTAACCCTTTCCTGTGCGAGCTGCATCCACTTCACCCCTGCGAATATCTTAACCTCATCCCCCACCTAATGTTCTGCCACACCCCCTACTACGCTTTGCTTCCCTTGGAATCCAGTTCGTTGCCGTAAGCGACCATCTGTTATCCTTTTTTCGCGCTACATGTCCTGCCCATGCCCATTTCTTCTTCTTAATTTCCACTAGAATGTCAGTAACTTGAGTTACTTATCTGACCCACTCTGCACGTTTCCTATCTCTTAATGTTACCCCTACCATTTTTCTTTCCATAGCCCTCTGCGTTGTCCTCAACTTAAGTAAAACCCTCTTTGTTAGCTTCCACGTTTCAGCCCCATAGGTGAGTACAGGTAAGATGCAACTGTTTATTTTCCTCTTTAGCGATACCGGTAAGCTGCTTGTCATAATCTGCGAGTGCTTGCCAAATGCGCTCCATCCCAATCTTATTCTTCTTGTTATTTCCTTTTCATGGTCCGGATCTGCGGTTACTATCTGCCCTAAATAGATATATTCGCCAATACTTCCAGTGCTTCGCTACCTGACGTAAACTGCTGTTCCTTCCCTAGGCTATTGAACCTTACCTTAGTCTTCTGCATATTGATTTTCAAGCCTAATTTTTTACGTTTCCTGTCTAGGTCATCAATCATTCTTTGCCATTCATCCCCTGAGTTACTTAGCAAGGCAATGTCATCAGCAAATCGCAGATTACTTAGGTATTCTCCACCTACTCTTACCTTTAACTGCTCCCATTCCAAGTCTCTGAATACTTCTAAGCAAGTTGTGAATAGTACTTGGGATATCGTGTCTCCTTGCCTAACACCTTTCTTCACCAGAATTTTGTTACTTTCTTTATGCAGAAATATGGTTGTTGTGCACCCTCTATGTATATCTTCCAGTACTTTCACGTACGCCTCGTCTACACCCTGATTTCGCAATGCCCGTATGACCGCCGAGGTTTCTACTGAGTCAAATGCTTTTTCGTAATCAATGAATACTATGTATAAGGGCTGGTTATATTCCGAGCCTTTTTGTATCACTTGGTTGATGGTATGGATATGATCGATAGTAGAGCATCCTTTCCGAAAACCTGCTTGATCTTTTGTTTGGTTGCAGTCTGAAGTTGCCCTGATTCTATTAGCGATTACTTTGGTAAATATCTTATACGTAACAAACCGTAGGCTAATTGGACGTCAGATAAATTCCACAATTATTGGTTCAAAGGTCCTTTTCTGTGTCTTCTTGTTAATTATCTATCCAATCGTTCACAGCTCGTTGTACTAGGTAAATATAAAAGTGGCCTGCACCAGACTAAGTCCTGAGTTCCTCAAGAATCTAAACTTGCAGCTATTTTGTTTAATTTATGTGTCAATGAATTGAGCTTTGTCTGCAAACTGTGCCGCGTTTTTCAATACGCTGATGATACCCTCTTAGTTGCTAGACACAAGGATTGTAATGTAGCATTATCTTTTATTCAACATGACAAGTTGGTTGTGGAATGGTTCAGCAATAACTTAATGTTTACAATAAGAAGGCACAATTAGTGTTTTTTCACAATTATTTAAAGAGAAATCCTAATGATGTGTCAATTCATTCGCACAGACCAAATTGTGCTCATTGCAAATGTCCGTCAGCCATTCCTGTGTCAATGGTCAAATATTTAGGAGTATTCTTCGATTCCGACATGTCTTGGAATACCCATTTGTCCTTTGTCTGTTCTCATTCACGGAAAGTTGGGCGTTTGCTGCAATCTGTTAAGACCCTTTGCCCTATGTATGTACGCACGCAAATAGTATATGCTTTAGCCTACAGTGTCTTAAGCTATAGTATTTGCGGCTTTTATGTCTGCTTTGCCTTTTGGTGAAAGGAGATCAATAGCATACTAAAATCTACCCTTAAATCAGTATTATATGGAAGGTCACGAGCTAAAGATAGTACCATTTCGAACTTTTACAAATGCCTGACTTTTCACATCTATTTTCGGAAACAGTAGTTTTTAAACACATCTGGACAAACAATTTTTGTACACCATATATTCCTGTGAAAGGTCTGCGAAGTCGCGATCGTATTTTCTCGTGCCTAGAGCGCGAACCCGTTATGGCGAGCGTCATCGAAAACATTATGTTCCTTCTGTTCTTAACCAGTTACCCAAAGAAATATTTTCTGCTAATTCCAAGAAGGTAGTGGAAGCTTGTCTGGTGAAATTACGTTGTTAGTTCCACTATTCTGTTTTGATTCTATGTTTTTACATTTTTTTTGTTTTTTCTCCTTTTGTCTGTATCCTTACGTTTGTTCTTTTCGAATCCATTTTTGTTACCTTTCTTTTTTTCTCTCTCTCATCCTCTCTCTCTCTCTTTTTGCAACTTGTCTGCTCGATGCATGACTTATATGCTGTCTACTACAGGGCAGTGCCACTCAAGCCATCTGAGGCTTTGGCAGGCCAGCATTTGTACTGGAAAGAGGAAATAAAAACATTCATTTATTAATTATTATTATTATTGATTCGATTTAATACGTTCATTTTAATTTCAAACCATTTCTCAATTTCTCTTCTAACCGTGCGACACACGACTTTTTTAATAGAAATGAGAAACCATCATGACTCAGGAAACAACTGTCAGTATCATTTCTTTGGGGAACATGCCGTAATGTGCATAATGCGTTTCAATCATCAAGCCTCTGTTGTCCTCGGCTTGCGTTCTTCTTTCCGATGATTCATCGAGAACTTCGACGACGTTGCTCATCCGCTCGCCGCCCTCCTCAAGAAAAACGCGCTTTTCTCTTGGGGCCCTGATGAAGCTCGCGCCTTTCAAGCCCTGATTTCGGCCCTCACCGCTGCACCTGTCATGGACCATTTCATCCCTTCGGCATCTACAGAACTTCGAACCGACGCCAGTGGCCGACGCCATTGGGCGCTATTCTTGCCCAGTCCCAGCATGGTGCCTCCCGTGTAATTGCCTACGCCAGGCGCCTGCTATATCCACCCGAGCGCAACAATTCAATTACCGAACAGAACTGCCTCGCAATTGTTTGGGCGTTGAATAAATTTCGTTCTTATTTGTTTGGGAGGCCATTTTGCGTAGTGACAGTCCCCCATGCCTTGTGTTGGCTGTCGTCACTTAAGAAGCCTACCGGGCGTTTAGGTCGCTGCAGGCCTTGCGCTTACAAGAATACACATTTGATATTGTCTACAAGTCAGGCCGATTGCATCAAGACTGTTTGCCCTCCCATTCCGTTGATCTTCCTGAATTACTTGAATGTACTGCTGACGACTACGTATTGTCCATCACCGAACAGCGCCTTGACCTTTCCCTACGACCTACCAGCTGCGCACCGACAACTCCGATCCTTCCGTCACTATGTTCGTGCCGCTTGACGATACATTACTCCGAAGCGCCCAGATGGTGTGGACCTTTTGCTCGTTGTCGCTAATTATATCCGCACTCCTGTTTTAGCCCAACTTCATGACGCCCCTACAGCAGGGCATCTGGGAGTACCACACATCGGCCTTTATCGCTCTATTCGCCGCTACGTTGCAGCTTGTGACCTGTGCTAGCATCGGAAGAAGCCGCAGCTTCAGCCTATAGTGGTAACCTTCAGCAAATTGAAGTTTCTCCTGACCCATTTCCCGCGCCGGTCTTGGCCTCCTTCGGCCTTTCCTGGCATCCACTTCCGGGAACAGATGGATTGCGATCGTCACTGATTACACAACGCGGCGCGCTATCAGGAGAGCTATCCCGGCCAGCTGTGCCTCCGACGTCACTGATTTCCTTCTTCACGACGTCGTCCTGCTTCATGGTGCTCCCCGTCAACTGCTAACGGATTGAGGCCCGTGCTTCATAACTAAAGTTGTTGACGATTTGCTCCGCTCATGCTCTATCCGCCATCATTTCACGACGGCCTATCATCCCGAAACAAATATGGCCTTACTGAGCGCCTTAACCGGACGCTTATGGACATGCTGTCTAAGTACGATTCTGGCCACCATCGTGACTGGGACGTCAACTTGCCATTCGTCACATTTGCCTACATTTCGCTCCGTCAAGATACAACCGGCTACTCACCTTTTTATCTTCTCTTTGGACGCGACTCTCTGCTTCCTTTCGACAGTTTGCTACCTGCTGCCGACCCTGCAAGAGTTATGCTTCCGATGCCATAGCACGCACCGACGTCGCCAGAACATTGCTTTGGATCGCCTTAGAGCTTCCCAGACGGCCCAAAAACATCTTTACGATCATCACCATCGAGATGTACGCTATCCGCCTGGCTCCCTCGTCCTCCATTGGCTCCCGGTCCGCCGTGTAGCCCTGTACCAGAAACTCATGCCCCGTTACAAGGGCCCCTACCGCGTCTTGGCGCAACTCAGTGACGTGACCTACAAGATCACACCCCTGCCAATCCCGCCAGACTCCACTGCACCACCTACACAAACTTTCACGTCGCTCGCCTGGGCCGAACGACGACGACACTGAAGCTGTTGTGCTGGTGTGATTTCATGTTCCGGTGGTGCTCCTGACGTTCATTCATTATAAAATTAAAGGCGCCAAAACAACACGCACACACACATACAAGAAAAGAAGAACGGGACAGAGCGCCACTCACAACAGTAACAGTATTGCTTGAAACACGCTATCCCTCTGCCGCTAGATTGCAACTCATTACTGTCATTCTCTCACCTAACCTGCTATAACGGCGCAGCCGTGGCGTCGCTATCTAGCAGACCCCGTAACCACATCACTATCAGTTCAGTTCAGTCGTTCAGTCGTGTCCGACTCTTCGTGACCCTATGGACCATGTCACGCCACGCTTTCCGGCCTCTCACTACCTTCCTAACATCACATAACTTCATCTGCAGTGCCTCGAGGATGCCATCTAACCATCGCGTTTGCTGCCTACCCCTTCTCCAGTGACCCTCAACCTTTCCCAACATCAAATCTTTCTCCAGCGACTCCTCTCTTCTCATCAGATGACCAAAGTAGCTGAGCTTTAACTTTAGAATTTGACCCTCCAATGAGCAGTCAGGGTTTATGGTCGACAATATCGACTGATTTGATCTTCTGGCAGTCCAAGGAACTCTCAAGAGTCTTCGCCAGCACCACAATTCAAACGCGTCAATTCTTCGGTGGTCAGCCTTTTTCACAGTCCAACTCTCGCATCCATACATCACAACTGGAAATACCATAGCACGAGTTATACGGATCTTGGTTGGCAGACGAATGTCTCTGCTCTTTACTAGGCGGTCAAGGCTAACCATTGCTCTCTTTCCCAGAAGCAGGCGTCTCCTAATTTCATGGCTGCAGTCTCCTTCCGAGGTAATCTTCGAGCCCAAGAAGAGAAAATCTGTCACAGCTTCCACTTCTTGTACCTTGATGCTCCAGGACTTGATAGGGCAAGACGCCATGATCTTTGTCTTTTTAATGTTCAGTTTAAGCCCAAACTTCTCACTCTCTTCTTGTACGCGCATCAGAAGTCTCGTGAGTTCCACTTCACTTTCTGCCATTAAAGTGGTATCATCCGCATATCTAAGGTTGTTGATACGTTTTCCAGCAATCTTCACTCCAGCTGAAGACTCGTCCAGACCGGCCTTCCTCATGAGGCACTCTGCATATAGGTTAAATATGCAGGGCGACAGTATGCAGCCTTGCTTCACTCCTTTCTCAATCGGAAACCAACCAGTAAGACCATGCCCAGTTCTAACTGTGGCCTCTTGCCCTTCATACAGGTTCCTGAGGAGACAGATGAGGTGAATTGGAACTCCCATCTCTTGTAGAGCTTGCCACAATCTGCTGTGATCTACGCAGTCAAACGCTTTCGCATAATCAATAAAGCAGAAGTAGATGGGTTTCTGGAACTCTCTTGCTTTTTCCATGATCCTGCAAAGGTTGGCAATTTGGTCTCTAGTTCCTCTGCCCTTGCAAAACCCAGCTTGCACGTCCGGAAGCTCCCGATCCACATACTGCTGCAGCCTACCTTGGAGGATTCTCAACATCACCTTGCTAGCATGCGAAATTAGCGCGATCATGCGGTAGTTGGAACAATCTTTGGCACTGCCTTTCTTTGGAATGGGGATGTAAACTGACCTCCTCCAATCCTGTGGCCACTGCAGGATTGTCCAAATCTTCTGACATAATGTATGCAGAATGTTAACAGCGTCTTGGTTGAGGTTTTGAAACAACTCAGCTCGAATGCCATCAATTCCGCTAGCTTTGTTCTTAGCAAGGCTGGCTAAGGCCCATTCAACTTCACTCTTCAGGATGCCCGGCTCGAGATCAGTAATCACAACCGTCTTATGTTGGTTGTGAGTCTTAATTACGCTATGCCCAAGCGTTTCTCGATCATTTCCATCGGTGCCCTTTTGCGAGCAGCAACGTTAATTATCAAGCCCTTGGTCGCGACTGTCCGCAAGCCTCATATGAAACAATGCCGCCCTGTGGCAAAATGTTTCCGTAAGCGTGAACTGCCTGCTGCACTAGCAGGTCATCATCGCGAGCCTGACTACAACTACTGGAGGGCGAAGGCTTGTCCTGTAACCAGCTGCATCCATTTGATCCCGAAAACTTCATAATCTTATCCGCAAACCTAACTTTGTCTCCCTCTGCTACGCTCGCCTTCCCATGCATTCGACTCTGCCACATTTAGAGGAAATGAGTTATGGTACCTTCGCATATTGCATGCCATGTCCATCCCCATTTCTTCTTCCTGATTTATATGAGAATGTCATGAAGGTGCGTTTGTTCCCTTACGTATTCGGCACTTCTCCCTGTCTCTTGAAGTCCCACCTACCATTTTTCCTCTCCTGCTTTATCAGTGATGCCCAATTTAATCAGTACACTCTTCGCTTGTCTCCCCGTTTCTTCTCGCCATTAATTCTAGAAGTTCAACTTAATTTGAGTTGATTTGTGCCAAATTGTTCCCGTCAACTGCCTTGCTCCGTGCCTCGTAGGTCTTCCATTTCGCATGAACAACCGCCCAGATGCCTTTCGGTCCAGGATGATTTTTAGATACGAGCAATCTTGAGCCGGAGTGACGAGCAATAAATTTATACGCGCAAAAAACAAACAAAAAACAAACAAAAAGGAAACATGCCTGATGTATGTGCGCTAATATGTCGCAAAATATAATTTCGTCAAGCCAATGGGGAACTCTTGAAAACCCCAAAGGATACACAAAAAGGATCGGTGAGTAATGACGAGCCTGGGGTGGCGGGGTTCCCGTAAAATGAGGCTAAAATTTGATCACGTTTGCAAATCACTTATTGAAGCTCGGAAACGTACAGCAAGAGGAGCATATCACGTTATCTTTGCTCCATCTAGTGCGTCTCGGGCATACAAACAGGCGCTTATTGTCTCCCGATGTGCTTGACCAATCGGGGACGACAGGAAGCCTACAATTTAGTCGTTTTGTGCTGAAGGCATGCTACAAAGAAAGTGGCACCAGATATCGGCTGTGTATAAAGCGCGCTAATAGCAGCCTCCTATCACTTGTCTGTCCTCTAGCCCCTCGTCAACAAAAATATTCTCACGCTTCCCTCCAGCAGCTGCGCTCTTCAGCGTCGTCGCGTTCGCTTCCTGTTTTTGAACTCCCATTTCAGCCCTCTCCTTTCGAGCGCTAACTCCTCGCTGCCGGTAACCCTCGCACTGCGATGACCATCTTTTTGTGCCTCTACGTGAGGAGGAGAGGTGCATGCGAAAGAGCACCTCTTTCCGGCGGCGTTCCATCCTGCACTGCCTTCTGAAATCGGAGTCGCCTCCTCAGCCCTTCATCCCCGCCTTAAGTTGCTGCTGGCCGATGCTGGTCGCCGTTTCTCCCCTTTTCGCCCCCGAAGGTTTGTTCACTTTTCGTCGGAGACAGGGGCTGGCCGTCTGTGCTGCTTCCTGGTTCCCGACCACGCAGCGAGGAACCGATAAAAAGTCGCCCGGAGAATGGCAGACCCGCATAACCGGCGGCGAGGGTGTTGTGGCCGGCGGCACAAAAGGCGAGCATCGCCGCGGTCTCTCCTTCCCCAATGCAAACTCCAGCGCGGTGAAACCTCTATCGCGGCCGCTGCCCAGTAGAAGCCTTCGTTCTCCCCTCTCCTCTCTCTTTTTTTTTTTTAATTTCCTGGAAACCCGCCGATCGGGACAACAACGTTTAGTACTACGCAAAGATATAACTTTCATTTGCTCCATTCTCCCTGTGCAAGAAAGAGTCCCGTAAATTCCCGGCAATGGGTGTTTCCTCTCCTCGCGTTTTCCTCCTGCTATGAATGGGCCGTCTTTCAAGGGCTGTGACGGCGGCGGCACCGACAGCGGCGGAGTCGCCCGGGGGTCAACAACACCGACCGCGACCCGCGCTAGGGTCTCTGACCTGCGGCGACCCGATTTCCCTATTTGCGCTGCCGCAACGGGATACACTCCCAACCTGTCCCCTCCTACCAATCGGAGACCCCCGTATGTGCGTACGTGCACCGATCTATCGGAGAAACAGCCAGCTATCTGAAAGAACATGCTCCCGTTGTCATATTTTTTTCCTCCCTTCATTCAACCTTTCCATTTCACCCTCAGTTCACTGAGGCCCTTTGTTATATGCACCTTCTGTGGTGCCTATGGTTTTTAGTTAGTTTTTCCTTTTTTTTTTCTAATGTGCTTGCGAAATCGCCTGATTCGGGCGCAATTTTGACGTCGCTGTTTATCTTGCGATTGCCTGCGACGGAGGGAAAATACTGGCATCTGGAAAGGGGCTCTCCTGCTCCTAGTACCGAGAGGTTGACGAACTGTTCGAACGAATCGTAGGTCGTGAGAATATTCCGACGATGCACGACACCGCTTTCCCGTAGACAGGATATCCGCGTATGTGGCAAGACCACAGTCCCCACCTGCTCGGGCCTCGTATCATTTTTTTTTTTCAGCCGATTAGAAAAACACTATGTGAAACTCGATCTTTCCCGCAAGGCAGTGGACGCCACAAGTAGCGGTAGTGGTGCTGGTCGAAATGATTGTCGCGGAAATTGGGCTTGATCTTACAATCGTTACTTGAGCAAGTGTTTCGCGTGAGCCTGTTAATTCTAAAGAACTATTACTCTTCCTGCTATTACCACAGAAGATCAGCGCTCTAGAAAAGTTCAAAGGTAAACTAGGTAACGCGAGCCTTTCAGTTCGTAGCTGGCAAGGACGCACACACAAAAGGCAAGACTTAAAGTGCCGGTCACTACGTATCAGTTTAGCTTCAATTTTGAGCATGAACCACTGCGCAGCATGAGGGGAGCCTATGCTTCAGTACATTTTTCATTGGCAGTGAAGAAGAAATGGTATCTCCAACGTCAGACGCATGTTTAAGGAGCCCTGCATGGCTTGCCTGAATAATCCTGCTTCCTTGTAATCGTTTGTGTCAGCGCAAACAGCGCCAGTTTTTATCAAGAGAGAGAGAAAAGACGTATAGATGGGTGATTTGTGGCCTTTCACTCATTTTCAAAAAGGGCAGCGAGAGATGACTGAGAATTACCCTGACATCACCAACCACAACCCATGTTTGTTCCTATGTCATCCTTGACAAAAAAGAAAAACAGAAGAGAAAATACGGGCAGAGTGACTAATTGCACAGTTAATTTACCGTTGAATGTAAGCCACGCCATTAGATACTGTTTTCGTTTTTCTCTAGGCAGGTAGTGACACAAACGAAGTTTTTAACGCGCACTGGGGAATCGGCCAAGGAATAGGGATGCACAGCGAGACTGAACGGCAGAAACTTTTCCCTGATGTACAGACCACGCATGCCTGAGCATGGTTGCCGAACTTGTTAAAAGCGAGAAAGTGAATTCGGTAAAGAGGGATGGTTAACGTGATAGCGCTTAGGACTTCCTTCTCCGGAGCATCCAGCTTAGGCGTTGTGCGCCAAAATTCATATGCGTGCCGCTCGCAAGTGACGGTCAGCCTTAGCCGATTGCTAACTGGACCTTGGGTTGTACGATGTCACGGCCGAAATTGCAGGCGCTGCCGATTGGGACACCTCTTTCGAGTTAGAAAGGTGGGATCGATATCCAGCCCTCAAACACGCTGCCCCACCGTCATGCAAGCACGTCCGTACGGCGGGGTAAAACAGGGCTGTGTGTGTATCGCACAATGGTCTTTAGTATAATGTAGCTTAATACTGTATGCTAATGATAACGTACGTGCGGGGTGGTTACTAGAGGCACGAAGTGAGTTAAGCGTAATTACGCAGTTAGGCAAGTGCAAGAGCAAAAATCTGCAAGCGGAGTTACAGACTGGTGCCATTGACCATATTGCGTCATGGGGAGTTTAAGCGTCCTTCACTTTTTATCATCTTTGGCGCGCGAGCCGACGGGATTTTAGTCAGAAATTCCCAACGCCGAAACAAACACTGCTGTGGCTTTGCACCAAGCGTGACATGCAGCCGCGCTTCGTGTAAAGTGCAAATGCTGATGCACAGTCCCACTCTGCACTCAGTGGGGGCATAACGATGCGAATATTTGTTTTCTTTCTCTTGGGTTTTTTCTTTTTTTTTTTTTTTTTTTTACCTAGCGGGAACGTCTTATTCACATCAATGAAAACAGAGCATCGCGTTAAAGTACGCCGCAACATTTACGGCGTTCACTTGCACGCTTGCGTTCCTGGTGTGTGCGTGTCCCATTTTTTTACAAGCTGCAGGAGGACCTCATTTTGCTTATGTAACAAATGCGTGATAATGAGGTTTCAGTGCTATATAATCAGACGTCGTCATATGCAAATCATTAAACGACGAAATAAAATTTTGTGACTCCTGATATGCCTCACAAGCTGTGACATCAAACGCAAACACACACACACACACACACACACACACACACACACACACACACACACACACACACACACACACACACACACACACACACACACACACACACACACACACACACACACACACACACACACACACACACACACACACACACACACACACACACACACACACACACACACACACACACACACACACACACACACACACACACACACACACACACACACACACACACACACACACACGCACGCACGCACACATACATATATATCTATATATGTTAGCTGTTGGCTTTCCTTCGTACATATATATCATCTACATCCACATACATACATACATACAGAAAGGCATACATACTAAAATTATGTATATATATATATATATATATATATATAATCTTAGTATGTATGCCTTTTTGTATGTATGTATGGGGATGTAGACGATTATATATATATATATATATATATATATATATATATATATATATATATATATATATATATATATATATATATATATATATATATATATATATATATATATATATATATATATATATTGTAGTATGTATGCCTTTCTGTATGTATGTATATGGATTTAGATGAAAAGGCCCCTGAAAAGGCGGCCAGCCAGTAGGAAAAAAACGTCCCCAAATCGAAATGGCGGCCCAGAAGGAATTGTTTCAGAATTCCCAGCGCAACAAATTCACATTTTGTTCCATTCTTTCTTGCTCTGAGATAAATGTAATCATCACTTGGGACAAGGCATGGTGAAGAACCATTAGAATTTCTATACATTGCGCAGTTCGGAGCTCTGCAGCATATTCAGCAATGATTAGAACAGGTCTAATCAGCCCGGTAATATTACCCGCTGAGAAATGTGCAAGCGGTTAGGAGCGTGGTAGTCTTGGAGAACCGCCCAAAATAGAAAGCTTCTCTAGAACTACCGGGCAGACCTTCCGGTGACAGGGTACAACTAGGTCTCATCGCTGCTTTGCTTTGCTTCCTTTGATGATGGTGTAGAATACTTGCTGCGCTTCACCATTGTGATGGAGATGCAGTATTGGGGAAGACAGCCCGAGGCTTAATGGGTTGTTGATCAATGTCATTCAAACGCATCGCTTCAAACTACCGGTCCAATAAAACCGTTGGTCAGCTTGCATTTCTCCCGCGAATAAGGCGAAGATCAGGTGCTGTCCCTGTGTTACTACTGCCATTATTTTTTTTTTATGAACGCCCTGCATCAGTTCGATGTGCGGTCCTTTCCAAGCTGACATGTTGAAGCGCTGTAGCATACATCACTGCAACTCGCCACGGAAAACGCGGTCCCCGCGTGGGGATATTTTTTCCTACTTCGCAAATAGAGACTGCCGGGGACGTTTCTTTCGGGGCCATTTTTTCCGGGGACGTTTACTCCGGGGACATTTTTACCGGATTCCTTATGTATGTATGTATGTATGTATGTATGTATGTATGTATGTATGTATGTATGTATGTATGTATGTATGTATGTATGTATGTATGTATGTATGTATGTATGTATGTATGTATGTATGTATGTATGTATGTATGTATGTATGTATGTATGTATGTATGTATGTATGTATGTATGTATGTATGTATGTATGTATGTATGTATGTATGTATGCATGTATGTATGTATGTATGTATGTATGTATGTATGTATGTATGTATGTATGTATGTATGTATGTATGTATGTATGTATGTATGTATGTATGTATGTATGTATGTATGTATGTATGTATGCGTGCCGATGAGTCCACTGATTTGCTATTCGTTCATACGACGGTTTTCAATTCAATCTTGCTAATGAAATTTGGGCATCGCTGCCTACTAGCGACAACACACTATGAAGAACGTTTTGTGACGCCTACTGTAGTACATTCGAAGAAATCACTTGATAACCACTCTATTCTGGAATTTTAGCTATTTAACTACAGTGTTTAGCTGTCACTTATTTCTACAAGGCAGACGTTCGACAAGCGCGACATTTAAAAGGAAAAAGGGCATGTGGTGCAGCATCTTTATAAGTCTCAAAACTAACGTGTATAAAATTTCCAGACACTTTCGTCAGTGAATGAGAATCACAGCGAGAAAGGCCCGCGAAGCTCTCCGACTCTGGCGGAGGGCCACCTGCGACGAAGACATGACGCGAGATGCTCTCTTCTTCACATGGGAAAAAAGCGAAAGCGACCGACAGGGGCAACCGCTGCGGCGAAATAAATGAAAAAAAAAAAAAAAAAAAAAAAAAAAAAAAAAAAAAAAAAAAACGAAATGCTTACTGCTGGGAGCAAAAACGCGGCGGCATCCTAAGTTCGGTTCGAAAAGGAATAAAAAACGAGGCACCCCCACTGAGGCAGTTACTCGAGCACACAGCGAGCCCAGAGAAAAGATCTGGAGAGGAGGACGGAGCAGAGAGGTTCGACCAGCCGGCGTCAAAGGAAAGGCGAGGTTTCGGGAAAGTTTTGGAAGCGTTACGGGCGACCAGCGAGGGGAGTGGTTCGTTCCGAGCAGTGCGAGCGACATACGGGAGGGCGGGCAAAGGGGGAGGGGTGCGGCTTCTTTCCGAAATCGTCCCAAGGAGGGGAAGTTCGACGACCTCCGACGACCCCTGGTCCTGTGCGGCGGGCGGCACGCTGTTCCCCCCAAACTATTAGTTTTTCTTTCTAATGGTTCACATGTCGAACCTGCAACCTAATCTTGTAAAATGAAGCAAAAAGGAAGAGCGAGCTGCACCCAGCGCGTTAGGTAAGGTCTGAACTGTGAGAACGGAAAACAATTGCTTCGTGTTCAAGAATCAACACGAAGCATCATTCTCAAACGAAAGGAAGAGGGTGAAAGAAGTAAATGTGACTACACACCGCTGCAAGTCTCTTTTACGTGAAATGCGCTCGACTACGTCTCCATCTGAGACTAGGTGGTCATGTGAAGCGCATCGACGACGCCTGCTTACAGCGCACGTGTTGATCAGATATAAGTGAAAGGAGGAGGCATGTTTAACGTTGCAGGAGACGCTGGTTCCTCGGCCTTTGTCTGCTAAGCCCGTGCTCATGGGTTCGGTCGCGGCCGCAGCAGGGGTTCCGATCGAAGCGAAACCCGGTCTCAGACTTGAATGAACGCAATACAGCTCCTAGTAGTCAAAATTAGTTTGGATCACGCTACTACGACGTTCTTTGATTGACCCCCCCCCCCCCCCCCCTACACACACACAAATTGAACGGTGGCCAGCGAACGCCAGGAACAGTCGCAGCGGGATAGAATCTGGTTACTTCGCGCATAGTTGTTTCTGCCGATGAAGCTCTGCCGCTTGGCCGATAGAAGACACCACTGCTTCTCAGGCCCGATTTGGAGGTGCGTAGGTAGTACCTGATTAAGCCGCTGGCAAGCAACGCGTTTACTCGTTCGCATCCACCCAAGCACTGACGTACGGCTAGAGAGGAAAGTTGTGCAACTTTCGCCGAAACTTGATAGTGGAAAAAAAAGAAAGAAATTGTCCTTCTCCGGGAATTGAACTTGTGACATTGCTCGTCCGGGGGTAGTAGCTTTACCAATCTAGGCATGACGGATATCAAGTGGTAACACCAGAAAGAAATTTGGCAAGGCGATGAGAGAAAAAAATTGTAATTGATTTGTAGTTTAAATCGAAAAGTCTAGCTGCTGACTACCATGTAGTTAAAGACGCCCACATCGAACCAATTAACCGAGACCAATTAACTATACCATCATTTAATTTATTAAATTTTTATTTCTGTATTACTAACATTATCTCACTTTTCTGATTTTAAGCCAGCAATCGTCTAATCGTTTTTTGCTAGCTTCCACCGCAGATTCATTCACCCGACCACTGGTGTATAAATCCAGGGCCTCAGGAAGAGTGACTGCGCCTGCGTGGACATCCGAATTTAGACAAGTACAAGAGTACGTGCTGTCTAGCGCTGTCCTAGTGCCTTGCCTTTGTAAAGTGTGCCTCCCATCCCCCTCCCCGCCGAAATATATCCCGCATTTAGCAATAGTATTAAAATAGGCAAATTCGGCACTTTGCCAGCACCACGCACCATAACCTCGGTACCAGATGGAGGCCAGTGAGTTTCTTGTGCGTGGTTATCTTCCGCAGCAGCAGGCTACTGTCCAGCTGCGCGTAGCGTTCCCTCTCATCGACGCCATGCCAAAGCGATTAAAAAAAAGCCGGTGAATAAAAAAAAAAAAAAAAAAGAAACGCACCCTAGTTCTACAGGAGCTTATCACGTGAAAAATCTGCGGTTTACGCCGCCCACGTTGAAAGCAAGGAGGCTTCAAATACAAGCTAGATACAATGGAGACAGAGAGGCGTTTTAAAATCAATTATCTGACGACTCGTTTGGTTGCAGTAGATATCGTTGTGATTGCTTGTAGCTCGGCAAAATTACTGTCGGCTTGCGGGAGTTTCGAGCTGCGAACCTTTATCCATTGCAGACGGGCCCTAGCTGTCGGTGAAATTTGCGTTACACTTATATAGGTGCGAAATCAATGTTTTCATTTCCATGTATGATCTCATTACCAAAAACATTGACAGTGAAAGCGACGTCGAGTAACTTAGCAGCCCCCTACCATAACTGCAGATCTTCCAACATAAACCTGAACGCATGATAAGAGTTTCTGACCACACATTTTCCAACTTTACAATTTTTCATCGTACCACCTCAAGTAACTTCATTAAAGTGATCTTTTTTTTTTTTACTTGTTCCATACACGGCCAGAAGATTTAAGTTGCGATATGAGTGACCACCTCCCTATTTTTTGTGCTTACAGCGGAAAAACCTTAGATATAAACGGACACAAGAAAGCATGTATCGTCCTATATCACCACAAGCGTTAGGCGACCTTAGACAGCCTGTTGGATTGGCTGACTGGTCGGACGTTCTTGACATAGCTGACGCTTACAGGGCAATACAGCATGCTTATAAGCCGATTTAAAGCATTATATAGGCCACTCTCCTCATAGACCCTACTTCCAACCTAAAGCTCGGAAGTCGCGGATTACTTGTCGGTTAATAACAAAAGTCAATCAAAAGAATAAACTTCACCCAACATTCTTCCAGACAAGGGACCCGACAAGTGGCGGGAATGCAAGGAATTTCGTAACAAACTAAATAGGGAAAAAGAAAAATCTAAGAAGGACTATTATTACTGTATCTTTGATGCAGATTGTCTTCGAAAAAGCGATAGAGTGTGGAAAAAGTTTAACAACCATGTAAGCACCAGGAACACACCCTGGATTGATAGCCTTACGATAAATGACAAAGTAACGCGAAGATCAGAGCTTGCAGACTGTTTCAATAATTTTTCCATTGAAATAGGAGGTAGCAACAGCGGTCGCATATCCAAGATATGCATTCGAATAAACCCGCAAATCATATTTCTTCAGCCAACATGCGCTATAGCTAAGTAAATACCAATGTTTAAACAACAATGTTTACCAATGTTTAAACAACAGTCGTGGCACAGACGCTGACAGCTTAGAAATTAAGCCTATTAAACGCGGGATTAATCTAATTGCCCCGGTTTTGGCACAATTATTTGATTTATCGCTCTCTGTTGGGCTGTTTCCAAAAAACACGCAGTTAGCGCGAGCTATTGTTGTCAATAAGGAAGGCGGCAGATATAATGTGAAAAACTAATGCCCGATGTCAATTTTGCTACTGTTTTTTCCAAAGGTCTAGTAAAAACTATTAACATTCGAATTGATTGTTATTCTCAAAAACATGGGCTAATCACAGAATATTTGTTTGGGTTCAGGAAAAGGCCTTCCGCAGAAAATGCTTTGCTTACACAAAAAGATATCTTAGAAAATTTAGAAAATAAATT
This sequence comes from Amblyomma maculatum, assembly GCF_055883805.1. Classification (NCBI taxonomy): domain Eukaryota; kingdom Metazoa; phylum Arthropoda; class Arachnida; order Ixodida; family Ixodidae; genus Amblyomma; species Amblyomma maculatum. The sequence goes on along the minus strand of NC_139349.1, from coordinate 174,412,601 downwards.
AATGCCTTTGGGAATATACATAGACTAGAGAAAAGCATTCAATCGCGTAAATCACGATCTATTGATTGGTAAAATTGAAAAATATAGTTTTTGTGGTACATGCACTCAGTTTCTTCCGTCATATTTACCTTCACGCACACAGTTGGTTGAAAATAATTAACACAAATAATTAATTAGACATATACGGAATGATGTGCCACTCGGAAGCCTTCTTGGGCCCAGTCATATTTATATTTTATATAAATGATTTGGAATAATTTGAGGATTTCTTCAAAACTGTCATCTACGCAGATTATTGGACCATGTTTAGTATTGAGAAATATTTGAGCCCATTATTACCCCACACAAGCTCAGTCTGTTTCAGGTTGCAGGAAATATTAACGTGGTATTAAATGAATTCAAAAGAAAATGTGTTCTTTTTCGCGTACCAGGCAAGCCAGTGGAGTATGCTGACAGTATCTTCGTGTAATTAATATAGAAAAATGTCCTTTTCTCTAAACATTTACTTTGGAATTACCATGCCGATCAATTCTGCTCAAACGCACAAAAATTAGTATGTATGCTTAATAGAAATTGCTACTTCGTCCCTTCCAGTGTCAAAAAGTTTCAATATAATTATTTATTCCATACTCTGCTCATTTATTGTGCACTGGCATGGAGAAGCACTAGTTCACAAAACTTAAACTGGCATTGCTACAGAAGAGTTCGGGCAATAGAAAATGATTCACCTATTGAATCCACCAAAAATCTTTTCAAGAAAAACGCTATAATAAAAGCTACTAATATGTATAGGTTCAGTCTAATAGTAAGTTAATCAAAGGCGCTAAATAGAAGTTAAATTGTTTTCTACCATTAGCTCATCTTCGAGAACAAGAGTACGTTTACCCTTATTGATTGCGAATAAAATGAAAAATTCCTTACACACGCACAAACGATTTCGCATTGCTCACACGCTTATCAACACAGTCAACGATTTCGCAACAAAGCACATTGACGTGATGTCACTGAGACAGAATGACTTTCTGGAGATGTTCATGGAACCTTAGCTTAACATTCAGCCTGATTAGTTTTGCATTTTCATTGTCCATTTGTTTTTATGTTACTGCATTGTAATCTAAAATGCAAAATTTAAGCCCGTGGAGCCCTGAAATTGTTGCCGGGTGGCTGGAGCCCTGTCCATCTGCTACTGCGCAGCTTTTTCTCCAGCCCCCTCCACCCTCCCCCTTTTTCTTCACGTATATGTTTGTATGGAGAAGAATGAAATGTATCGAATTATTTATGAAGTAATTAATGTAGCTTGTTAAAATCTTGTGAGTACAGCTGATGAAGTAGTATATAAAAATTGATACTGGCATAATGCATTGGTCGGCAGTGCACCAGGCACCTCATTATGCGCGCATGAAATGTGCTTGTAAAGCAAAGGTAGGGTAAATGAAAAAGTAAACGAAAACACAGTGAATTCCCCGGTTTAAGTAAGGATCATCCGGGGAAGTATACTCCTAATGAAGCTGGGCTCAACATTGCAACTGACCATATGGCGCTGGTTGACTTATAGGAGGCGCCTGGTGCGTGCCATTGCATTAGTTGCTCTATAATGGCCGCGGCGCCATCATTTGGTTCGCTTCTACAGAGAAGCGAAATTGAATAAGCATGACAGGATAAAATAAATATTTCCGCCACGAACGTCGGCAATTCTTGCAGCTGCTAGGTTCTATCGGTGCGACGACACAAACCTACATGTTACGGGTGACGAATCTGAGACACCTGCGATTTATGAAGCGCAGGTTGTGTGTATGTGTTGCTTGGAAATGATCTCTCAGGAATAGACGAGAAACTGCTCTGCTCAGCTGGTTGTACCCTGCACCGTATTAACGGTAGATAGACTCAAAGTACCGAAATTTGATAGAGCTGCCATACACAGAGCGCATGCAGGCTCGTTTGCACAGATAGCAAAAAAAAAAAAAAAAAAAAAAGCGGCGGCGGGCTATTCTCGGTACGTAGCGCGTCGAAGCCAATAGCGAGCCTGACTGGCGTGTCCTCTCTTGACCTTTGTTTCTGCGTCGCCCAGCCATTTATCAGGCTCGTCTATCGAAGGGTCGCGATGGGCCGCCAATGGCCATACATGATGCATTACGAGCACCGCCTCGCGCGGCCGACCAGCAAACGCGCCGCATTTGGGAGCGCTCGGCGAGCACGTCGTATGCGCTGTGGCTATATGAGAAGACTAGCGTAATATGGGTGCAGCCGCTGCAGTGCCCTATAGGTGCGTCGGGCGCGGTCGTCTTCACCCCAGTGGCGACCTGAAATCTATACCATGCACGACAAAAGAGAGTTTTGTACGTGTGAGGAACCTACAAACGTAGTGCAGATGGGATAGCTTTAAAGGATACAGAGTAAACGGTTGGCCCGCTCTCGGGGTGTTGATATTTATGACATATCAAGATCCTTTGTGCTTCGCAGTTTCAATTCCAGGAAAATCGCAGAAGCGCTTGATACTCTAAACGTTAGAGTGTCATCACAAATTGCCAAATACGAATGTGCGCAAAATGAGGAAGCTAGAAAGGAACCTACTAAACCCGTTTACAAAGTGTCCGAGTGGAAGTTCTGGATAGAGGGAGAAAAGCGCCCTCTGCAAGCACGTTTGTTGTGAAAGTGCGCTTCTTTGTTACTTAATTGCAAGTTAGTGGAACTGCAATGAACGTTAGGCGCGCGCTTGCGTTGAAAGGACGATCATCGATTACATCACAAATTCACAACTACCTGGTGCTCCTCCTATATGAAATAAAAGCCAAGAGTACTTAAAAAAATATATACGGAAACCACAAAGGAACATTTGTGCGTTTTAGAAATTAATAGTGCATTTTCAATTTTTTCTTAAATGTAGGTTGGTTTGAGAGTAGAACAAAATGAAACCCCTAGCCGCCCGCGAGATGCGAAACCCATACGAGATACGAGAACCGAAATCTGAGCAAAAACTGGGCGTCGCGGCGATGTTTTTTTAGTTATTATAACAACTTTGCTACAGTGGTAGGAGTATTATAGCATATTTTCGGTCCCCGCCTCTGGCGGAGGGTAGTGTGGATGAACGCACTCCAAATTTAGGCGGCTAGTAACCAGATTATTGTCCAAAGTTGAAAGTTGGACAGCCGCTATCAGGTCGTGGGTTCAGATTCTTTCTTCTACTTTGTAATACATTATTTTTGATACAAAAGAAATGATTACACCTTTAGTTACCCATTGATCGACGCAAAAAAATGAGAAGAGACTTAACCCGTTTACGCCAATGGCAGTGTACTGAGAAATATTGGTTTGCTCATGGTTTAGGTTTAATATGAAATGTCAAGTCATGATAAGCAATCGGTAAGCCCCAGGCTGTGCCACACCTCTCTTAGTTTGAATTAGTCGGGCGAGGCCACATGTTTGTAACGCCACGGAACAGCTCAGCCAATCAGAGCGACTGCGTGCGGCGTTTATTTATTTATTTATTTATTTATTTATTTATTTATTTATTTATTTATTTATTTCAAAATACTGCAGGCCTTATGGCGCAAGCAGGAGGGTTCTACGGTGTTCGATCCTTGTCTCACCCTACTGTAGAAAAAACTGCCTGAGCTTGTAGCTCATTTCAACTCGATTGATCAAGCCTTCTACTGCACTATGCGGCGTCAGTGACTGTTGACTGTTTTCGTATTGCCACATGTATTGTGGCATCTTTGGGAGTGGTACCGGTTACCGCCATCGGTGTGGCTCCCTGGTTGGAAAGATACCGAGACCAAAGTCCGTTTGTGGCCGCAGGCTGCCTAACGGGCCATTCATTAGTGCATCTCTGTGTACACCGGTGACAGTATTAATACGTCGTAATGAGCCGTTCGGTTCGATACCTTTCTCTCCTATAGCAGTCTTATGAATAACCATTGCAACGTGAAACAGAAATGCGAATGAAACAACATTGGCCCGTCGAAATCATAATGCGGACATTGCCGCGATCGCTTCACTCTTCGACCCTTGCAGTGCTGCTGGACGTGCTGAGCCTAGGATGGATAGATGGATTGATGGACGGACGAACAAACGGACGGACGGACGGACGGACGGACGGACGGACGGACGGACGGGCGGACGGACGGACGGACGGATGGATGGATGGATGGATGGATGGATGGATGGATGGATGGATGGATGGATGGATGGATGGATGGATGGATGGATGGATGGATGGATGGATGGATGGATGGATGGATGGATGGATGGATGGATGGATGGACGGATGGATGGATGGATGATGGATGGATGGATGGATGGTGGGTAGGTGGGTGGGTGGAATATATTAGCGTCTCCTTTGAAAAGGGAATGTAGCAGTTGCTATCATGCTTGTTTTTTTCACTATATCTTGAATATTATTTTAGATCAATCAACTATACCATCATTTAATTTATTAAATTTTTATTTCTGTATTACTAACATTATCTCACTTTTCTGATTTTAAGCCAGCAATCGTCTAATCGTTTTTTGCTAGCTTCCACCGCAGATTCATTCACCCGACCACTGGTGTATAAATCCAGGGCCTCAGGAAGAGTGACTGCGCCTGCGTGGACATCCGAATTTATTTATTTATTATATATTGTACACCTCAAGTTCCCCAGTACGGGGTATTACCCTGAGTATACCCTGTGCAGCTCCGGCAACTATTTGATAAACAACTGATGTAAACAAATTGAAATATATTTGATAGGTTGCCCTTGAACAATGCCAAAACAAGCCCATGTATCGAAATGATTTATTTTTTCTAAAACAATATTATGATTTATATAGTTTATTGCTTTCTAAAGTCAACAAAAATGTCGATTTGTTTTGTTTCCAATACGTTTTAGAAAAAAATTGGGGACCGCTTAAGCTCCGTCGTTAAAGGTTGACGCGATAGCTTTTCACACCCATAGACGACGCTTTCTCACTTTTGTAATTTTTATATTTATTTTTATACACAGATACTTAGCGTAAGAACATCGGATTTTCATTCTGAGCAGTATGGCATCTTTGAGCACATTTTTCAGTTTTCAATTGTTTCAAACTGATCTATCAATTACACAATCAAACAATTCTTAACATCATGAAGCTTTGGTTTTACATTTTGAGCATTTTGACACCTTGTACACCTTCATTAAATTTATTAACCATTTCAATTATTCAATTATTCGTTTATATATACATATTTCATTAACTGGTGATCGCCTATCACACACCAGTCAATCATCAGAACCACAAATTACAACGATACAATGTTTTTCCCGCAGTCCTCAATTATTTAATTCCGACACGCAATTCTGACTACTACCACACCGACGGCTTTTCGACTGAATGAGCTGCTAAGCTCGCTGAATTATTTCTCCAACAGCACCAGCTCTGCAGACCTGTCCTTCCTGATGCTATACTGCGAGGTAGTTATTATATTATGTTTGCTACCGAAGTGTGAAAATTCGATTTAGTGTACCTTGAAAGTATTGCATGTATGTATGTATGTATGTATGTATGTATGTATGTATGTATGTATGTATGTATGTATGTATGTATGTATGTATGTATGTATGTATGTATGTATGTATGTATGTATGTATGTATGTATGTATGTATGTATGTATGTATGTATGTATGTATGTATGTATGTATGTATGTATGTATGTATGTATGTATGTATGTATGTATGTATGTATGTATGTATGTATGTATGTATGTATGTATGTATGTATGTATGTATGTATGTATGTATGTATGTATGTATGTATGTATGTATGTATGCATGCATGCATGTATTGTAACTACCGTATTTAGCGATTATAAGCCCCCTCCTCCTCCTTAACTTAAAAAAAACGGAAAAATGCCGGCGAATCTAAAATCCCCCTTTTTTATGAGGAAGAGCGCGTAGACATGGCTGCCAGCGTCCTTGGTCACTAAGTCGAAGAGCCGGGACCGTTGAAGGTCGGAGGCGGCGCGGCGTGTTGCTGCTATAGCACTTCATGGGCCTACTTTTCCTGTCTGGGACCGGTCCGAGCCCATAGTTAGAAGCCCGAGCCCAGCCGAGCCCATGGCTTCAAGTGCCCGCGCCTGGCCGGGCCCACGCTTACATCGAGCAGGCCCGAACCGGGCCCGCGCTTGCGAGACTCCGTCCGGCCTACGACCGGTAAAGTCAGCCAGCACGGACCCCTTAAAGAGACCATGAAATGTCTCAAATGAAGTAAAGCAAATCGGTCGAGAGATAAGTACTCCCTCACCAGTCAAATCCCCGCAAGAATTTTTCAGATAGCTTCATTAATACCGAAGATATAGGCGATTTAAAATGGTGCTCCTCCTTTCCCTCCTTAACGCTCCTAGGCACCAGAAAAAAAAAATTAAACGAAGAAAACAGCTCGGGAACTTCACACTGCCCATGAAACATCATCGGGTTACGCTCGGTTCGCAGACTTCCGGTTATCACGCCTGCTTTCCCGAGCGTCGCCCACGCATTCATCGGTCTCTGCCTTTCCCTTCCCATCTGCGTTTGCATATAGCTTTCAACCTTGTCTCGTGTCTTCCTCGGAATCCGGTTTCTTCAGTTTCTGGACCTCTCGGAATTGTGTGCGGCTGCAGTCGAAACGAGTTCGCGAGTGCATGCCTGCAGGTAGACAGGCTGCTGTCCGCACACATCGGTGACCGCTTCGGAGAAGCAGTTTCATTCATATCCCTGTCCCATTAAGCACAACTTAACGTGCACTCCTACCGAGTACGGATTTCTACAAGATCCCTTTCATCTCTCGCACTACCTGGGTCAGTCTCCGGTGCCAGCAGTTTTGGTACCGTCTTCTGCGGTTTGACTAACGGCGGCCGGCCTCCTCGCGGAGTTGACGCAATAGCATCGACTGTGCATGGATGCTGGCAGACGAGCGTGTGAGTTGCACGCGTGCAAAGATGTCGTCGTCGTTTTTAGCCAGGAGCGCTTTCATGATGGTCGGCGAGAGGAATCTCTTGTAGTGCACAACGAAAGGAATGTACACGTATCATTGGCGAGAGCACGGACTGATGATCGCTACAAAGTTTGGATATCGGATTACAGGTGAGCCCGAATTATTTATCCGCTAATCTTGAGAATTGGGAGAATTTCGCACATGATTTATGAAGTACCAATGCGTAACGTGCACGCATGTTTTATCTCATGTGTACGCATCTCCTGGGCCAGAATCGACGGCGCAAAACATCAGCAAATCAGCTCGGCACATGCAGTTCGGCAGCGCAGGTTGTCACCAATTTCCGCAGCTACACGCAAGAATCGCGCACAGGAGCACGCGAGCGGCTACGCTAGAGAAGCAGCGAAACGGCCGATTCCAAAAACGCTGTCCGCCGTGGTTTCGATGCCAAAAAAACAAGGCCTAGCGACGACCAGGAAGCAGCGTACGACTGGAGCGACTGGAGTGCCGTCAACTGCAGCGCTTGCGGATGACATCTATGCAGTAATAACCTGGCAGAATCCGGTTCTGCACTTAACCGGTGCGAATTTGTGTACTCTCGCGATGAAGCTGAGGGCAGACCTCTTTTGAAGCACGTTCCATTTAATTATCAACACGCCGTACAAATGGTCGATGCTGCAAAGACGAGACGGGACTACAGTATGCAGTTGCTGCGATGTCGGTCAGTACACGAAGGTTGACGTTGCCTATCTTGTGTGCTGCTCCTAAAATATGATCTGAAGCAGAAGTGTGCAATCGGTACGGTGTTCAATCTGACCAGCTCGTGCTCTTTTCGCACTCCGGCGCCGACGCGCGCTTTCTGTCAGACGCCACCACCTTCTCGGTTAACATCGCGAACCGAAGCGCCAAACTCAGGGGTTCACGCATGCAGTGCAAGCAGCACTGGAGCTGACGACGTTTGCAGCTACCGGATGTGTGTCCGTGACGTAGTGGACGCCACGGCTGCAGCCAATGGCAGCCCGTCGTGGCCGGTCACTCTTGGTAGATATGATGTAGGTACTCACGCATAGACTAGTTCCAAATCTCACTGCTACGCGAGAACCGAGCATCCCGCGAACTGCAAAAAAAAAAAAAAAAAAAAAACGCAGTTTTTTTAAATTATAATAAATCGCTGCCTTTGCTGTATGGAGTTGTACTTTGGGGGAACGCTCGGAAGCATTCGTTCTACACATTCAAAACGTGTATCAGTGACCTTTATAGCCATTTCATACCCCCTTTAAAAGACTGTATTACAAATGCTCTTATATGGGCTAGTTTGTTGCTAGATTCGGACGTAGTGGCAGTGCACGAGGAACTGTCCGTCTTCCACGTGCCACTATGTCGGAAGGGAGATTGCAGTAAAGTTAGCAATAATATTGCGTGTGCTAAGCGCTGTAAGTAATTCTCTCTGTTATATACATTTTTTCTCTTGGTGATAATTGTATTTCATGTGTAATTTCTTAGTTTACTACTATATGTTTACATTTGATGCAACCAAGCCATTTCTATCCTGGTCCTGAATGAACTGGTAGTATTGTTAAAATAAATAAATAATACTGCGAAGTGGTTCATAGTAACAAATCAAGATGGGAGAAAAATCTAACAAAACATTCTCACCGGAGAAGGGCGCTGTTAAAATACCGGCAGAATCAAATGCTTGGTCAGTAAAATTTTGGCATGTCATTATATTTAAAGCCATTGTGCTCGATGCACGCTTAAGAGCCATGTGTTTTATATGTAACTCCTTATTATTGATTAGCGACTGGGACAAGTTATTTGCTTAATCACACACAGATAATCACACACACTGCCCTCGGCAACTATGCCAGAGGAACCTGTATGAGTATGGGCAGGAAAATAAAAAAAATCTACATATTCTTGTGAAGCCTTCATGGCTGCACTTCGCATCTTAGTGGAGACGAAAAGCAAAACGTCTTCTTGCTTTACCTCCCTCCATCCGCCTCACTTTCGGCATCGCGATCGTGAAAAGAAAGGGGGATTAGAATCGAGTAAATACGGTACGTTTGGTCACATAAAGGACTGGTTATTAGCGCAACAAAAAGACACTACCAAATAGGCACAAATAGACACACAGGACAGGCGCTGACTCCAACTTCTTTCTCGGAACACCATATACAAACTTCTTCAACATCCAAATGCTACAACAAAGCCAGCAACATATGCATAGCAATTGCATATGCATACCCTACCTAACAACATTTAACAGTCGACCTTCACAACTATACAGGGAGAGAGATGATTCAGTAATACATTTTCAACCAAGTCGTTTTATGCTATGCTATTGCTATGCATATGTTGATGACTCTGTGGGAGCATTTGGATGTTGAAGAAGTTTGTATGTGGTGTTCCGAGAAAGAAGTTGGAGTCAGCGCCTGTCCTGTGTGTCTATTTGTGCCTATTTGTGAGGGTCTTTTTGTTGCGCTATTAACCTTTCCTTTATGTGGCTATGCACCAACTAGCCCAGCAATCAGTTTTAATTAACGGTATGTTTGTTTCATGCATACAGGTGTTTGCTCATTTGTTCCATTGTTGCGCGTTTGTTTCATTTCAGAATCCGGAAAATTAATGAGGATTAAAAGTACAACAACATGAGTGTGATGCTAGGCGTTGTCACATGCTGACACAAATGTGCGCTTTAAATTGGGAAGTAATTGCTGAAACACAGTGGCGTAACTCACCACCCGGAAAATTAAAATCAGCATAATAGATTGAGATTACAACTGGTGATAAAAGAGGGGCTGAGAGAATTAAACACAGGCTATGTAGATAGATCAAGAAGATACCTTTTAGGAATACTAAGCAACCACTATGGTTAGCAGGCTAGGCTACAAATGCTACTTGTTGTGGCGCTTCCTTACGATGCATGTGCACCGAAGTATGTTGATGTCCATACGACAAGTGGAAGCGACAAAATACTTCTAGTGGTGTCTTTAAGCAATAGGCTCCTGATTTAGGGCCGAGCTGGATCATTTAAACAGTGTATTGTTAAGATGGGACAGATGATACGAATGCCAGCAAAAAAAAAAAGAAAAAAAAAAGATACATGGACACTCGAGGTAAACTTTTGGCCAGCATTCATTCCTTCTGCAAATGATCCACCAACATGTTCCCTATTCATCCTTGCGTCAGTAGGCTAAGGCCGCATACACTAGTGGGAGATTAGGCAGGTCCTCCAGCCGCGTGATCATCATCGTCTTGCGCCGATGATGATCATGCGGCTGGACCATGCGCATGATCAAGGGCAAGGACAACGTGGATGTCTTGTGTGCGGGCGGGAGACAGAGACGATTGAACATATTGTGTTGACTTGCCAAGTGCTCATGCCATGTCAGCCTAGCGGGTCAACTTTGCCGCAGGTGCTGGGGTTCACGTCTGGACAGCCGCAAGGAGACGCTGCGGTGGACAGTGATGCGACACAACGAGGTGAGAGGGCTGTGGCTGTGCAGACAACCGAACGACGCCTTGAGAACTGGATAAGGCATACTAGATAAATAGTGTTGGTGGCGTTGCGCCATATGGCGGGACAGACTCCGTCACAGTAGGGAATTGACTTGGCTAGGACCTTTCTGGTCCACTTGGCAAAAAGGGAAGCCTCAGTACTAATCCAATCCAATCAATCCAATCCAGAACAATCACGCTTTTTCCTCTGCCCATAGGTTTCAGTCGCTCTGCTCACCAAGCAAGCATGCTGACTAGAAATAAAGCGAGATACATTTTTAAGCATTTTACGGTATACGTAAAAAGCGCGCGTTTCATTAAATGAGTCAATCGCGTAATCATCGCAATTATAGTAATTCACAAGAAGTGGGCCTCTGGGCCGGCTGTCTCAGTGACAGCGGTGGCCCGCATGATAAACGAGGGGCGCCCGCACAGCGCGACGGCCAACGCCGGCCGCAGTCTCCCTTCTGCGCCCGGGTCACCTGCTTGGCGACGCGGGGCCCGCGTGTAATCCCATTAAAAATAGCACCGCTGAAAGGGGAGCTAGCCTTTTTTTACTCCCGCAGAACGGGCGCACGAATTGCTCTCCATTTCTCCTTTTCTGAACAACGTAAACTTAGGGGCCGACGAGCAGTGTTCGGGACGAGGCAGTTCTTACTGAGAGTTTCGCTTTACTTTGCCAGTTGCATCACCTGCCTGGAAGACAATCTCCGTCTGAAAACTCCCCGAGTTCTGGAGAACATTTCCAAGTCTAAGAGCCATTGCTGTTGTGCTAGTTGGTTTTGGTTCATAATTAAATAGTTTTAAGGCGCAGAAAACAGACAAGACACATAGGTGACAGGACGAAGCGCCATATAGCTTGTCGTCACATGCGCAGGTAGGTCACCTAAAGCTCAGGATGGGGCTTCTTCCTGTCACCTATACTTATGTGTCTTGTCTGTCTTTTGCGCCTTAAAACTATTCAATTATGAACATTTTCAAGGTAGTGCGGTCTTACTGATGACTGCGCAAGGTGAAATATATTTATTTTCTTTATTTCTTTATTTATTATTTACGCTGCAGGCTATAAAAAGGCCCAAAGAAGGAGTGGGATAAAGCAGACACAGATCACCAGCTAACAGCGCTGTGAATGAAGCAACACTGCCCTAGCCCACCTGGACGACGATCTCGAATTAAAACATGCCAAAAAGAAAACATCCGATTACTGGTGGAAGCTGGCTCCTCGCTTTACCATTGCAAAAAAATCGATTCTGTTATAGTTTTAAAGCGCAAAAAAAAAGAAAGAGTTATATATAGAAATATATTAATTAGTCATTTCTAATCTTGTTTGTTGATACCAGGTTTCTAGAGAAATAGAGCGCTGATTATCGATTTCGTCCATTTACACGCTGAGAATATCTGCGCAATGTCAGTCCCCTGTGGAATTGGAATCCTTTCTAAATGCAAGGATGACTGTAATCAATAAACCGCACTCTCTCAGGGGTGGCAAGAGTACGAAGAGAATTCCTCCCGATTAAGTCATTGTCATTGCATTGTGGTGAATGCGAAGAAATTAATTTGGAGATAAAACAATGGCGATTAGGCAGCATTTTTCTGACATCTTGTGGCCCATGCGTGAAACCCTCGCCTTTTTTCAAATTAGCAGTTAGTTGTACCGCTTAATCCAAAGCCAGTGGGGCCCGCTGCGCATCCAGTTAACCGCATAGGGGCATACCCCGTCCCGGGCGCATTGAAGTAGCATCAGGAATGACAGTATCGATGATGCCTCTGTCCTCATTGCTATCTCCAGATGAATTTTTTTTATCGGTATTGTATCCCTTGCGGGGAATGGAAGTATCGAAGGATCGGTATTGAAAATATAATCACAGGTTTGCGATTTTCGACAATGAACAAAAAAAAAAAAGGATTCGGTAAGTTTATGCGCTGCTGTGAGTAATATTTTAGGCTACCAGCACTCGGTGCCACAAAAAAAAAAAAAAAAAAAAAAAAAAAAAAAACTTCAGAAGATAACGGAACAACATTAACAAAATATTAAGATGCCAGTACATTTGCTCTGTCAGTCTTCTTTCATACTACGCTCGTTGTGTGGCAAATAAACGGGGAATACTTTGCGCTTCTCCAGTGAGTTGAGCGGAAAAATGGACGAGGACCCGGGCTCACCGTTCTGGTAGAAATGCCTTCTATATCTCTCTCAAAATCTGCTGCTTGCCGGCTGAAATGAGGGAATTCCGCCCTCATTATCAGACGATCGCAGAGCATTTGCTGCTTTCCGTCTCAGCACAATAAAGATCCCAGCGTCGCACACGCGGCTCAGTGGTGTCATATCCGCCAGCAGCGTCAAATGCATCAGCTGCGGCCTTCTTTTTGTTTGGCCAAGCTAGCAACTCTTCAACAAGTCGTAGTTGATTTTCTTAGCTTCACCTCAAAGATACTCGAATCAAGATTATTGTTCATAAAATGCATATTCATAAAAACATTAAAGGGGCACAGCGCTGCTGAACGGAATGTGGAGCGAATATAGAACCAGAGTACCCGGCTGCGAAGCGGACCGCCGGCAGCCGCCTTTCGATGGTGGCGAAATGGAGAGGCGTTCGTGTGCTGTTGCGATGTCAGTGCACCTTTAAGAGCCCCAAGTGGTCGAAATTACTACTTTGTAGGCGCAATCCGCTTTCATCCCGTGCGCATGCGATGCCGGCACACGCTTTCTTCTACACTCGGTCAGCTCTGCACGGCGGCGCGTGCATGCCCAGTGCAGAAATTACCCTTCTGCTCCTTTCCGTGCCGGGGCGCGCATCTGCTAGGATGCCGCTACACTTCTCTCTGTAGGGAGTGCAGCGGCCGAACACCTGTGGAACGGCTCAGCTGGTTGTTATGGTTACGGCGCATGCGCAGTAGCGGCTGGTGCCACGTCCCGTGCCGCGCGGCGGATGAGCAGGCGGCCATCGCGCTCGGCTCCGAATCATAGTTTCTTACTCTTACCTAGAGGGAAAGCTGTGCTGCCGTCTATGGGAGTTTACATAGAGTTTTTAGACGACCAGTTCAGCCACCATGGGCGCTCAAAGCATCATGTGCCGGAGGGCTACCGAGTGCAGAACTACTACTTTTGGCCACAACTAATGCAAAGATAAACGTTGTTCTACCGTAAATAATGTTCCAAGATTGAATATTGTGACTATAAATTACAAAAAGAGAGAGAAACAGAATGCCAGTGTGAGATTTATCCAATATAAGCGATGGCTCTTTCTCCTATTGGCTTAGTTTTGAGCAGCACAAATACCAATATTTCGCACTTAATAGGCAAACTTTAAAAGGAAAAAATGTTATGAAAATATTTATCGTTGTGCAATCACTTAAGGAAGTTTTTAGCGGCATTTCGGGAAACAGAAACCATTTATTGGCGACGTCTGCTTTTGCGCCTTCGCTACTATGGCTTTTGCGGTCTATGTACGCACCTTCAGATGATGATGATGACGAAAAAGAAACATCGCAGTAAGGCCACTCCACGTAACCGAGAAAAACCGACTGTCCCGCAACAAGTAGCACACCGGCCCATGATTCTTAGCGCGCCCATGGTGGCTGAAGTGCAGCGCCCTCAGCTTTCCCTCTAGGTAGTGTAAGGAACTCTATGCTCCGAATGAACTAGTTGCCATGGTAAAGGTGCATGCACAGTAGCGGCCTTTTAGAGGCACCGGCGAAATGTGCAAACCTATGATCGCGAGCGCCACCACAGGAGCGAATGGCGCTAGCGTCGATGTTTACGAGAATGGGATCACGTGACCCCGCTTACTGCTGCTGGAGCATACGTTTGTGTAAATTCATTCATTTTAAAAGGTAAAAGTCGCGTTATTCGTTTTATATTTGCCTAGAATCAATTCCTGCTATTGAATATGCCTATCGTACGTCATCTTTAGAGCTGCTGCTGTTTTCTGAAGCCGTTGGCACTGCTCGGCGCCTGAATGCCGGACGTAACGCGGCGGAGCCATGCGTGAGCTTTCATTTTTATTCGAAGGACAAGAAGCTGCGAGAAGCTTAGCTGGTCAAACTGTGAATGGGCAAGAAGGCAAGTGCTCATTCGCGTGTCTGCAGTAAACACTTCAAAGAGGAAGAGTTTGTCTATGGAGTTGGTGCTATAGTGTTCCGTGAGTAGTGGTTGAAGGATCGCAGCGGTGTCTGTTTACGTCCGCGCTCCCACCACTTGCAGATGTAACGAAGGTTGACTGTTGACAGGATGGAAAAAACGCTGGCTGATGCACGGAGCAGTGCCGTCCCAGAACCTGCCAGTTCGACGCTTGGATCGCCAGCCATCTGCTCGGCGCTGCCGAAACTGGGTACAGGACGGAGGTAAGCTGAATGTGTTCGTATACTGTAACGTCGATTCCGCTGGTCTTAATTTCGCGCACAGTGCTCCACGAGTAGGATATTTTTATATCGGGGAGTAGTAATTATTGTATTCTGTCTGAATTAGTTATGTTTCTGCTTGCTGCGTCCATTGTATTGCTGAATAGATGTGCACTGCGCTGCGACTACTTAGAAGTGCAATGAATAGATGCCGATCACGTGTCTTCCCCCAAATATGTTCTTCAGCTCTCCTATGGTGCTTTATTAGTGCATATATGCGTATGTATGTGAATGCGCGTGTGTGTGCGTGCATGTGCGTGCGAGTAATTCTTTGTATTTTGTCCCCTATGAAAAAAGCATGACAAGGGTGCATGAGTGCAATTTATAATGGCTTGGATAACCTCCATGTGCATTCATTATTAAAATTGTCGTACTTGGCTGTTAGACTAAATGTTTGAATTTATGCACAAATGAGCTATGCAAGAATGCCATGTCTTAAAGTTAATGAAATGCAAAAACCAGGTACACTGCTCTTCAGAACATTAGTAACGATATCTCTGCTCTGGATTATGTACCACTGTGTGTTTTTTTTTAATGTTTTGCAAGTCAAGAACGTCTTTAAAAAGTAATTAAAGTCTATATTACAGATTAACCGAAGCAAAGATGGAAAATGTAAATTACTTGCATGCAAAGTTATAAATGACTGCTGTATCATTTTCTTTTAGAATTCTGACAGTCTGTAGTGTCATTTGTGAAACGAACTTATATCTCATACAGACATTTGTATTTTCAGAGGACAAGCCACTGGGCGAAATTTTCCTGAAAAAGAAGCCCGACACACTTCCAGCATGAGAACCAGACAGTGAATATAGTATGTCTGAGTCTGGAGATGATGCAGATATCAATGCCAGTCCAGATGACGATAAAGGTATCATTCTCAGATGCATCATTTTTTTTTTATTGTTGATTTGTTGATTTCAAAAATAAATTTGTATTATATGTGCTTCAGATATGCCTACCGACCTTCAGGCCATAGGAAAGGAGATTGGTCTCCAGGAGAACACACTTGATCCCACACAGAAACAACCACTGAGCACATCGAGCATTCAAGGAGAAAAAGATCTGAACGTCTTGATTGGAGTTTCTTGCTTTGAACTCTTCTACAATATATGTGATATTTACACTGACGGCCGCATTTTAATGCATTCAAAAAGCTTTTGCTTGGCAAATGAGGATGCAGTACTATTAACCCTGATAAAGCTGCATCACAACATGTCATTTGCTTTGCTTGGTGTGCTTTTTGGCATTCATCGCACCATAGCACCAGACATTTTCAAGACTAGTGTGGTAATCTTGGCTGCAATTATGAAAAATGCAGTGTTGTGGCCAAGTAAGGAAGCGGTCGTGGATAATTTGACTGTGTAGTTCAAGGAATACTCGAGTGCAAGGGCTGTGCTAGATTGCACAGAAATACCGCTTCAAAGACCGAAGGATATGGAGTCCCAGCTGTTTACGTACAGCTGGTACAAAGGCAAGTAAACAGCTAAGGTTTTAGTCTGTGAGACCCTAGGAGGCCACATTAGTTATGTAAGTGAAGCTTATGGTGGCCGGACATCTGATTCCCACATAACAAAAGAAAGTAGGATACTAGCAAGATATTAGAAAGGTTGCTGACGCCAACTGATAGTGTCATGGTGGATAAAGGATTCCTGATAGATAAGCTTTGCCTCGAGCATCACATCCCACTGGGGCGTCCTCCGTTCCTGCGCAAGAGAAAGCAACTTGATAAACATGCTCGTGTTCATGTTGAGCATGCAATCCAGTGCATGAAAGCCTTTCATATTTTGACATGGAATTTGGGCACTGAGCTTTTCGCTTACATTGATGATATCGTAGAGGTTATTGCTGGAGTTGTGAACCTCTCTAAGCCAATTTTTAGTGATGGCAAGTTTTTGTTGCAGCAGAAAAGTGCAGCAAAATTCATGGGCAATGTGTTATAGCAGTTTCTTTTATAAATGATGTTTCCTAGGGCTGATTTGTTTGCCTCGACCAAGTGATGGACTCTTTTTTTCAAATATTTTTTGAATTGAGTTTGACATTGTGTTTGCTACTGTGTGTATATATTTTTTGCATCTTATTTTGAGAGATTTCATTATATCTCTCAGTTTCTTTATTTGCTCTGTGTATGAAACGGTGGTGTATTATTTGTGTGAACTGAAGCACGTTTTGTAATCTTTTAGAGTTTTCATATTGTTCATGATTTTACTTGGTGCGATTACATGAAAAGTTTGTTCATGTAATGTTCAGTTTGACTCTCATGGCTTTTCTCTACATCAGTGCATATGCAGAGAAGAACAGGACATTAGGTGCACACGCATTTTATCCACAATCTCAGCAGTGGTTTGTAACGCACAAAGAGAACACCAACTCTTTATTGCTCCTTACCTGCAGTGAGCACCTGTTTTCTCACTAATTTATAAGGCAGGGTAGTCCATAGGACTTGAAGAAGTAGATGGCCCTGTCCATAACATCATTAAAAAATGACGCGTTGAACTTTACAGCGTCTTTTGCCTTGATTTTTCTAAGCTTATGAAGCACTTCACTTCAAGCACTCTTGGAGTGCAGCAGTCACATGTTACTAGCCCATCTGGGCTGGTACCAATACATGGGTGCTGGCTTACAATTGCAAGTCCTCATTGCTCAACTTTCAAGTTTCTGCGCAGACTTCCAGTTGGATATGCCTTCCTTGCTGTGCCTCCGAGCAGCGTGCCCCTTAACATAGCAGAAGTCTGCACAGAAATGTCTTTGAGCCCGACCTTTAGAAGAGCTCGCACATAATGTGGGCTCCTCCGTGTCCTGATTGTGTTGACTCGTGTGTATGCTACTGATGCTGTTACCATTCCTTTTCTGTAAATCACCCAATCATGAGCATTTGCTTGGGCTGTTGTTAAATTATGTATTAAGTCAATATCTGAGTTTGTGTATGCTTGCTGGAGGTAGCAGTAAATATCCTCTGCTGAAACTGCTCCTTCTGTGAGAGCCTTCCTGGCAGCTTCCGTGAGTGTAGGTGGCTTTTTTATGCCAGGGATTGCTTGGCTTGCTATGCTTGCTGCAATTCCTTCATGAAGCTCACATAGCTGAACAGTGAAAGACGTATCCTTTGTACTTGCTATGCTGCCAGAACTGTTAACTGACACTGTGTGGGTTTCAGTGCCTGTATGGGCATTCTGACTTCCTAAAATGAAAGGAATAAAAAATCTTAGCATACTTAACAAGAAAAAACAATCTGTGTAAGTTTTGTTTTTATTAAAATCATTCTTGTATGAGGAATCAGAAATTCAAATAACGTACACCAACAATGAGAATGTACTCTGTTAAACTCTTTAGAGGATAAGCTTCTAATTGTTATCATTTGTACACTTCAACTGGCATTTTATGACAAGGCACTAAGTCATGAAGCAGAATATATCCACTTACTGCCCTCACTGTGGCGAAGTGTAGCACTGTTGTATGGCAATTCTTGGAGCAACCTCTTCCGGATATCACCTTCAGGCACCTTGATGTTTTCTTTTTTAGCCTAAAACAAGAAAGGTTCCATCGAATGAATTTCCTGAGCCCACCCCCACAATAGCCTTTCACTACATACAAACACTTTAATCCGTATCGAGATTATGAAAACTAAACTTACTTTGAATTCATAATTAAAAGAAGTAGTCAGATCAAATTATGCGCTTGAGTTTCCGCTACAGCTTGTATGTTCAGAAACCGAAGTTTGCACTGAAAAAAAAAAAAACAAGAGTGTATTTTTTGTACACGTGTACCAGTAGCAATTGCCAGGGCTATGCTAAGACAATATTTTGATGCCTTAACCTCCCCACCAAATTGACTTGTCCTTACCTTTTTGGTGCAATGCAGGTACACTATGTTTCTCGGGCATATTTACCTTTCACAGTAGCCCTCTGGTCTTTTCCCCATTGCTGAGGTAAATCAGTGGAACACACGAGGTCAAAGGTCTCTGTGTCGTGAATGTGCACCAGGAGAGCTACCATGTGTTTGCACTTGTGCTCGCTGCAAAATAAAAAAAAGCAAAGTAAACAACTTGTATTCTCAGAAGTAAGACACGCATATACAGATAAACCTGAAAATTTTGCCTAATACATCTTAAAAATATTCCCTTTTGTATTAGCAGCAGATACAAATTGGATATTTAATATTATTTACTTTGAAATATCCATCATGGTTAAACAAGTATGCAGAAGAAATACTGTGACAGTGATACCACTTTTAATGAGCCATTGCTGGGACTCATACTCTGCAGGTGCAAGATGCAGCAGTCACTGTCCTTCCTTTTGTTTCGATCTTCAGCTCGTGAGGTTCTTTGTTGACAGCAAAGGTCTGAAGGACAAGGCCATCAAGTGTGACCTCATCGTCTTTGTAAATCTTCACGCTGCAGACCACGATGTGCTTTGCCTCGTACACGCCTCCCCTTCTATTAAAAGCCTTGAAGTCTCAAACTTCTTCTCAATAAACTCTCCCCTTCTATTAAAAGCCTGGAGGTCTCAAACTTCTTCTCAATAAACTCGTTAATACTTGACAATGGAAGTTTCACTGAAACAAAGTAAAATATTCTGTAGAGTAACATACAAAAATAACACGCAGCGGTACGCAGATGAGTCGCTTTAAGGAGCTTCAGCAGTACTGAAGATATTTCGAACATTAAAAACAAAAACGAGCTGGAGCATTGCATGTTTTGGTTTGTGCAGTGAACGGTCTACAAAACTACTCTGCTTCGGGTAAACATCCACATGAAGCCCGAGCAATCAGCGTATTCAGCACGCAAACATTCGTTGCCTGAAACGCACCTCCGCACATTTGCATTTAAGGACTTCTCTGCGTCATGTTTAGCGCTCACTTTGCCTATAGTCTAACAAGGTGAAGGAGCCGCCGAACGACGCCGCTTCCGCTGACATCAACCGAAGGCGCGCTGCGCGAGATTGAGCAGTGGTGACAAAGGTATCTTTAATATTAGAGTATCAATGATCGCTTACCTCTGACTGGTGGTGTGCTAGCCTTCGTGCTCTCCGTAACGACGCAAATAACGCTGGTCGGTGCACGCCGTCGTCGTCGGTAGCTAAAACTCGTTGGTCATCAACAACTCACTGATTCGGTGAGGTATTTGTTGCTGAATAAGTAAGCCTGTTACATCAAGTAAGCTAAATAGGCCCAAGCGAAGTGTACAATAAACAAATAACTAAATATAGCTCTATCAAACTCCCTGAAAAAGCATCGCACTGCGGCTACTCCTCGCGGTATCCCACTTAGTACGTCAGCCGGGCGCTGCCGAGAGGTGGCGCCACGGTATGTCCTCGCACCCAATAGCTCTAGCTATGCTAAGCTTTCGCTACAGTATCTTGTCCGCTCCTGCTGATAGGCTTTCTTCATTTGCCTGTAGCACGTACGGTCTAATCGCGCGAATCTTCCGATGAGATGGTTTGAGCAAATTCGGTCACTTAGTCGCGGTAAGTAAAAACTGTGATGGCATAGTACGTCGTACTTAATAAAACGGTCAGCTATTAAATTTTTGTTTTTTGTTTCCTTCGAAGTGCTAAGGGCAGAATGTTAGAAATGAAGCGAGTTGAAGTACAGTGCTGACGAAATATCCACAGTCAAGGAAGTTGCATGCTTCCTTAGCACAGCGGAAGGCCAGAGGAAATCGGGCTGCAGCAAAACATAAAAAAAAAATAATAATAAAAAAATGATAAGCTGCAGAGAAAATTTACGGTTTATTTCTTTGTAGCCAAATACTATCAAATCGGTTTCGCATGGAAAAAATATTTGAAGAAGGTATTTTTCTAGCTTGCTAACGGAAGTGATTATTTGAACTTAACGTAGAAGTCTATGCACGGCAAACTCACTCTTAGAAAGTTAATAAACTGAATTACTATACGTGTTTTATTGAAATTATGTGATTGTATCTATATTATTATTTGCTGCTCAGAAGGCTATGGCATTAGGTTAGTATTGGTTTCATAAAGCAGTATCAATTCCAGATACAATTTTCCTGCCTTCAACAGAACGAGAAAGGGCAAAGTGAATTGAAGACGTTCGGGTGAACTCGCGCAAATAATGTCGTCGCAGTTGACTTCCATCACGCGTCTACGCTCGAATCATTGCGGTCCATCAATGAACTCGGAGGTATACCAGTGCATACAGTTGTCACGCTGGGCGAGAAGTCTTCTTACGGTGTCATCTACGATGTCGACGAGGCTATCACGAAAGATGATCTGCCCATACTCGTGGAGCCAGCAAAACAATGGTCCGTGATTCTTCGGGTGTCACGACTTGGAAATTTTCGCTGTGTGAAGATCACCTTCAAAGGCGACAGCCTGCCGTCACATGTGATGGTAGGTCACTCTCGTCATGCTGTTCGGCCATTCATACCAAAGCCCCTGCAATGTCAGAAATGTATGAAACTGGGTCATGTTAGCGGAATCTGCAGCAACAAGAGGGTGTGCTCCCGTATTTGCTGAACGTCATGACTCTGAGTCATGTACCGCACAGGTTTTGAGGTGTTCAAACTGCAACGGTCCCCATGACGGCTAGTCTAGAGATTGCCCGCGGATAAAACATGAGCGGGCAAAATGGTCCGAGACAATTCACGTACCGCGAAGCCACTGCGATTATTCGCATAAGACGTGCCCGACGCAAGGGAAATTCCATAAAGGCCGCTGCCACCGACAGCCGCGTAAAAGCGCAGCTGGCGCCTCCATCTTCACTCCCCTCCAATTCCACCTCGTCCTAGTGTTACCCGTGCGCGCTACAGACAATACAGATCAGAAGGCGTCAGGGTGGGATTCTTGGCCAGCGCTTCCAATATTAAATCCTCCTGAGGCACCTCGACGTAAGCTCCCGTCATCGAGCAAATCCACTACTCCGGATGGGCTCTTGGAGCATGATCGCCAAAGACTCGTGATCTTAAGGACGGTGGTCAACGCTATTTGGCTTCTACTAGAGGCTCTGCAATCCTGAACTGCTCGAAGTACCTTAGCCGTGCTAGACTCCCTCGATACAGCACTTCAGGATCTTTAAACTGCAATGGTTGGCCAACTTCCTACGTTTCATGGGAAAGTCAGAAGCGCCGCGCTCTTCCAGTAGAACGCAATAGGCCTGAAGTCCCGAACCTGTTTCCGGCCACACGTCTTAACAAACTACTTCTGGTCATCTGCGAGCCTAACTTAACTCAAGCAATTAGGCTATCGGGGTACGAATCTTTTGCTGCCCAGTGCCACCTCATAATGAAAATCAGTGTGCATGTTTCATAGTGAAGACAAAAACGTCGCAGTTCAGACTGATTGCAGCATATGTGTATCCCCCCTCTCAGTTAGACTGCGAAAGGCTGAAGGCCATTATGGAGGAAACCCGAGCGCCAAGGAGATTTTAACGCCCACTACTTACTGTGGGGAAGTACCAGAATCAACACCAAATTAAGGAATATGCATGGCCTTATTTGATTCAGATAATGACCTCTATATACTGAATTACGGCAGACAGACATACCTACGCGGCTGTTCCTACTGCAGTTGTCTGGACCTGACATTAGTTTCTCTGCCTTTGCACCGGTGTGCCCACTGGTTTTGTAATGTGGAGACCCATGGGAGTAACCACATTCCTACTTACCTCAAAATAAATGGACTTGGTGCGTCCGCCCCAGCTATCATGCACTACATCGACTGGACGGTATTTAAAAAGCATATGGAGGAGGCCTGCAAAGAAGCCTTCACTGGTAGGTTAGAGGACACTATAGCAATGCTATGACTGTTGCTAATGATTACGTCTCGCCAAAATACGCAGGGACTTTGACATCAAACTAGAACGCCTACGTGCCTCTACGCCTACGTAGAAGAAAGACGATACAGACGAAACAAGTGCTTAATTGATCTAAGAGCGGCTAAACGTATTCAGAAAAAAAAAATCGAGCGAAGAATGATAAACTGGCGGACCAGTGCTGGAAGTTTTCCCGAAAGCCCATGTCCCTCATCTGGCGAACTGTGCGGCACCTTCGTATGCCTCCACAGCAAAGACAGCCACTCTGTGTTTTGGCCTTATATCACGTTGGTAAATAGATTCAGGTGGCAATTGACTTCTGTAAGAAAATAGCGGGTACAACGACTACCTCGTGTTCCCAGCGTGTTCCTGCTATGTCACGAGAATCAGCGAGGAATGTCATTATTTCTCGTGAGGAACTCGACTCTTGTCTTGCAAGATGTAGGCGTTCGTCTTTACCAAGGCCAGATGGAATCACATACGCTGCGCTGTGCCATCTTGGTAATGAGGCGCGAGAAGAGCTACTTAAATATTATAACCACTCTTGGCTCGACGGTATTGTTCCTCAGAAATAAAATCGAGTCGGCTGATACACCCTACTAAAAACAGGGAGATCTCCGCTCAAGCTGACATTGTGCAGCCAATCGCTTTGGCCACTTGCGTGGGTCATAGAAAGAATGGTTTTGACATGCCTTGAGCGGTATCGCGAGCACTACTAAATATACCCTAAAGCAATGACGACTTTCGGCGGGGTCGCTCATCTATTGACAATGCCGTTTACCTCATGTCCACGCCTAAACAACAGTAATGATCGAATGAAACGCCTGTCCGTGGCACTCTTTCTTGATGTCAAAAGTGGCTGCGACAACGTAGTCCATGAAGCCATCCTTGATGCGCTGGAAATTTTGGGCATCGGTGATCGGTTGTTCGTGTGGATAGAGAGTTATCTGACTAGAAGATAATTTTTATTCAGTGTGAAGGTGGCTCGACTCCAGCGTATTATACCCACCTTGGCGTGTCCCAGGGTGGTGTGCCCTTCCAGAGAACCTCCTCTTCACAGTTCAGATGTCAATGTACGCCAATGACATCTGCATTTCGGCCTCCTCTGTGACGCGTCTCCAGGTGCGTGAAAGACTTCAACGGGCAGCAACAATAACTTCGTCATATCTTCAGAAGGAAGGTCTCAGCGTTTTACCAGAAAAGTTCGTGCTAGTGGAATTTACACGCAAATTTATGAATCCATATCCGGTATGCATTGATGGTTATAACATTTCTCACTACAAAACTCATCGTTTCTTAGGGATTGTGATAGACCACAGTCATGAAGCCCGCATTGCACACTATTGAAAAAAGCTAACATCCATCGCTCACGTACTTACTCTGCTTTCTTGGCGGAAAATCAGTTGGCTCGTCGGTACAGTCAATGAAGCCGTTGCAGAACATCACTTCGAGGATTCCTTTGACAGGTACCCCCGTACTTTAAAACACGCGCAAAATTAATTTCCGTGCCCTCCAGGCAGTTCAGGGTGAGACCCTTTGCACATGCCTGGGCCTCCTTCAGAGAGCATCAACATTGGGAAGTATTGCACTCGCCAAACATCACTTGCTTTCTATGTATATTACTCTCGACTCTTTGCGAATGCACAAAAGACATGCGTTTCAAGGGTTCCACAGTATCAACTTGCGCAGTTGCCCCTGCAGAGACCACATTCTGCTTTTTCAAAGGTCATAGCAGCGCACCAGCCATCCATTTCAAAACAGTTCACTCCGGCAGCATGACGTCAGTCGCCACTGACGGCAGCATGACGTCAGTCGTCACGTCAGTCGCTCACATGTGTGTGCCTTGCTATTCCAAGGATATCGAAGAAATCAAATTTATAACACCTGCCCTTCAGGAACTGACACTGTTCGTGCTGCACAATGACTACTGGGACCGTACTCATGTCTATACGGATGGCTCGGTAATCCCTACTAGTTCTGTCTGCGCCGTCGTCATTCCTCCGAGTATAGCAAGCATTTACAAACTAATTTCGCATAAGACCAATTGGCCGCACTTCGTGCTGCTGTAATTAATGTCACTAAACAATAGCCTCAAAAGGGGCTGTGTTCCGTTATTCTAAGCCTGCCCCGCAATGTCTTCAATCGGTCTCCAGCTATGGCTGCCATGAGCAAATTGTAGCAGAGGTACGACATCTGCATTACCAGGCATTAAAAGAGGACCACAAAATCCTCTACCAGTGGCTACTAGGCCATAGGGGAATTAATGGCAACGACTTAGCTTACGATGCGGCTTGATTGGCTCATGATACAACCAAAATTGTTCAGATACCATTGACAAGAGCCGACGTAGCAAGACACCTTCGACTGATCGCCTGAAACGTGACTAGACAATCATGGTCTACGCATGGAGGCTGGACATCCCGCTCGCACCACTTTGGGCAATTACTTCAACGGCAAATACCACTCCGCCTCCCCCGCGGTGATGCTACAATGCTGTGTCGCCTGTGGCTGGAGTGGCGTTTACAAACCCCTATTCCCATCTCATCGGAATGGCAGACTCTACTATATGTATGAGCAGTGCGGGTGTGATGAAACGATTGCGCACATACTTTGTAACTACCCTCAGTTTTAGCGTAAGCGTGCCTTCCTGGCTGATACACTCCGCCCCTTGGACTCTCACACTGTTACAGACGCTAAGATCCCGGCCCTTGGATGGCACCTTCACCAGAAAGGAAAGCAGTGAAGGCACTCTTGAAGTTTTTAAGGGACTCAGGGTTGAGTTCTAGACTTTAGATGTACGCCCTCTACCCCCTTTTACTATAGATCTCTGGAAATGTGACAGGCCCTTTTCCTTGGATCTCCTTCTTTCCTTTTTCTTCCTTTGTTCCCCTCCCCACGTGTAGGGTAGCCTACCGAGCATCGACCAGTTGACCTACCGGCCTTTCTATTCTACTATTTCTCTCTCCCTCCAAATGAGCGGCTACGACCTCGCTCGTGTGTACAATTTTGTTGGCTTTCTGGCCCAGGCCTTTTGCATGCACTTCATGCTTGCAGGGCTCCCGATCCACAGAATGGAGGAGCAAACCTCTGCCGAGCGAAAGTGCAGTGGCTCGTTCTTAAAAGTAATTGTCACAGTATAATTTATGACGTTCGCCTCAGAAATACCACGTAAAAGAAATTCACCGCATTAAAAAATTAAAAGAGCGGAAAAGTAATTCCCTACGTTACAACTTAAATAGAATAATAATATTCCTCTGAATGGCATAGTTAATCTATGGTCATGTCTTCTTGAAATACAAGCTAAACCTTTAATAGACCAGCTGCACTAACTCTAGAGCTTAAAGAATTTGGACACTGAAAAAATCCGCCGGTAACCATATGACCAACAATTTCAGTGACGCTTCGAACTATGATCTATACAGTATCGAGGCTCTGCGTCTGAAATCAATTTCTATCCTGTATTTTGTATCGCTATCAGGAATAGGATTTTGAGGGTATCGGGAACCGGTATCGAAGACACTTTTTGAACCCCCCAATCAGCCGTTAGTCGGTAACATTTAGAGGGAAATGTGGGATTTCCGAAATAGTTTACAGGTACAGATTTGTAAGACACCTTTGAATTGCGGGCGACTATGCACATGTTTACGAGTGGTCGCACGGAGCCATAGAAAACAATGGGATTGTGTTCAAATATTTTGCAGGTAACTGTGAAATATTGTATGATGCCTTTATGAACACGTTGATATATATGGTGTAAGCTGCCGATGAACAGCCGAAGTTTGTTTCCAAATTTTCTTTCCGCTCACAGCAAGCCAATAAGGTGGCATAAAAAAAAAATAATAGGTTGCTTATTTTGCAGATAGTAAGAAACTACATCCTCCGTGGGAGGATGTGTTATTATATTGATTGTCACGGTGCATTCATTCAATATTTCTCTAGGCAGAGGAATAGGGAATTAGAGAAACTGCGTCACTGAAAAACAATCGACTGTGGGAGAGTGAGTGAGTGAGTGAGTGAGTGAGTGAGTGCTTATTTCTAACTCGGGGAAACATGTGTCTCATGAGGTATGCATGTTGAAGGGTTTTTAGAGCCAAGTAACTAATTTAAATGTATCATTAAAGCGGCATACAAGGCTTATAGAGGAGCAACTCTGCCCCTCTCCCCATTTTTTAATTCCACAAATCTTGGCATATCTTGTCAGGATGCAGAATGCGGGTAAGAGTGCAAATGATAAGTTTAATTTTCCAGGTTTAATTGCGAAATAACAGTTCCAAACAAAGGAAATCACGACTTCCCTTGTAAGGCCGCAGTTTGGAGGCACACTTTCTTGCACACCTTTTGAGTTTCTAGAAACCGTTCCATTTGTGGCACGTTGGGAGGACGCAACTTTCACCGTATGACCTCCAGAGACGCTGGCGGTCGAAAAACGACCAGAAAGAAAAGCTTGCTTTCTTTTAAAAGAGAATTTCTGGTACTTTCGCTCTCTTCCTAGCTTCACCGAACAAGGTCGAGATCGCGGAAAAACTCCCTTCCGGGTTCTGTGATTTTCGGCGCCAGCTACCAGCAAGCAAAAGCAATGCAAGCCAAACGCAACGCAACCCCCCTCCTTAGCAGAACATTCCGTTCGCACATGCACAAGCACAATGGGGGATAAGCACTTTCAAGAGGAGGAATGAGGAAGTAGCGTTCCCTTCGCCGAAACACGTCCACCCCCGGAGTTGTTCCCGCCCTTGGCGGAAAGCCGCTGAAACGTAGAACAAGAAAGCTCCACAGCCAACCCTCAAAGCCATCGCTCGCAGGCGTTTCGGGGCGCCCGTGAAGAGCTTCGGAATGGGGAAGTAATTCTCAGCTCCGTCATCAAGGTCGCAGATGCGCCCGCTTCTCCCTCGCAGTCCATCCTCTTTTCCTCCCGACTTGAGCCCGTTTCGGGGAAAGGATAGAGCGCTACGCCGACTGGGGAGTGCATTCGGATGGCTGGAGGTGAGTGCGCGCTTTGAAAAGAGTAGGAAGCTAGTTTGAGCGTGAACCAAGTGACGCGGAGGCGCCGCGTCGGCGCGTGAGGCCCCTGTTTATCGCCTTTGTTGACGGCTGGCTCTTTGGTCCCGCGTCTTCGGTGGCGTCGCTTTAGCAAATAGTGGTTGCTGCACGGCTTTGAGAGCCGTGACCTTCGACACCACCCTGCGGAGATGTTACAGTTTTATTCCGACTCTTTCTGCTCTTTCTCCTTCACCACTGAATGCGCCATGGTTGCCGCGCGGGCCCGGTGTTTGTAACGGATCGGAGGCGGCCGCATGTGGTTTTCTGTGTTGTTTACCCGTTTGCTAAGAATATATATATAACGGGGAAGAAGCCAGGTTTCTCAATCTCGATAGAGTGCGGAGCCCGATCCACTGCCAAGGACTGGCGACACAGTCTCCCTATAGTTCTTGGGCTCATGCAGTTCATAAAACGAGGTTCTCCTGCCTGTCGCCCTCGAGGCCATGGTTCAGCTGGCGTCGCCCATCTGCGCGACAACGCTCTCGATGTGAGCTTCGCGGTTACCGGCGTTAGCGTGACCTTTGACTTGTGTATGCCATAAAAAACAGAACAGGAGTCTACATAGCATTTTACTCTGAACACAATTATTGACTGCCTCAGAGGAAGACGAGTGATCACAGTACTTGTGAGAAGTATGTGCGTAGTACACTAGTAAAAAAATAAAATATTGAGAGCACGCCCAAGCTTTGCCTTAAAAATATACGCGATAGCGCCTTTAGCACCGCGCTTTCATTCTACTTCTTCAATTGTCTTTTTTTTAAATTATGTAAGTTTTGTAAGGTATTATCAATACCGTAAAATTTGTACAGATGCAAAACACACGCAAAAATGCCATACGCACTAAAATGGGCTAGTTGGTTTCTAATACAATTATGAGACATTATTCCAGCGCACGAAAAACACACGCGAACAGAAGGTAGAGGAGACGCCACGAACGCCCTTCTAGCACGCTTGGTACCAACTACTACTCTTCGTGACCTACGGGATGCGTGCCTCTATGGACTATGGCATGTAAACCGCCTGGGTCCGGAACAGAATGGCGTGTTGGAAGTATCTCGGGCGCACTCGTTCATTTGTATTGTATTTATTTGTGTCGTATATATCGATCACTTTGCAGAGAATACTGGCATGCGATGGTCCTTTCTTCATTACTTTTTTTCTATGACGTGATAAAGTTCAATGATAAAGAGTCGTCGCGCAGCTTCAGGAAACAAAGAGCCCACAATTTTGTGATGTATAGGGAAGATCGACTACATAAGCCCTAAAATTAAATGAATTCGCGTCTCTGTGCCGCACATTTCTTGCGAGGCTGTGAGTGCAGTAATTCACCTCTTCCACAAAGACTCACTGGCGGTTGTCTTTTTTTTTTGTTTCCGAACTAAACTGGTGAAAATGCAGGAAGATATTGCCGCATTATGTTACAATTATTTCGAGTAAGGTACGAAACCTGTTATAGAGTCATGTCTCTAAACATCCAAGAAAATCGTCTGCTTTCTCGCTATGCTAGCAAGATTTTTAAGTCACCACCTTCGTCAGTAATCATCATCGTCATCATCATCATCATCATCAGCAGCAGCAGCAGCAGCAGCAGCGTAACTATGCCCCGTGAAGGACAAGGGTATTTGCTACTGAACTGCAGCAACTTGTCTTCGGCAACATCCGAATCTCATCCCCTCACCGAACTCTGCTCCCGTTCTCCGAGGGATCCCCTTCGTTCCCTTTAGGGGCTATCGGCTATATGATCCCTTCGAAGTACATTTCCTGCACATTTATGGTAGGTTTAAACTGTGATACCATTCACTAACGCTTGTACTCGAACCGAGTCGGCCCTGCTCTTTTGGGGTAGGATGAAATAAACGAGGTGTAGTGCAGTTATCTCTGGCGGTTCTCCTCCCATCACGTGAACGAAAGCCGGGGAGGTTTTGAGTTTGAAATAGGTCAAACAAAACACGTTAAAATTACAGTTTAAAACTTTCATTTACATTGTAGCTCAGCTGACTACTATGTAGTGAACGCAATTTGACCATGGTAAGAAACCACTGGACTCTTCCCGTTATGGAAAAGCCTCAGTGAAATTGCCGCTGCTTTGTTCCGTAAGTTCTGTAGGCGCATATATTTAAGTAATGTCTACAAGTTCTGCTTGGATTTTTTTTTTGATAAAAACTGAAAGCTGAATCTGGCAGTGTCAACTGTATGCGAGATTTAATGCAGTGAGGCCACACGTGCAGCCTTCAGTGTGTTTAATAATAGAGAGTTTTAGCTTATCGTGATCCGCGATCCGCTACCGTGATCCGCCACCGCGCGTTCCGCTGCGCATGCCCAGAACCGCTCGACGCCGATAGATGGCGCCACATACTGGATGTCAGCATGATGGTATGATGGTATAGTTAACTAATCTAAAACAATCATTAAGATATAGGGAGAAAAATGAGCATGATAGCTACTGCTACCACCCCGTTTCAAAGGGGACGCTCCTATATTCCATCCATCCTTCCAGCACATAGACCGGCCGCGTCGGGACCAATCAGCTTGTTCGCGCCGCCCACGAGCGGCAGAGGGTCACCGTGGCGGATCACGGATCACGGTAAGCTAAATCTTTCTGAAATCGCGGAAACGTATATACTGCTTGTCGCTACTGCTTGTCGCTACTGCTGCGGAAGACGAAGGAGAGGATAGAGCACTGCGAGGGCTTCTCCACAATTGCTTCTGCTGAAGAATGCGCCATCTAGTAGGGTGCAGATATAGAACTCAAAATTTGTTTTACACTCGGCACTGTCCAGGTGTCCAACGACCCTTGAGACAGTTACGGCGCCTTGCAATATTCATCAACGCTCCCCAACCAACCAATATACCGAATTGGAGCGTTGATTCCATTCTCGTTTCGGAGGCTACTAAGGCGAAAGCCTTCCTTGCCTCATGATGCGGAAAAGTGGCGTCATCAGAGCGTGTCACCACGAGATGTGGACAGGATGTGTGGAAAGAGCGGGTCCATATTTAGGCTCTCAATAATCAATTAGGAAAAAATCGTTTCAACGCAAAGACCCGAACCGAATATTGAATCAGTCATGAGACGTCCTACACGATCACACCATTCAAAAAATTATTGGAATATAGATGTAAAATCGATGCCTCGTATTTACCGCGAACGGTGCCAGATTGGAACTCATTAAATCCAGACACTGTGGAAAGGTCCTCAGTTGAGTCATTTTGCGACGCACTTAAGCAATCCGTAAATATGTGAAATATCTCGGCGCGGTGATTAAACAGTACCCTGTCCACTTATTGATTTTTGTTTATTGTTTACTTTTTCTTTCTGCTTCTGGCGTTACCATGTTGCATTGTTTTATTTTACAGCCATGGTGTATAAGTAGCACTGATTTCTTTCCATTTTTTCATGTGCAGCCTTTGTTGAGAATGTCTTTATTTTGCATCTATTCTTTTTTCTGTTCATATAATTGTATCGCCCACTCCTTCCTAAGGCCTGCAATTATAAGGCTGGCAGTACATTTAAATAAATAAATAAATAAAATAAGTTTAGGATCTCTGATGCCCAATAGGCCCCATTGTTGCTAATCTGGTGCAGAGATACCCTAAATAGTGAAGGGGCCACATGCTTATATACCACCAAAAAGCCTCGGCGTGCCTCATACCCCACTGACCCTGCCAAGATACTTCGGATTTGTCTAAATAATTGCCGCACCTGATACTTCCCAAACTCTTCAGTCAAATATAAATTCTCGAGTACAGTCTTTTCGTGGAAACAGTAAAGGGCGATGTGAATAGATAGATCAAAATCTTAAATTCACGTTGGGCCATGGAGAAATTGCGAATCGCTGAGACAAAGGGGTTCAAGATATAGTGCGAACAAAGGCGACAATGGACAACCTTGACGAACAGGTGATTTTAGTAGGATAGGTTTGGTCACATCTTGGTTAACAATTAGCGTTGTACAGGACTCCATATAGCGCATGCTTAGTGCGCATTCGTACCTAAATATTACCAATAATAATAACTATTGGTTCACAGGAAGGGAAAGGTGTAAAGGTGTAATATGAGCCAATTATTATTGTTAACATTTAGGTAAGGATGCGCTATAAACATGCGCTATATGGAGTCCTATACAACGCTAATTGTTACGCATCCTTACCTAAATTTTACCAATAATTGCATGCTCTAAGATCGTGAACAATAAATCATGACGGACTTTATCAAACGTCTTCGCATAGTAAATCTGAATTAGAGCTACTTGGCCAGTCTCATCCGATACAGTCTCTAATACCGAACTTATATTATGGGTATGGATTTGGACACGATGGCCTCTAATACCACGTACCTGCCGCGATCGCGTTAAGTTTGTGACTACTAGCTGCACACGGCCACAAAGAATCTTAAGAAAAAGTTTGTAATCTACATTGCAGAACGGATTAGTGCCTGCGCTTATTTGATTATAACATAGCCCACAATAGGAGACAGAAAACCAGCGTCATAGGATGCCTGAAAAACTTTGAGTAAAACAAGTGCAAAGCGAAAATATTTCGCAGAACTCGCTAGTATAACTATATCCGGCCCAGGATATTAGCTGACCTTGAAGTTAGGAAATAGCAGATTTAATCTCGTCCAAAATTATAGGTCCCTCCACTTCAGCACGCTGCTTATCGTCAACTTGAGGAAGTCACTGTTCGGTGTTTTTTATTACTGATGGGCATTTACACCTTCTTTTTCACTTTTCACTTTCTTAAGCTTGTTCCTTTTGTATGATACGACTTCCAAACCTGCCACAGCCTCAATTGAGGCTAGCAGTGCCTTGTAAATAAATA
Source organism: Amblyomma maculatum (assembly GCF_055883805.1). Taxonomy (NCBI): domain Eukaryota; kingdom Metazoa; phylum Arthropoda; class Arachnida; order Ixodida; family Ixodidae; genus Amblyomma; species Amblyomma maculatum. The sequence goes on along the minus strand of NC_139349.1, from coordinate 174,380,155 downwards.
AATAATAAGAATAGAGCAAGCAGCCGTAATCTGATATCTAATTTGTCCCCCACAGCTACTCAACAGCTTTCGATAATAGTGGGAAAAAAAAGGAGCATAAATTTAAGGCGCATCACTGTACTTACAGCTGCCATACTGCATTTCCAATATATATACATTTTTTAAAGCTTTCGTCGCTCAGTCCCCGTCGAGGTTGCTGTTCGTTGAGGAATTGGGCCTAACCTTACTGGCCCATGTTTTTTTTGTATTTTTCTACATTTTTACCGTGTTTTTTACGCCCCCACCCTCCCACCCCCTTCGTTTTTTGCTCGGCCTTTTCCAACTGCGCGCGCTTCTACTGTCGTCTTCCGTTTCGCGTGTTTCCAGCCTAGAAATAAACGCCCAGCGGGCGGCCAGGGCTCGTCTCTGTCTCTGCGTCTTGTGTCGTGTGGCTCTCGCATCGTTTGTGCTTCGCTACGTCACTCGAGCTGGCTAAAACTGCTACCATTTCGTTGCGATCTCTCGATTGCAAACTGTTAAAGCTGTGCTTTAACATTACGCACTTCCTCTGCATAGGGATCACGGCTAATTCTCTTTGGCTCATGTAGCTCAAGTAAAGCTCAAACGTACTTTAATGAGTTACTCTACGACGACTCTATGCAAACGCGTCCACAATTCTCCGTTGCTAGCGTAACGCTACTGGAGGCCGTTGAAGTAACGAAAAAAAAAGAGAAAAGATAATAATAATAATAAAATGAAGAAAAAACAAAAATAAAGCAAGAAAAAATAAAACAAGAAAGAAACGTCAATTAAAACAGTGACGGTACAAAAAACAAGAAATAGCTTTAAAATAAAAAAGCAAGCAAATTAAAGAAAGTAAAGATACGCCTGTACACTGCGGGAAAGCAACGAAACGCAGACCGCGAGGCCATAACGGAACTATAGGTCCGGAACTCACACTACGCTTTCGCAATTCTGCACGTAAGAAGACCTAAGTGCAAACTTGTAGTGTCTTTCATACCGCAGCTATAACCTTAGGGCATTCAGGTACCATGGCATTGCTCAGATTTTCACAATACCTTACCGCGAAAAATTGTCGTATTTATCTTTGTGACGGCAAGGTTCAAATACACAGTCAAAACTCGATTTAACGAAATTGAGGGGAGCCATGTAATATTTTGTTAAATCAGGAACTTTTTTAAATTGGGTGAGGCCTTTTTCGGTCACTTAATCTGATACCTTCCATTGTAGAGTGTTGCGCCATCCAAAAAGCTGCCGCGGCTTCATATTGACCAAGCTTAATTGTGTCGAAAATGAAATTACGTCTCGCGGAAACAACTGACCGCACTGGCGGGCATGAAATAATCTGCAAAATTGTTACCCAGTCAAAGTGGACTAGAAATTTAGTTCCAGCGAAGAAGTCGGTGATTTTTGCTTATGCGCTCTTTCTAAGCAACGACGCAAGGATTCCGGCTAAGTTTGGAGTGCGTCAAACACGCCTGGCGTTCCCTCGTGTGTTCCGGCAAACTGCCGCAGCAGACAAAGGGCACCTGCCATATCACCCGCAATTTGCTGAATTCAATTCAAAATTCTTAACATCGTTTCGCATGTCGCAGTTTAGTAAAAGCGGAACGAATTGGCTCACAATCAATAAATTAAAGGCCGTTCTCTACAAAACAGACCAAAAATTTACATTTTTTCACATTCATTTTGTGAAAAGCTTCGTTAAATCGGGACTGATCCCGAAATAGGTTTCTCTCTATTCAATTAGTCAAGGAATCGACCTTGTGAGCTTCTGATGGGGAATCGGGATATATTTGTTAAATCGATTTTCAACTTAATAGCTTTTAAAGTGATTCGACTAGTTGTTCAGTGCTCACTTTGAGTTACGAATGTTTTCACATTTGAATTATCAAGGGACAAACTAACGGTTCACTCACTCTTTGATGGGGTGGTTGGGAGTGAGGAGGACAATTTCGTTTGAACCCAATGTTTGCACGACTTTTTTTTCTCGAAATAAATACACTTAAAATGGCCTTCCTACCTATATTTTCTCACATGCATTTTATCTGTGTGCTATCAAATGCCTAACGAAATACTGAATACCAAGATATTGTTACGTGGCGGGTAACATAAAGGAGGAAGAAGAGGGCAGTGGCGTGGGCAGGAGCGCGCGCGCTAGGCCCGCTCACAGATTCATTAAATGTAATCTCATGACCATCGAGCATCAATTCTCTATGCCCTTTGTTCTCCTGTTGTCATTGCTTGCCGCCACGTAACATTTGGTTGGAGGTGCGGCGTACGTCCGACATCCCCATCCTCGCCTTGGAGCATCGACGCCATCTGTAAGCCGGGACCACCAACCGAGGGCCCAGGGACATCGCCGAGCAGCTTCGCCCCAGCCCTTCAAGCCCAGACCGGACCAACTACCACCGCCCAGCCCCCAGCCCGGACCTGAAGACAAGGAGAACAGACATACCAATCAGAACCGAGACGAAGGACCCGAAAGACCCGAATGACCCGAAGGAACCGATGGACACGAACACGCAACCCCCGCCCAAGCTGCCCGACGTGACCTCGAGCCATCGATCCCATAGACTCTGGTGACGGATGGTTGACAGTTCCAGGGGAGGCGGATCACCCACGCATCAGGCATAGTACCGGCAAGCCGTTCTATTCTTCCTTCTTCCTCTTCTTCTTCAAGCATCCAGACACGCCCATCATCATGCCATGGAATCATCATAGATAAAATGCCTCGTCTACGATCAGGACGACCGCTCGGTGGCTCCGGGTCATGTTACGGACAAAGGAGGAAGAAGAGGGCAGTGGCGTGGCAGGAGCGCGCGCTCTAGGCCCGCTCACAGATTCATTAAATATCATCTCACGACCATCGAGCATCTTCTTTCTGTCCTCTGTTCTCCTGTTGTCATCGCTTGCCGCCACGTAACAATATTCTGTACAGGCTCATTTATTTCAAGGTGTTTGTTCTACCAACTTAACTTTCTTTCCATATCATAAGAATACACCATAATAATGACAACAATGACATCCTGCGAAAATCCGCGCGATATCTTGACAGGATTTGCGGATAATCAGCAGAAGCTCTGGAATTAATGTAGGGGAATCTCATATGCATGTCATCATACATATCCCACGGATGTCCGTAGCATGTTCCTGGGGATCTAAAGGGGACAGAGCAGGGATCTCGCAAGTAGGGTTTGCTTGTTTTAGGTATTTATGAGCTGTTTTAAAGTGATATATAAGCAGTACAAGGCACAGAAAAACAGAACTTTCTCTTTAAATGAAGTATTTATTGGATATATCCGAAAACACCGCTGAAGAGCAGCCGCAGCTGCAGTGCGACCGGCGTTTTTCAAATATATGTAAATATCGCATAAAAGTTTTTATACATCTGCAAGATCTGAACACAGAACATTTCTGTCTCATCCCGTCGGTTACAGCATAAACATTAAGGTTTAAGGAGAAGAAAACATTTGTCAGGCTTTGTTTGCTCTCGAACGCACGTCTCAGTGATTGGGGCACACTTTCCATGCCTTGGTGAGCACCGGCCAACAAGCCCACGTCGAGCTCATGATGGTTTGGATGCGCCGCCACAACGTGAACCGATGCTTGCGAAACGCCCGAAACGGTATGGTGAGTACTTCATCTCGGGAAACCAAATCAGTCGCTGCTCCAGAAGAAACACGATATTTTGTGCACGACAGCGACACAATGGAGCAAGGCTAGCGTGAAAGGCTACACCGAAATGACTGTGCACAGACCAACCGGTATGACGAACTTTGTGCCGTGGCATTGTATACCCTTCGTATCATGAGTCACAAGGGTAAGACTTGGCGTATGAAGAATCCTTGCTTGAGCCTATGCACAAGAAGTGGAGGAAGGTTTACCGGTCGACTGTCCCTCCGACTGCATTCCGCAACGACACAGAAATATTTTTCGATGACGAAGGAGCCAGCCCCGTTAGCAAACGACATTCGCTGTGATCAAGGAAGAAGCCGATACACACGTGAAACTCATGTACAGGTAAAATAGGGAAAATGAAAACCTGCCGTGAACAAAGTAACTCAAAGGCACAAATACATGCAGAGCACTAAGAAGGCGCTGCGAGTATATATTCGTACAGTAAAAGATACTCCAATATTTCCAATGTTTACTTTAAATGTTTTAATACTATACCATAAAATCAGCTAGTTCTAAGCCATAAATGTGAAGGGCTAAATAAGGTCTTGATTTCCTTTAATTTGAAACAATGAAAGCATCAACAGCTGAGCCGCGGGAAGTTGGAAAGGGCTCGCGGCATTGCGTCATTGCGTCAAAAAGCGCTCCCTATGTGCACATGAATTGTTCTGAACAAACTACTGCAAGCATCGTTGCACAAATATTGATTTAGTAATGCATTCTAGTAATGCGTGGCTTTAAATTTTAACATCTCGAATTATAAACCCGCTTCAAAAATAAATTTCGTGGGTGTATGTGCAAAATGCAAGAAGGAATATAAAACATATAATTGCTGGCAACATGGCCAAACCACAGGATATCCACAGGATAGCCTGTCAAGGCATATAAATGAAGGATATTCCGAGATATTTCCTCGGAAGTGTAACCAAGGATGAGGCTATGCGGTTATATTTCGGATATTCTTGGGATATGTTGTTTCACTTAGATGTTCGGCAAGGCACACTACCGGTTTCGCAGCGATCACAAAAAAACCTTCAAAAGAAAGATTTTGCTGAGAATATAAGGAATAAACCGTTTTCATCGGTGTCCTTTCGACATAATTTCACAACACTGCGCTGATGCTTCGTAAATTAAATTATATCCGAGAACGCTAAAGATGAGATCAAAGGGGTCGCAAATTAGGTAGGTGAATTCTGCGCTCATGTACAGACGCACAAACGGCTTTCAACAGTTTGTTCAGAATTGGCTTCATGCGAATTTTGTCACTCTGAAGGTATTGTTCAGGGCAAAAGAGGGCAAGCGACGTTCTTAAGCATACGATTACTGGCTATCGAATACATCGTAATTTTAGTCGACACTAATCTGATCACCAATGAAACGATTACCAACTGAGGTATCTGGTGTTCCCTCCAGATGTGCAATACATTCGTGACTTCTATGTTCCCATCTGACGGAGACCAGCTGGATTAGAAGGTCAGGTTCCAAACCGGCAACCTTCGCCCTTAACAGGAAAACAGCTCGGCTCGTGGTAAAATGATACCCAGGGACCAAGTGCGTGAAAAGAGCAGTCGCGCATTCGAAACAGAGACACGCACAAGCTGCGTGCCCAAAGCACGACCTCGAAGCCGGCATGGAGTTCACAAACAGCGTTGTGTACTCCCCGTGCGGAGACTGTTCTTTTGAGCCGGGCCGAGCGGTTCGCAACAACTGGATGTCTCCTTACTACTCTTCCCAAGCAGCCGGCCTTCCTGCGAGCATACGTATGAATTCACGAAGCGCCAAGGCCACGGACGTTCGACTGGGAGCGATTCCCCGTTATTTACAAGATCCCGCAACAAACAGAGCAGTGCTCCTCGAAAGGGTCCGCTCGAACAAACAAGGTAACCGTGGATAAAAGCTGCTTGCACGCTGGAGGGAAGGCTGGGCTCGGAGAGAGAGCGAGACAGACTTGATCGGTAGCAGACGTGTTCCGCCGTAGCTGGCAGCGCGTACGCGAAAGCGAAACCCACAGACGGCGCGAAGTCGTCGTCGCGGCGTCTCTGGGGGAGATGAAAAGAGCGGCGTTAGAATAGGAATCGCTCAATGCCGACTCAATGCCGGTTATGCGGCCAATGCGGAAGCAGCCCTATGTATCTCCGCTCCCGGAACAGGAAGCGATTCCCTCCCCGCTGTCTGCCGCTTACCCGCCTTCGGGTCCGCCAGCCACTCGACAAATAAACGACGCGAGAGGTTTGAAACTGCGACTGTCGCTGGGTGGAGAGAGTAACTGAGCGTGCGATTTCGAAGCGATAGAACGAACAAGCTGTGCTTATCGTTCTATCTTTTATGTGCGTTGGTTGTTACTGCTGCTCGCTTCTGCGACTGGTTGCTTTAATCTACGTTTGTCCTGCATTTCAGCGCCGCCCTTCAACGCCATGTATTATTGTAACAACTCCTTTCAGCGCATATTATATCTAGGAGTTCCTCAACATCTTTCGTGCAAACGGGGTTCAGCCGCGCCCATAATTGGTACCCGACACGTGCGAGTCTTGGTTGGCTGCCCTCTGTTGCGCGTTCTGTGTGTTTCGTGTCTGGGCCCAGGAGGCGCTCACGGTCTGCCTTCTGAAAGCCATTGAAGACGCAAACAACAAATAGAGACTCAGATGACAGGTCGCTTTTGCGGAAGAGAGTAGGTGCGCTATTTCTCTTTTGCAGATCATCACGAAAAATACGCCCACGATCTCTCGCTCGAATAGTCACCTCCTAGCGTTCTTAGCCTTGGTCGCGGGTTATGTCCGGTCCTCTTCACCTTCAGAGTAGGAAAGATGCATCGCGGTGAGCATTACGGTATACTGACACGGAATGCTGCAGAGCGCGCGAAATGGGATGCCTCGGTACATTGTGGCGCGACGTCGACCGATGTTCTGAGAACAAACGAATGACGAGTGCTCACCGGGTGGGAGGAACGCGGCCTTGGTAGCGGCGCAAGGTCGGCGCAATCGTTGCGGTCGGTCCGCTTCCGCGGTCCCCACCGCCCAGGCCGGGTCTTCCGCCGAGTCAAGCTTGCAAGAGGCGTCCTATAAAGACCGCTTTCTTCATCGGCAGCCCGTATTATTCGCTCCTTCCTGAATGCGTCGTTACGCACGACGAGACTGGTCAAATGCGCGACCACTGTTATTTAGTCTGCTGTGGCTGCCAAACAACCGATTTGTTGTTCCTACCACGCTGTTCAGATTAATGATTGTCGTCGAAGACGACTGAACCATGGCTCAGGAAGGCATCAGGGCCTGCAGAAAAGCTCCAGGCTGCAAACTCTTCGTCTCTGTTTACACATGAGCGATCCCATATTCGAAGAGGCTTCTTTGATACTCCAATTTTTAGCTGGATTCGTGATTTCAAAATCAAAACACACAACTGCTCATTCCAGCTTGCTTTATGAAGTTTCTCTTGGCATGACCTTTTCGATATAAAGCGCGCTCTGTACAGGCATGTCTCAGAACTTTACTCTCGCCAGTGCATTCGTAGCACAGCGCTGGTGTTTTTCTTTCGCATGTCTCGTCCCGACAGACACGTCCTTGCATGTCTCGCGCACAAAATTCTCTTCAACCAAGAGTTTTTGAGCTTGCATCCGAATAAAAAGGAAAATGAGGCAACATTGAGAACGATGCACTAATCCTTCTCTTCCGGGAGTACAGCGATGGACGTCAGCGATTGTCTCGATGTGCAGTAGCCGCGAAACAAAAAAAAAAAAAAAAAAAAAAAAGAAAAAGAAAACAAGGGGGGTTGCGATGCGGAGGGACGCGGAACCGTCACCTGACGTCTTCGCGGTGACATTTGGCAATCGCAATGGCGCGTCACGCAGCTCCTCGCAGTCGCGTGTGCGCCGCCGCTCTGGCCGCATAAATTGGCGAGACGAGTGTCACGAGCGTCTCTTCCGGTGGCTGACTGCCTTGTCGCCGTGGTGGTTTCGTGCTCGGCGTATCTGGGACCAACTGGGCGCCGACGCTGCGACATCAGAGGTGGATACATTTGCAGCGAGCCGACGTGTCGACTGACGCCAGAATACAACTCAATTCGAACATGATTCGCTTAACGCACCCAATCAGCTTTTGTGACAGCTCAGTGCACGCACTGTCGGGCAATCGATCGCGTGCACCGGTCTCTCACGACTTTGATGTCGGCGCGTCGTGTAAAGAGGAAGGAAGAAAAGGGAACATTTACATGTCAGCTACCAACAACGATTTTATGGGAGAAGGTAGACAACGAAGAACACTTGGACTAGCGCTAATTAGTTAATTAGAGCAAAAAACGTCAATCGAGGTCGAAATAGCCATGGATGTCAATGTAGTGTGCAGGCGTCAAAACAGCCATGGACGTCGAAATTGGGCACAAGAACATGCAAAAACGTGGTAAAGCTTTAAGGCCAGGCCTTCCATTCCGTCCTAACATCGAAAACGGTCAGCCAAAAGTAAACGAAGGAAAAATAGTGCCACGGTGCCACGGTGCCACGCCGACAAAAAAAGGGTTTTCACCTATGTCTGTGCAGATTCTTGTGAATGAAAAAAAAAAAAAAAAAGTATGCCAACTTCACGAAGTAATCGCAACTGCTGAGAGACCCCTTTTCTCTTACTCGTCAGTTCATACCTCAGGATATTCGCCAGGGATGCCTTTGAACATTGGGGGATCTCAAGGTGCTTCAAGGATTACCGAGGACTGCGCCATCGTCGAACTCGGAATTCAAACTTCTGACACTAAGCCCATGTGGTCCGAGCGGGGATCGTGATCTTGAGGCTGCCCTTGAAGACGACGGCTCACTCGATGGACTGGAGACAGGTTTTCCTGGGGCTTCTCGAAAATAGCTGTTGGTAAAGCTTGCAGGAAGTTTTCGAAACGTTTATGTTTGAGGCGATCACTGAGGAAAGAAACATATGCCGGTAGAGCTTTATACGAATTAACGAAAGGTATTTAACGGTTATTGAAGATATTACCCTAATTTTCTACCTGACCGATGGAGGTAGAAAACTAAACGAAGACTTTAACGCAAAGCACTAGAGCGCCAAGAAAATTCGGGTGAACATAAAACTAAAAAAAAAAAAAGATCTTCCACGTGACACTGAAGCACTAATCACACCCCAAGTACACCCCAGGTTGATGTCCTGGGTGGGTTTCTCGTGTTCTGCGTGACAGTGTTAAACGAAGACAACAGCAAATTAAACGCTCAAAGCTCTATCCTAATATTACATGCAGACCCAGTTTCCAACTGGAAGGTCCGAAGTTTTGTGTAAATAGAAAGTGTTCACTACATCGAGGGGAATACGGTGGAGGCGGTCATGTTTATCAAGTTAACGTGGCCTGCTGAAGCCACAGGTAGCGCAGATGGAGTTTAGGGAACCTTTAGAGTCGAAACGCAAGGTGCGTTGCGAGCGTCAGGCCCCAGCAGCCACAAACCCAGTGGCCCATCACTCTGAAATAAAGGGTGTTGGGACAGCACCGGTTGAATTATCTTGCGCCATGCATTCTTGTAGCGCAATCAGCGCTGTGGCTCGATAAGCCCCGCAGCGAACGATTGACTTTGAAAAGTCTTTGGCAAATCAGACAAAATTTGTATTCTTTGCTTTTAAAAAGTAGAGTGATATCTCAGGTTTTAGTGGCTACATGAGGCCATGAGGTATTAGGGCCTGTCTATGCTCATGGGTGTGAGCAGAAAGTGTGTAGTCCCTAAACATGTCTACCCTTTCTAGCACTAGAGAAAAACATTCCTAGGAGAAAAAAACAATATTTCATCAGATAAAGGAGGAAACGATGATTCTAGAAACCAAGTATGATGACTGTAGAGTAGTTCATTGTTTAATCACAAACAAAAGTGTCAGATATGCATTGAAATAGCGCGGAAGTCGATATAGCCACGGCGACGTATAAACAGCGCGGATGTCAGAATAGCACAAAAATCGTCAAAATGGGGTTAGAACCGCCAGGTTTGCGCCCAATTAGATTAGGAACTAATCCAAGATAATCTAAAAAAAATTACATGTTAAAAAAAAGGCGAAGAACGGGTTAATTGCGACGCCCGATCAGCCGGAAGCCGTCGATGAAGTGTGAAAATGATCAGATTTGTGTCAAATTAGAATAAAACTATGTATATAAATGAAAATAATACTTACGAACACCGAGCATTTTATAATTTGGATCAAAATTTCTCGAAAATCTCGGATGATAACGTCACAACAAACTGAAAACGTCGAAGCAGGGTGAAGTTTTACACGAATGATTAAACAAATAAAGAACACATAATTAGAGTTTACAATTAATAATTAGTAACTACTTTGATGACACCAAACTACTAATTACTAAAATAATTTAATATAGGCGCTCTGCGGAAAAAGCGTTAAACGCAGAGGACGAGAAAGAAGACGGGAAGAGCGAAATGTCATACGAAATAGCTCGGCTTTCCATAGGCGTGATTAGCTACAGACGCCAGCGTGCCCAGAGAACAGCAATGGCTAGCAAGCGGTTTTCGCTTTAGCGCACTTAGAGTTACCAAAGTGCCTGAAAAGAGTTTTTTTTTTCTTCCTTAGCACAAAGCAGTTATTCTAGTTTGCGAAGCGTATATGCGAATCTTGATGGGAAGTTAACAATGGGCGGGAAAAAAATACATGTTTTAGCTGTTAAGGTAATTAAAGGAGGAAATTATTTTTACTCTGTCTGCTTGCTTGTTTTTGTCATAAATGTAATAAAATAATAACAGTATTGTAATATTAGTATGATGGATAACCATCATCACCATCTCCATGCTTCAGCATGCAATGACATCTGCTATGCTAACGTTTGCGAATAACCTTCCGCAGTGATTCATGAAGAACATTGTTTTAAAGTGACGCCGTTAACTGAGCTCCCGTGCAGCGGGAAACCGGAGTCGCTGACACTCTGTGTGGAAGGAAATCCTGATTGGTGGAAGAGGAACGTCAAACCACGGCCGGACTCAAGCGGCGATGGCGCGTGCTTCGCCAGGTCTAGGGTGCCTCGATTCGCACGCCCTTCTGCCGCTCCATAGAGGGGGTGCACATCGAGGCACCCTAGCCAGGTCAGAGCCATGTTTGTAAGCTTGGAGAAGGATTAGAATTTACGCAAGAGCAGCCTGAAGGCGATAAGTTACAGTTTTTAGACCTGCAGCTATCTATAGCAGGTGATATGTTACGGTGGATGTACCACCCACGTGCGCAGAAAGGATTTTTATCCTACGAACCAGCTCACAAAAAGACAGTAAAGCGAGCCATTGCAACATAATCCCTAGAGGCAGCCATTGTAAAGTCATGTTCCCATACTATGCAAGCAAGTTTCCAGCAACAGGTAGCCAGGCTTGAGAATGCAGACTTCCCTCAGTAAAACTATATTTCCGTAAAAAGAAAAAAAGAGAACATTCCTCAGACGATCAATGGGCTTGTTTTCGTTGGCTTTGTGATGTGGCCGTCAGACCGTGTCTTTCGGCGACTTCCAAAGCCCAGCTCACTGCCCGCAGCTGTACCACAGGTTCGGAGCTGGTCACCGCAGCCTTCCACTGTAATGGGTTAGATAACAGCCATTCGCCTTTGGGTTGGAGCTCAGGGCACCTGTGTAGGATATGCGCTAAGTCGGCCTTTTTGGCTTCGCAAAGCGTGCATTCGGGAGTTTACAGCCCTGGATTAACCAGGGATAGTTTAAAACGGTTAGGGAAGGCATCCGAGTGGAGCACCTCCACGTCACTTGCTAGGTTTTACTCAGGGATTTATCCGGGGGTGGGTATTCTAGTCTATTTCTTCGGACGTTATTATGCGTTCCTTCATCCCATGCCCGTGTTTTTAGTGCGCTGGCTCTACTATTTGCGTCCCTGACGGTCATGTTTTCCGTGTTACAAGTTCGTGTCAGTCATAGTTTCAAAATGGCAACCCAGCGTGGGCTTCGCATACATACCACGTGACCAAAATGGAACCATACCACGTCGCTACATGGCAGTCGCATAGCAGCAACGGGCGCGTAGCAGCGGTGCTCCAACGCTGCTGTTGAGACGTATACACTTCGTATCGCCCAGTCTGGCGGCATCTAGATTGGATTCCATAGTACTGCCGTTTCTATAAAATTCGCGTGCAACCCACCGAAGGCTCGAGGTGAGTGCTGCGAGTCAAACGATTCGATGGGCCATGGAGCCCAGAACTGCTAGTTTAGTCGGAGCCTAGTCTTCGAGGTGGATTCGCACCGGCGAGATTTGCTTCCGCAAACGATGCCCTCCGAGGATCTTCAAGCGACCACTGCGGCCGAAGCAGAACGTTCTGGATGGTGTCAAACGATTCGCCACTTTGCGCTGTACACCTTGCTGTCGAAATTTGGCTTGCAGCACTCATTTCGGACATAACGAAGGAGTATACCGGATATAGTGGAGCTAGATATACATCATGGGATCCGCATTTAAACAAAGCTGGTTTGTCAGATTAGTGCAGAATAAATTCCCTAGCGCTGCTTATATTCCAACAGATAGCGTTGCGCGCAGTCTGCCCATTATTGAGCGATAATCGATAGCAGCGTCGGCTCATGTTTTCGCTCACAACACCCACGCCGGATTTTCTGGAGAATCACGAACGTGCTCGCGTGCCTAGAGCTAAATTCTAGGCCACGAAGGCACGTTCATACGGATGGGTTAAAGCATTGCTCTATGTATATGCCACGTGGTCTTACGCACAATGCGGCAGATTATGAATATATAAGCTTAGCAGTGTGTGTCAGGTTATATAAAGACAGTAATTAAAAGAGTAAGCACTGGCCATATCGCAAACGAGCATGGAATTGCGATACAGCGTAATATTTGAGGTGACAGCGAAAACAGCACTAGTATGCTTGGAATAAGCACAAAGGTAGCTAACAGCCACTAACAGCATGTAATGGATAAGAGATTTTTTTCTTTATTTTCTGTTGGTCAACGTGAAATAGTGAAGTAGTCATGAGGATGATCGATTGCAAAGTAAAAGAAAAAACTATCTATGTGCAGCTGGTCAGATCCGAACCCACGATCTTCGAATTCAGAGGTCGAGGGTTAGGACTGATTAGCAAACCTACCAATGTAGTCTCATGCTTTTCCGCACTTTAGGCGATAGTGCACTGTGATGCATATTTTTCACCCATTCGAATTATCATGCACATAAAAAAATGCATCTAAAGCAATCAATAAACTCATGCTGTAATCTTCATCAAGACGCAGCACTGTGCAGTACACGATCTCAAGTAAAACTTGTTGCTGGGCTAGTTGGTTCATGATCGTACGGGGAAAAGTTATCGCAAAAAAGGACAAACACAAGAGAGGAAACAGGACAACGCGCTACTGGCAACTGATTCTGTCAATGATTGATCGCAAGGTGGAAGAGCATTTAGATAAAGAAAAAGTCTTGAAGGTTTTCATGTTTTTAGACGATTTTTTGATTATTTTAAGTAAGCAGTATAAGCACTCCTACCTAAGCACAGTTAATGAAAGTATTGAAATATTTTGTAAGCTTGGAGAAGGATTAGAATTTACGCAAGAGCAGCCTGAAGGCGATAAGTTACAGTTTTTAGACCCGCAGCTATCTATAGCAGGTGATATGTTATGCTGGATGTACCACCCACGTGCGCAGAAAGGATTTTTATCCTATGAACCAGCTCACACAAAGACAGTAAAGCGAGTCATTGTAACATCATCCCTAGAGGCAGCCATTGTAAAGTCATGTTCCCATACTATGCAAGCAAGTTTCCAGCAACAGGTAGCCAGGCTTGAGAATGCAGGCTTCCCTCAGTCAGTCATGACGGGGGTAGTGGAGTCTCTTCTTCAAAAAGTAAAAGGAAAGAAAAACGAACAGTCGAATCCTGACACCGAAATAAATAGGCCAGTGGTTATTCCCTATAGTCATCGGGTAGCCCATAACTTGAAAAACGTAGCCTCCAAGTTTAGGGTACCAGTAGTTTTCTCTGCCCCCTGTAAGCTGGCCGCGTTGTGTCCTCTTATAAACTCAGAGAAACAGAAAGACAGAACATGTGGAACAAAGCATGGGCATAGGTACGTAGAGTGCAATGAAGGGGTTATATATCAGGTTCTTCTCACTTGTGGTAAGACGTACGTTGGGCAAACGGGGCGCTGTTTGAGTGAAAGGTTAAGGGAGCATGAACGTTCAATGAACACTGGAACGGGACTGTGATCGCCAGTGTAAACCCATTTTAGAAAGGACGGTGGTTTTGGACCAAAGCAGCGAACGTGTTGCCCGCGAACTAAAGGAAGTTTTTTGGATTAGAAAGAAGAGACAAAATTGTGTAAGCGATGCCTCGGTTTCCCTGTATAAGAGTGAAGAAAGTTTTTTGGAAATATTTCGCTGAACAAAGAACAAGAGTACGAGGTGTGCTACTATATATACTGTGTGTCTTCAGAAGACGAAATCATTAGTGAATGCTTACTCTGGTACATGGGCTTGTTCTAGTTTTTATGTTTTCGCGTGCTTTTTATGTCGTCTTCACTTTTCAACATATCACTGGGTCCCATCATCATAGAAGTTTTATTTGCCTGTTTTTTGGTGGCACGAGGTCCTTATAGTGCTCACAACATTGAAGAAGGTTTAGGATGTTACATGATTTCTCGGGGTTGGTTTTTATGCCTTGAAGTTTGGCTCATTTCTTATTCATTCCATCATGTTACTTTGGCCGTTTACACCACGTGTCATTTTGTTTTTAAAGTCATCGGTGTTTTTATCGGTTTTAGTCCACCCAATGTTAAACATGGAATTTATTGTTTATTGTTTTATTTTTTATGTTACTTTGGCCCTTTACGTACCCCGTGTCATTTTGTTTTTAAAAAGCAAGGTGTTTTTATCGGGTTTAGATCACCCTAGGTTAAACATGGAATTTGTTGTTAGATAATATTGCCTTCTGACGTGTACGGAGCCGATAGGTGGCGTGACTATGTCCCTATATATTGTGTGTGGATTTTAATAAAAGAATCAGTTCCCAGTAGCGCGCTGTCCTGTCTCCTCTCTTGTGTTTGTCTTTTTTTGCGCTTACATTCCCCCGTACGAACACGATCTCACTTGCCCTGTCTTCCACGTCTTCGCAGCATCTCTTTACTTAAGCAGCCTTTATATTCAGCAACGTAGCACATTTCTCTATGGTAGAAAATAATGTTTATGTGAAAGAAATATCACGCAGTAAGTTACGATATGTTATGGGGATTTTCGAGTCTGTTGTTGTATTATCGTGCACACATGTATGGAGTATTGTAATCTATGTTGTTTTCTTGTTTTATGTATGGTCGCTTTGGAAAATTAAAAACCGCAGCAGACACAGGATAGAGGGACGCGATGATACAGGGCGGTACTTACTTGCAAAAAAGTAAAGGAAACCGCAGTAGACACAGGACAGAAGGAGGCCGCGATACCACCCTGTGTCGTCGCCTCCCTCTGGCCTGTGTCTCCTGTGGTGTTTAGATTCTAAATATCTTACCAACTTTCCTACATATACCCTCCAAAGTTATCGTCGCTTTCTTGCGTACGACGTACGCGATGAACATCATACCAATCTTTCTTTCTTTCTTTCTTTCTTTCTTTCTTTCTTTCTTTCTTCCTTTCTTTCTTTCTTTCTTTCTTTCTTTCTTTCTTTCTTTCTTTCTTTCTTTCTTTCTTTCTTTCTTTCTTTCTTTCTTTCTTTCTTTCTTTCTTTCTTTCTTTGAGCAAGGGATTCTGTTGTACTCAAGCCTAATGTACACGAATATACTCTTATATGCATGTATACGCGGGGAACTGGAAGTCATTTCAAGCTGTTTTAGGCAACGTTCTGCCCAGTGCCCCCTCTCCTCATATGTTTGTTATGGGATGAACTTTAAATTCCTGTTTCAATCTGGAGCGCTTTAAGAACATGCCACGTTTCACGAGGAGACCAATTACAATGTAGCTGCTACTTCTAGATGGATGGAACCTTACCTCATGCTTGCCCTGATAGTGAGGATAGTCGGTAATCTCTCTTCGATGCCAGGCTAACATACTCCGGTGAGAATAAGCGCTACACCTCAATGTTTCAAATTGATGGAAGCAAGCCTTTGTTCGTAATTTACTTCTCACCCCGTTTCAAGATGCCACGGCGTCTGGTGGATGAATGCAAATAAATAAATTAGTTAATAAGTAAACAAATCAATATTTCCGTCTACCTAACGTTTCCTTGTGGCGCGAAGGAAGAACCTGCTGGTGACTAAGCTTCTTTTTTCGTAGACTGCTGTTAAGAAGCGCCGATCGGATGACACTGGAAAGCGCCCTCTGTGTACTTTTGGCAGTATTCTAACGTTTATCAAGGTCAAGCAGTACTATTAACAGCCCGTCAAATGCTGTTGTCTAACAATCACTGGCGCGCTATATACAGTTATACACGGTGCTGTATATGTCGTCTCTTCCCAAAATCTAGTTAGTGTCCGTCAGGAATAGCGTAAATGACATTAATGAAAGTATGTATTACACACGGTTTGGATTAGAACATAGCTTGGCGAAATCCAATTTTACTCATTTCTAGACAGGACAAAGGAAACATGATTTCTATTGCTATGATTGCAGCGCACATCGTTTTTGTCTTCAATTTTGCATAATAACAACTTTGCCTCTGTCGACTATTCGCGTGCGCATGCGTCGTACGTCCTCCGCTGCGATGTTTCTCAGCGCGTGCATCGTCGCCGTGACATATCGGCTGACTCGGTCAGGAGTCACTGGCAGCCGACCTTGGGAGCGCAAGAATGAGGAAGTCCGGGGGTGGGGAAGAGGAAAGACGCCGCTCGAGCACAAAAAAAGAAAAAAAAAAAAGAAGGGGCTGCGCTCGGTAGGGGTTAAACCGAGGCGGCGTGGGGTAAAGAGACGGAATGAATAAGCAAAACGCATTGCTTGTTCGCCCGCGATCGAGCGATGCGCGCATTCACGGTGAACCCGGAGGGGCCGCGGTTTAGGCACAAGCATTCTCCCCCCTTGGAGCAGCTTCAAGGTGCGCGATCGGCGCTTCGGTGAGGAAGACTTCTGGGTCAGTTCAGTGCAGCGGTAAACGAGGCGCGTGATGCAAAACGTGGAACCTTTCTATAACGGGGAAAAAATTGAGTTCCTTGTTCTTAACCCCCTGTCATAATTCGTGGCTGGTTATCTAAGGCCTAGTCTGAAAATTAAATAACCAACAATGCTGAGAGCCATCGGCTCGCCGCGATACAGCGAGGACGCATTGTTTCTGACGTGCTGCACACAACTGCAGCGGATGGGATGCAAATGTTTCGCAGCTTTCGGAAGCCGCGTGTGGCGATGATTGAGAGCTGTTCGCATGTGAATCGGGAGCTTCTTTTATTTATTTGTGATTAAGAAAGAGGGTGGCAATGGAAGCCCTTCGCACGAGTACCTCGATCGGGACTCTGCGCACCTCAGTCCGGGTGTGCACAATCGCTGGCGACGCATAGTCCTTGGCAGTGCTCTTCACCTTGGAGTGTTGGGCGGTCACGTGGGGATGCCTCTTGGCTCAGCACTCATCCGGAAGTGACTAACGAGCAGTTTGAGAACGGTCCGCGCTTATCCGTGCTTCTTTTTAGGGGCTGCCCAGACAGATCGACATTATGAAAAGAGCGTTCCCTAGCGAGTGTTCGTAGGAACAAGAGTTTACACTTTTTCAGCAAACGGGGATATTTTATCAGGGCTAACACCCTACGTGTTTCAGAGCTAGGAAGAGGTAAGGATTATTGTTCATCTAAAAAAAGCAGAACATTATGCTGTTGTCTGCGAATCGGTATGATGATGAAGCACTGCGTATGACGCATTAGCCCCATTAGCCTACGTAGCACCTGTTACACAAAACATAGGACTGACTAGTCTCAGATACGAAGGATAAACCAGCGGAAAAGCGTTCACAACTAGAAGTACACAGGACAAAGCCGGAAACACAACTCCAGCTTGTGTTTCCAGCTCCGTCCTGTGTACTTCTAGTTGTGAAGGTATCTTTTTCGCTGGTTTATCCTTCCTATCATGAACCAACTGGCCCTACGAGCTACTTTTCTTCAAGACTAATCTCAGCTTTGTAAACTTCCCTCCTGGGCGATGCCGGTAAGCTACTAGTCATAATCTTCGAGTACTTGCCAAATGCCCTTCATCCCAATCTTATTAACCTAGTTATTTCCCCTTCATGGTCTGGATCTGCGGTTACTACCTGTCCTAAGTAGACATATTCGCCTACCAGTTCCAGTGCTTCGCTACCTATTGTGAAATGCTGTTTCTTCCCGGGCCTATTGAACATTACCTGAGCCTTCTGAACATTGATTTTCAAGCTTATCTTTCAGCTATTCCTGTCTAAGCCATCAATCATTCTTTTCAGTTCATCCGCTGAGTTACTCAGCAAGGCAATGTCATCAGCGAATCGCAGATTACTGAGGTATCCTCCATCAACTCTTATCCATAACTGTTCCCATTCCAAGTCTCTGAATAGTTCCTCTGAGCAAGCTGTGAACAGTATTAGGGAGATAGTGTTTCTTTATGTGAATTTTGTTACCTTTTCTATGCAGAACTATGGTTGCTGTGCAACTAGGTATCTCCCAGTACTTTCACGCATACGGATCGTCTACGCCCTGATTTCGCAATGCCTGTATGCTTTATCGTAACTCACCCATGGGGCTGAAATGTCGAGGCTAACGAAAAGGGTTCTACTTAAGTCGAGGACAATGCAGATGGCCATGGAACGAAAAATGTTATAGGTCTAACTTAGATAGTTTCGTATTAAACAGCGCGAAGACACGGGATGAAGAAGAACGAAAAGACACGCACGGTACAGAACTTGCAACTGCATTTATTGGAAAAAATATTACCCACGATTACGTTACTTCCTAATGCAAAATTTGAGCGCAGCTCATCAGCTGTTTCACCTTTTCGATAGATTGCGGCAAATATTTCGAGCAAGACACGTATGTACAATTACAGACAACGTTTTTTGAATTTTTCACACGTATTCCTTCAAGAAACACTCCGCTAACTGTTCTTGGCTGTCATGAAAGAAGCTTTGTGGTCGGAGAAATGAAGAGAGCAATTGAGTTATCGGGAGGTTGCGGGAAGCAGCGCGTGGGCCCATAGGAACATTGCGCGACGAACAGATAGCAGCGACTGACTGATGCCGCTGACGCAGCCAGCGAGTGAAGCAAGTGAGAACGGGATGCACGAACCGTGATCCGCTGATAGCGAGCCGGCGTTTCGGCAACCGGAGAGCACCCTCGACGCCACGCAGGAAGAGGGAGGAGGGGGGAGGGGACCCCCTCCTCTTCTTTCTGCATGGCGGCGACGGTGTTCTACGCAGTCGCGTTGTCTTGACTTGCTAGCGGCGGCAGCGGACTCAGTCAGTCGCTGCTTGCGCTGCCTCCGGCGACACCCCCCTCCCCCCTTCTTTCGTGTTCTCCGGTCCCCCCCCCCCCCCCTTCCTGTGAGGCTCCGGTTGCCGAAGCGCCGGCTCGAACTGAAGGGATGAAAGGGGGCGGAGCTGCTTACGAGGCCGACGCGGCCGACGCCGACGACGACGCAAAACCTAGGAACGGGCGCCAAAGAGCTGCGATCTAAAAGCGCTGTCTTATAAGGTAAACTTCAAGCATGCGCGCGACTACGCCTTGTCAAACATGCTCTTGTCCCATAATTAAAATGAGTCATATCCGCACGTGCGATCATAGTCGTTCCCCCCTGCTTAACATATAATTTCCTTATGAGATAAGGCTACTGATTCCTGCCTGACACAACGATTTCCCTTCCACACGATATGGAATGCCTCGGCTATTTCCCTTGTGACATGATCATTATGAACGACCAGGACTTCGGTGTCGTCGAGGAAAGGAGTGCACTGACATTTTAGACAATGCTTAGCTAAATTTGTTGAACATTTACCTAAAGAATGTTGGTGCTCGGAAAGCCGTACACTGAAGCACCGGCATGTCAGGTCATGATGTGAGGCCACAGGACATAGGAATCTGGTATACCACGGCAACCTTACAGGGGACGAACTTGTTTTTATGATTTATTTTACAACCGCTTCTCTTGCCAATTCCATCTTCCTTCCTTTGTACTGCTGCTACAACCTTGCCGACCTTATTAGGACCCGAAAACACAACGCTGACACCATATTTGCCCCCATTTTCTTAAATCTGCGTGAAAGGTTATGAACGCCTGACATCACAACTATATTTTTCGTTCTATTATCAGGACTGGAGCGCTGTTGTGAGTCACTTTCAGAGAGTTTCAGTTTTTTGAGGATTAGGAAGTTAGCACAGCTACATTGGAGTTGTCCAGCTTGCTCACGTGGACAAGTTCTCCACCACGCCACTGCACACTGTTTCAGGGACTCACTAGTTTCCAGGTTGTGCACAGCAATCACTCCGCGACACACATCGAGCTTGAGGTGTCCTTGATGTGAGAGATGTCCTTTGCTAGTGGTAATCTTGAAGTCCGTAAGCAGCTTTTGAACTACCTCGGCGTTCTGTGTGCCACAGACGATGATGTTTTGTTCCCAATTGGGGGAAATAGTTATGACGTTCACGTGCTGTCTACCGATGTGTTGCGAAATGGCAGCACCGAGCTCACCTTGCTGAAACGCTGTCTTGATGGCGACCGTAATGAGTGGTTTGAGCACGACCACGTAGTCATCAGTACTCATCCTGACCGTTGGCTTTGGCGTCTACTTGTTCTGTGGAGTTTTAGAAGGCGGAGCGCGGGCGTCTCCAGTGTTTAAATTGTTCAAAGGAGTCTTGGGCTTGGCCTCTCCTCGGGCATTCTGCCGGCGACGCCGGCGGTTCTCGACAACTTGAAAAATGGCGGCTCGCTCCGCCGAAATAGCGGGAGGGCCATCCTCAGGCTGGCTTGTAGTACTAAACGACCACGACAGAGTCGTGGGGTCGTAGCCGCGTTGTTCAGGCACTGCCATGTTCACAGGTTGACCGGCGAGCGTCTCGGCAAGCGGCGGGGAGCCGCAGCCGTTAGGCCTAGCTCCTCCGCTACGTGATGATGCGGAGATAGATGGATAAGGTCTAAAATTTAGCGTACCTGGATACGATCGGTGTTTCCAGGGTCCTAGTGACTTCACAGATGCAGCCGCACAGCTTTGATAATACTTAGACTAATATTTCCGTGGTCCCAACCGAAATCGATGGAGCCGGTACGCCACGCGTCCGATCTCTAAGAGCTGCAGCGCGCTCCTCCCTCGAGTGACAAGATTTGTAGTTCAACAGAGGCTTCCCGCTCCTAGGGGAATACTGCCAGCATACATGGGATGTTTCAAAGACCAGTCGTAGGTTGAAATACTGCAGCGCGTTATTCTTAGAAATTTCATGCGCAGATTTATGTCCGGACCATTTTTACAAAATAATCTAAAACATAGGTTACAATTTCTGGTTGAAAGGACATTACAATGACAAGATAGTCATTAACATAACTAAAATCCGTACGCTGTCACCAGTCAAATCATTCGCCCCTTTCTTGTCGACTTGACTAAGGAAAATGCTGCTGAGCACAGGTGCCGCTGGTGAACTTATACAAACACCGAAATTTTGTAAAAATGTTTGGGTCTCCCCAAGAGACGTTAGTATTCTTCAGATAGAAAGTGAGGACTTCGAAAAAGGATGCGGTAGAAATCCCGCATCTATCTTGAAAAGCGTGCTCATCATTTTGGGCTGCAATAGATTGCTGTACATACTGCAGGAGAAGACCACGCGGTAGAGAAAAGAAACGATCTTCTACATCAACGCTAAAACCAGAACAGCCTCCAGGATTGTCATAAAGCAGGAACTTAAGAACTTCCTCTGAATTGGGAACCAGGAACGGGTCATTCAACTGCAGAATTAAGAATTGTTTGTTCAAATACGTGGAGAGAACCATCTGCCAGGAGAGTTGCTTGCATATTATTGTCCTGAAAGGAAACTGAGGCGTATGCGTCTTAGTCGCAAAGAAGATTTCAAGAACGCCTAGCTCATCATTGCTTAAAGGGGTCATGGCAGCATAAACTGATTATTGTATTTCACTCCTCACACGTTAAATTATAAATCCTCGAAATTTGAGCGCATTCCACGCAGTAGATAGTTTTAAAATTAATTTTTATTGTTAATGTCGGAATCAGCTTTTTAGTCTGGCAACCATTGGCTTCTGACGTCACAAAGTCAACCGTGACGTCTCCATGTCTTCTGCTATTCGCGGTGCTAGCTGCACTCTAGCATGCACTTCGTGAATGGTGGTCTCGGAGCTTTTTTTTTTTTTTTTTTCTTCAGCAAAAATATTTTATTCACATATTCTCTTTTCTTTGAGTAGCCTTCACTACAATAGGCGACCTTAGAGATCCTCGGGCTTGTTTTGGGCTTTGTCCAGAGATTGCCGAAAAGGCCGAAATCGACGGACTCACGCTGTATAATTTAGGCACGCAATCAAAAGCGTATTATTCTTATGTTATGAGAGTTAGCTTCTTTTAGCAACAACCGCTCCCGCATATAGAAAGGCACTTGTCCAATGTTTCCTTCGGCCGTGTACATGGGCCGCGAAAGTGTGGAGGGGATATCGTTATGGTCCTGATTGTTGAGCTATTGCCGTCGCTCTTTGTGTCCAAAAACTGAGCTTAAATCTCAAACAGGCGTACCTTGACGCGAGAGCATACCTAGCGATATTAGAGGAGCAGCCAAAACTTTTGAACGAATCGCTACCTCGTGACTTGTTGTTATATATGCGCGTTCTAGTCAGACTAAATTATTTTCGGCTGGTAAATTATTTTTGCAAAACTATGTTCAGTCTGGCCACGGCCAGAGCACGAAAAAGTGTGCCGCCGCCGCCGCCGCTTGAGCCCCGTCACCGCAAAACCACTGCATGCTCTCCACTGCATGCCCTCACCGAACCAGAGCTTCCCAGTCGCCGCCGTCTCTGTCTCGCTTCCGCCGCAGCAGCGCGCACGATTGCGAAGGGCTCACGAGCATCACCTTCCGTTTTTCTAGTGCTTCTCCAGACCATAACTCGTGAGTGCTTCAACGTAAGCATACACCATTTAGTATTTAGTGTGTGAATCCTAAACTCCCGCAGGAATGCGCCGATTCACGGATTACGACTGCGCCCCCAGCGTGTTTGTTTACATATCTTTAGCAATGACTGGATGTATGCTGCTTGTTCTCAGGGCATAAAATGCAAGCTGAGCTAGCAATACCAAAACTACCCACTTCTTTTCGCATCAGTTGCACCTTTATTTGTTCACGACCTGCAACTGCGCTGCGAGAAGTGCCGTGGATGCTACGTCCCCTGCCTTCGCCGGGTATACACACATGCGATGCCGGCAGCTGCCGGCTGCGCACGCTAGACAGGGTCACATATATCGACGCTTCCCGCTCAAAGCGCACTCGCTTTGTGATGTAAGTATAGTCGTCGATTTGGGGTCGCTACTGCCAGAACTACACTCGATGACCACATGCGACCGCTAAAGCTTGTAAATACGCGCTCCGTAATCGCCGAAACTCGACACCCTAACGCCCGTACTCGAGCTAGGCCTACAGGTCGCTGAACGAGCCAGCAGGTAGGCACCGACTAACTTTTCTGGTCAAGGTCATTGCTGATGACAAGGGGAAACATACAAAGTGTAGCTTCTTGTTTTTTTTTTTTTTTTTGTTTTTTTTTTCTAACTCGGTTAAGCTACAGACAAGCGCAGCTGTTCAGGCCGTGTATCGGGTGTCAAGTTCTCGCTCGGCCTCCGATCCGACCAAAACAGATCGGACGACCGTCCGCAGATCAGTTCCGTCCCGAAAACCTCACGATAGCCTCCTTTATAGGAGGTTATGACGTGACACTACGGTGATAGGCGACTGTTGGCCGTGCTGGCGTCGTCGCCGGTGTAACGCGATTGATCAGTGCGTCGATAAGCAAAAAAACCGTGCAGCCCACTAACCGTGAGCGTGCCTTATGCTGAAGAAATTATGCCTTACTCTATATCGCTTTCATGCGGTAACATCTTCATCAAGCACTTCCACATGAGGGACGACAACCTTGTCAATCGTCACAAGAAAAAAAAAAAACGTGTCTTTGATATTGCAGCCTGCCTTGCAGACGACGCTCCACCGTGTATACGATGTGACGTCACACGAGCATTTCAAAATGGCGGTCGCTCTCGGTGGGAGGAGCTTCCGAATTCCAATTTCTATCGCGTTTTCTTTTTGTAATATGCGCCGCGCGCTAGGCTCTAAAACTTTGCGAGTAGAATCACAGACCTGTATACTATTCACAGAAGTATAAAACGGCAATACGTCGAACGACCCTGTCATCGACCCTTTAATGAAATGCTGAGCTAGGCGGAATGCTCGCAAAGCCTCGCTTTCTTTGCGAGACTTTCCAAATACTTTTTTCAACCAGAGCCTCTGCCTTCTGCTTACAACGCGAGGAAATTCTTAATGGCAGTCTGGCGGGCTTTCTGGGCAAAAAGGTATTTCGATAAGACAACAAAAAACTTTACTTTGTCCCTTAGTAATTTCACTGTGACCTACAGCCCCAATGCACTCAGAAGCACATTTTGACCGGTCATTTACTGTTGCCTCGGAAGATACAATGCGCGCATAACAAAGTTTTTCAACAGTCTTCATACCGGTTTCCAGGCAAAACGTTCGTCTTAGGCGCAGGCTCTTCTCATGGCGAGGTTCCACCGTGACATCTCCAAGCATCAAAAGTCTCCCTTCAGGTTGATGTCTCTCGGCTGCTTTTGGAAGTAAAGAGTGCACAAGATTCCACAGGAATTCCGTCAGGTGTTCTGTAGTTTTGCACCACTCGCGAAAGACGCGGTTCTGGCGTACGTTGTCACTGCAGCACCTTGTCCGAAACATGTCCCTGAAACATTCGCCTGTCGCCAATATTCATTCCGAAGAATCTTGCACACTCGCCTCGTATGTCCCGCTGACGGTCGAATCATTCCACAAAGGGCTTGTAGATACGCACACGGCGGTGAGCGGAGACAAAACAGCTGGTTTTGACAAGTCCAGGTGTTGACACGTAAAAGAAGCCCACGTACTAGAAATAAACTGTAGTATAGAACGGCAGTTTGGGCGAGTTGGTTATACATTTTCGTTGATCGGAAGAACGCAGATTGGGTCAGAGAAATAACTCGAGCTAATGGTATTCTAGTGGAAATCAAGCAGAAGAAATGGGCACGGGCAGGACATGTAGTCCGTAGAGAGGACAACCGATGATTGGTTAGGGTAACAAATTGGATCCCAAGGCAAGGAAAGCGTATCAGGGGGCGGCACAAAGTTAGGTGGGCGGATGAGGTTAAGAAGTTCGCAGGGGTCAAGTGGACGCAGCTAGCACAAGATCGAGCTAATTGGAAGAGTATGCGCGATGCATTCGCCCTGCAGTGGGTATATTCTGGCTGATGATGATGATTATGAATCTCAGTTTTGCTTGTCGAAATGCATTAGTCCTAATTTCTTTCTAAATCGTTTATTCAATTAAATGAAACATCGATAATTTCTGACAGGTCCCTCCCTCCCCTTTCTTTGCTTCATGGGCAGTTGGAGAGACCATTACTAATTAAATCATTAGTTCATAACTTTTATTCGACGTTTTCACGGTCCGAGGAAGATATTGATTATTTTCTTATTTCTTATTTACTAGTGCAATGCTTGCACGTCAGCTAATATTTGAAATTATCTAATATGAAACTTCCGTTCAGTTCACTCAATTAATAAAGTGCTACAAATCCAGCATTATGGAAAAAGACTAGAATGCAATCTCAACGTACATGCATGCACATCGAAGACCGTCAAAACTACTGAAAAATATTTATTGCTCTCCCTTTTTTTCTATCGTGAGCTTTGTGTGTGTGTGTGATGTGTCCTGAGCTGTAGAGCATATTCAAGTGCCACGTGGATTACCCACGTTTACATTCGCAATTTATTGTTCTTTAGAGATTGTGTTAACGTAATCATTCCGCGGCTATCCTTGTTTCTGTGTTGTTATAGAAATAGGCATGTATTTATGCTCGACAATATTTACAATGGAAGAACAGTTACATGAACAACTGAGCAATGGGATTTAGGTTCCTTTGCGAAAAAATATAATACAGTTTTATGCGTATAATATGATTATTTCAATTTATGCACCCACTGGAAAGCCTACATAGCAAGCAACTCCTGAAGTCGACAATGATGTTTACAGAGACGACTGTCGAAAGCAATGTTGCGAAGAAAATCATCTGTGCATAGAAAAAAGTAAGCAGCAGACCAGGAGCAGAGACTGAGGAAAGTCACTTCAACAGCATCATATTAGTTGCACTAGAGGATATAAGGTTAGCGCCCCAAGGTTAATCAAACTGCGAGGGACGCCGTACTTGTGGGCTCCGGAAAATATCGAACATCCTGAGCTATCAACGGGCACTAATATCGCACATAACAAGGATGCATTGAAAAAAAAAACGACCAAGTTGGACTAAAAGAGAAAAATAGAAAGCGATTTAAACTAATTTCGATCATTTATTATAGCGTTAAGTTTAGCACACCACTAAATGAAGCAAAGTGTAAATATGTATTGAAACTGCAATGGAGAAAACGAGAATTTCCTTGTCAGTGGTAATATAAGTGAATTGCCAAGTAATGAACTCAGCTATGCGTTTTATCACACTAAACCACTTCTAAACACTGTTCAATAAAAGAAAGCCTGTAATCTGAATCCAGAAAAATCACGCTTTTTATGTATGTTTTACTGCTGTTTCTGCTGCATAGGCCGGGTATTTTGAATCCTGAGTTCTCTGTGAGTGTTCAGTAATGTGTCCCCCTTTATGTAATATATCCCTCAGTTGGTTTTCAAGTGTATTGTAAATAAAAAAAAAACGAAATCGGCTTGTAATTGAAAACATGCTTATGAAGCAGAATAGTTTCCCACAGTATCTGCGTGGAAGGAACAATATATCGTAAACGTTTTAGATAATGGCTGCATGACATTTTGGCATGCGTCCCACAGCGCCCGCATTTCTGAATCATTTTTTTTTTTCTTGTTACCTTCCTGACGTAACGCACAACCGACTCGCGTACTTCTTCGATATTGACTCTCCGTCGATCTAATCGATCCCGCAGGACGGAAAAGAAGTTTATTTCTGTAGAAATTGAATTGTCAAATTACACAGCTCCTTTGATGACCACGAAGAAACATATGGGTTATTCAGCGCGCGCTAATTTTCTTAGGTGTAGTTCGTACGTAGGGTCAAAAAGTGCATATTTATGCTGAGCATTCTGTTTAATTTCCCCCCTTGATAAGGCGCACTGCGGGGACTTTTTTTACCAACATTTGAAGAAATATAAACGCTTAGGTCTCATTTCTTCTAAAAACGAACCTCAAAGGCGCTAGATTTTTTTTTTTCTACTATTCCAGGCTTCCACCGTTTCTTAGGGCGTACCATACAAGTATAACGAATGCATTGAAGAACGTATTTCCTTGTCTGGTTGAGCTGTCATGCTCCAACGAACAGCAGTGTTTACGGCGCTCCCTGTGAAGTCGCTGTGTGGGCGAATGGTGTCGCTCAAGCTGACGCTTGTTTACAGCCGAGAGCGATCGGCTGACGTTTACGCTCCCTCTGGATGGCTTCGCGTGGCACCAGGCAAGCTCCGCCGCTGATGCTATGTCGATTACGTCAGCAGTGGCCGGCCGAGACGCGGTACGTGCTTCCCCCCTCAGGTCCCACCGCGTCCTAGGGCTGCATGGCTCGCGACATCCATGGGCTCTTGGCGGCGCGAGATTCTCGCTCGCTTCTTTCTACGCGAGCGCGGATTACTGGCCGTCTCCCACCGCAAACTCCGCACCGTCTTTACATCATCTCTCTCTCTCACCTCTGCAATTTGGCCGCCGTCTACCCGCGTTGGAGACGCTTGACCTACTTTTGGGCCGCCCTACCGTTATGGACGGGGGGCCCGTGCGCGCGCCAGACTGGCCCGAGTCAAGAAGAGGCAAGGGGAATCCCGCTCCTCCGCCGGACTCGCCTCAGCGTTTGTTTTGCCTTTGTGTGTGCTTCGCTGCTAATCATGTTTCGATTTGCACTGGAACCCCCTCCTCCCTTCTTCCTTCTTTCGTCTTGGCGTTGTCCTCGTCTCATCGGGTCTTCCTTCTGACGGCGCCTGTGTGCGCAGATAAGAGTCAGACGAAGACGAGGACCTATTTTTAATTTTCTCGCACAGTTCCTCGCCAGCCGCGCGTAGCCGCCTTGCGCTTAATTAGTTCGGTTAGCCGCCACAACCCTGTTGGCTTTCGGACGGCATACAAACGGAGCCTTAATATTCAGCGCCGTCCGATTTCGAGTTCAGCAGATCGAAAACTCTTTTCGGCTGCCTCTCAACTTCGTGAACATCAGTACTTATTCGACGGCGTTTCATGACAAGTTTGCGGTAATAAGCGATATTCGTGGCCTCGAGACACTCGAGAACAGCAGACTCTTTTCAGACCGTTGTCCAGGATGATCATGTGTAGTGTATTTTCGCAGTTTGGAATACTCACCACCTTCACGTCCTGAAAGGTTGTAAGGCCGATGGCACGGACATTTTTTGTTATCTTCTGGGCTGCTGTGCACGAATATACGAAATAATTCCAGCGCTGACTTAATAAGCCACATTGTTTTCGATGGTAGGAATATCTAGAAAACAATCAGAAAATGCAATGCAGGGCCACACGACAAAAAATAACTGCAGGACACCGTAGAATGAGCACGGAGAGAAAATAAACTTTATTTCCGAGAATAACCCAGCTTCTTCTGTAATAAAACTTTCCCGAATTAAAGTTATAAAAGATTTACACTCCTGTTTTCCCTTCTCTGAGCGTGAATCCGACTGGCCTGCGAGCTGCCAGCATGTGCGTGTTCATATCTTCCTAAGTTGCCATTGTTTTCCTTTCCAGGCACGTAAAAATTCTGAATTCGCACGGGCGAAACAGTCTTATAGCCTGGTTATGGCATCCTTGAGTGCACAGAGGGTTCGCAAAGATGATACACCTTCGGGAGGCCCAGCATTAGTCTAAAAGAACACTTAGAAAATTTATCCGCATTTTATAACAAAAATTTTGGTTCGGTG
This sequence comes from Amblyomma maculatum, assembly GCF_055883805.1. Taxonomy (NCBI): domain Eukaryota; kingdom Metazoa; phylum Arthropoda; class Arachnida; order Ixodida; family Ixodidae; genus Amblyomma; species Amblyomma maculatum. The sequence continues at coordinate 174,351,426 of NC_139349.1, read as the reverse complement.
AACCTTCTCGAATAAACGGGTATCGTTATTCGGCAATAAAATAGACATTTATTCATCAGAAGATTCTACCACTCGAGCCCCAACCCGATGAACGGGGCCACGAATGGACTGCGCGCTCCCCGAGTGGAAGTGAGTAGAGGTCCTCAAGCGAATTCGAGCACGAACTTGTCGTGACGAACTGCACTTTGCTTGGGAAAATTGCAGCCGATGGCGGCATTAGTACTTCATTTGCAAGAACCTTCTTGCAGGCTAGTTGGTGCATGGATTTTCCTGGATGCTAAGCGCGGGAAGACAGGACAACAGGAACACTGAAAACAATACAGGGCACAGCGCTACGAACAACTGATATTTTATTGCATTAATCACCGGTTTAAATACAGCAGTTTTCCAACAATAAAAACAAAAAGTAATGTCACAAGAAAGTTATCATATCTCGGCTGCCTCATCTGCCCGGGAGTGAACCTACCCTTTACAGTGCTACCGATCTCTTAGATATTCGATTTCTTTTTTTTCTTTTTTTAACAGCGATAGGGAGGGTGTGCTAACACTTAAAGTACCAGAATATTTAATTTCAAGCACCTCTATGATTTATCTCCAAAGTTGGGACGCGCACTTCAATAACTACAGTGTTTTGAAGTGCAGGGCTACAGTCACTGCAATCCCGAATGTGATCTATCAAATTGCTCCCTCTCATTCTTTTCAGATCTCTAGCATGCTCACTCAGCCTCGCGTTAAGGCACCTCCCAGCTTAGCCTATGCAACGCTTCCCTCAGGTGAGCGGTATGGAATAGATCACGCCTTGGGTGCACTCAACAAAGCGCTGTTGGTGTCGGTGAAAGCAGGTTTTTGCCACGCTCTCTGTGTTTACTTTCCTACAGATCCTAGAACGTTTCTCAGGGGCTGAGAAAAGGACCTGCACGTCAACTTTTTGCCGAGTTTCTTGATGCTGTGTGAGATTTCATGAAAATACGGAATAACAGTCACCTTCTGGCTCACTGCCCCTCTTTAACCCGTCCTTTTGCTAGTCCACTCAACGTCTTGAAGATGCTTTCGGCAACTGACGCCAGCAGTGAAGGCTGGTATGGTGCACTTCAAAGGCGTTGCACCTGATTGGCGAAACTGTCTGCCATCTTATGTGGACAAGATTTTTTGAGAGCGCTGTTGAACCAGGACAGTACAATTCCTCTTTTTACTAACTTAGAGTGCGCAGAATGGTTCTCAGCGACAACTTTTTATCAGCACGTGACAAAGTACTTCGGGACTGCTTTTAAAACACTAATGATTTAAAGGTGTTAAGATTTGTAGATGACTATATTGTTTTCATTTACTGTGACAAGGATTCTTTTTCCGCTAGTGTAAGCAAGCATCTTTTGACCTTTTCTGAATGCCTTAAACCACTAGTACTGACATATGAATTGCCAGAAAATGATTTCAATAAGTTCTTAGATTTAAAGTTACATTTTTTGAATAGTCATACCTGCTGGATGTTTGAGCCCAGAGGCCGCAAACCCTTGCTTCCTTTCCATTTTACAGGTAGGTCCACAGACAAGTAGGTCCAAACGAAGAAGGCCTCTGGAGCAGTCGATAAGGGCCGAGTGGGCCGTTAAAGGTTCAACACCGAGGATCACATTGTGTGAGGGCACTGACTGAGGACGGTGAACAAAATAGGGATGTGATGACCGGCAAGGGCGACTCGGGCAGTGCACAGGCCAGTGACGGCAGCAGTACTGCCATCGGCAAAACGAAAGGTAGGCGAAGCGGCGGGGGTCTGTACTTTTTTGAGGCGGCGGCAAAAAGATGAGCTCATCATGATCGAGACTTGGGCGCCAGCCAGTGTCAATGAGGGCAGAGACAGGAACACCATCCACGAACAGGGAGAGGCGGTTCCAAGGCGAAGAAATGAGTAGTAGAGGATTTCCAGGACGGGGTACAAATGCAGCGTCACCTCTGGGAGCTGCATTAGCTAGTTTCCCATGAAGCGGCCAGCGGAGGACGGTGAGGAACTACGGCGAGGAAGAGGTGAACGTGAACGGCGGGCTGGTGGGGAAGGAGAGCGACTGGACACAGGAGGAGGCAGAGGTGGAGTGGTCTCGGTGCGGAGCGCTTCATAACGAGGCTAGAAACAGGGGGGGGGGGGGGGGGGGGGGGCGTAGTCCGAGTAGCGGTTAACGTAAGGGAAATGTCGAGGTGGTGATGACAAGCAGCTGCGGCAGTGGCGAGAGATATGGCCAATACGCGAGCACGTGAAACAGATTGGCCGATCGTCAGGGGTGCGCCACTCATCAGCATTGCGGTATGGGTAACGTGGCGTGTATGTGTTGCGGGGCGTAGCAGAAGCGACCATGGGAGGAACGGGGCTCGAACTCTGGTGTTCCACGGTGCGGCTACAGGGGACACCCAATTTGGCAACCTCTTGACGGACGACGGCTTGAATAAGAGATATAGTCGCTATGCTGCTGTCCGAGATGGGCGGGTTAGGTGCAGCAGGAGCGAGCGCTTAGTTCACAACGCACGATGCGAGTAACGTTTTCAGGGTTTCAAGGCTGTCTTGAGGTCCGCAGATACTCGCACGTGGAACAAGGGGCCGTGTTGGGGAGCCGGTCGAAGCGATGCGCAATGAGTCGGTGTTTGGCCTGCTCGAAGCGTCGACAAACCTGTAAGACCGTGTGAACCGTAGAGCAGTCCCAACAGAGTAGCAGGTTAAACACATCTCCGCTATGCCTTTGATGATGTGCCCCCACTTTATCAGCTTCCGTCATGTCTTTATCAACCTTTCGGCACAGGGCCAAAACGTCTTGGATGAAGTTGATATAAGGCTCGGTTGATGTCTGGTCCCGAGTGGCGAGGCCCCTCTTGGCGGCGAGTTGACGGCCAATCGGTTTTCCGAACAGGTCACGGAGTTTTTGTTTGTAAACATCCCGGGAAGAATATCTGCTTCGTGTGTTTCGAACCACACGCGTGTCGTGCCAGTGAGGTAGAAGGTAACATTGGCCAGCATCAGCATGGTGTCCCACCTGTTGTGCTGGCTAACACGCTCATAAAGCGAGAGCCCGTCTTCAACATCCACCTCATCGGTATCGCAGAATGCCCAGGAAAGCTGCACTTGAGGCAGGTTCTTTTCAGGAGCCAATTTTCACAAACTGATGACAGACTTGCAGTAAAATGATCAAGTATGGTCGGAAATTGCCACGCTATGCGCCAAACGACTTTAGAAGGCACATGATTCAAAAGCAGACGCTAGACGCCTGGTCTAGGGACCTTCCATGCACTCTGTAAATGGTAAGTAGACAAAATGGTTTGCAGACAAGTTGTTTTAAATTAAAAAACAAAGCCGGCCATAACTTAACGAGAAATACCCTAGAATATATATATATATATATATATATATATATATATATATATATATATATATATATATATATATATATATATATATATATATATATATATATATATATAAGCAGATAAATGAAGGGGAAATGAGGGTGCTCATTATAAGTATTATAACGAGCACCCTAATTTCCCCTTAATTGATCTGCTTGTAGCTTACGGGGGTCTTGGTTCTGGCAGTCTTGAAGCCATAGGTAGCGTAAGAGGGTTCTAGCACAGCTTTCGCCCTCGCTCTTGATCACGTTCTACGTGACGCTGGCGGTAACACAGGACGTACCACGTCCGCCACTATGGTTGAGGGTGGCGCTTGTGAACACTCTCAAGGTTCGTATACAGACAACTTTAATACCCGAGAACGTAGCAGGGGGGAGTAGCTCAGTTGGAAGAGCACCGGACGCGATATTCGGAGGTCGTGGTTTCGGTCCCCACCATCGGCACGTTGTTTTTTTTTTCTACTTTGTGTTTAATTATCTTTCCCCTAAGCAGATTACATTACTCATTTCTGTGATTATCTGAAAATTTAAAAAAAGCAACATAAAACATAATCCCCAATGTTTTTCTTGGCCTCGCCGACTTTGTTTTTTTTTTAATTTTCACTTGGATAATCACAGAAATGAGTAATGTAATCTGCTTAGGGGAATATATATATATATATATATATATATATATATATATATATATATATATATATATATATATATATATATATATCTGGGTGTGTGTGTGTCCTAATATCTTCCCTCGAAGATAATGGTTTTTTTTGGCATTGAGCTTTTTGCTAGCTTGAAAAACATTTCTATATGTTTTCTGTTGCATTCGTGGCTATTTGATGCGACAAAAGGAGAAACGATCGCATAAAAATTTTCATATGCATTACAATTTTCGATTATTCACTTGAATATTTTAATAATGGTATCCTACAAGATTTCACAGCCGCCTCAAAATATGTATTCATGCCCAAGAAAGCTGCACTTGAGGCAGGTTCTTTTCAGAAGCTAAAGCTAGTGCTTACAATTTTCACAAACTGATGACAGACTTGCAGTAAAATGATCAAGTATGGTCGGAAATTGCCACGCTATGCGTCGAACGACTTTAAAGGGCACATGATTCAAAAGCAGACGCTAGACGCATGGTCTAGGGACCTTTCACGCACTCTGTAAATAGTCAGTAGACAAAATGGTTTGCAGACAAGTTGTTTTAAATTAAAAAACTAAGCCAACCATAACTTAACGAGAAACACCCTAGAATTGCATTGCGAGAAATCATTTATTGTTACCCTGAATAAAAAGGAATAAAATAGAAAGCGACAGTGAAACAGGAGTCATGAACAAACCAGTGTGCAACTCAGGTCGTATTGTGCATATTGTGCATCACATTTTTAGACGAAGCCGCGATCGAAGCCATCCGCAAGAACCCCCCACAAAACCTTGCGCGCCCCAGTGCGATGATAAAGGCAAGCGAGCAGGGAACGCCGTGGAAGGAAGATGCACTGCACGTTGTCGCATGAGTGCTGTGCGGCGCGGCGAGCCCTCCAGGGGAAGCAAAGGGGCCGGTTTTTCTCCCCTCTCCGTTCTCCGCTTACCCTCGCCTTACGAACTGGGTCACTGGGCCGTTCACCTGGCTCCTCGGCCCGCCGCCCGTCCTCTTCTCTGTTTACTTGGCTGGAGGAGGAGAATGTGGGGGAGAGGAGGATCCTTTAATTCCGCCCCTTGCCTGTTCTAACAGCGGCACGAGGGGGCCATGCGTTCTACTCCAGGCAACTTGCACGAGGCTTGTCCCCCCCCCCCCCCCCCCCCCTCGTTCGCTACCACAGATAGAAGATGGTCTCTTCATTCTTTTAGCTCGTCGTTCTTTTCTTCCTGCCTTTACCTAGCGGCACCCGAGAGCCTGATCTCTTATGGCCCGAGAAATTCCCCCACCTCTCACGGGTCGCCCGTATCTGCATTTCGCCCTCAGCTTCCTTTTCCACTGTTTAAGCGCTCACAATGCAGCGCTCTTCTTTATCGCTCTATCGGCGTCATAGCAGCGTTTCCCGTATCGACTGCCTCCGCACACCAGCACTTCTGGATCTGCCCTGTGAATTTCGTTCTCCGAGTCAACGCGTGTTTCTCTCGCCGGTAGAAAACTCGTATTCAATCGTCCTGGTAATGGCTTTCGTGTTACGCATTATTATTTCCAAATACACAACGAACTCTTGGCTTCAGTCTTCTCCTGGTTCTCCTTTGCTGATTGCGCGTTTTATCCTCTCTTTTTGATAGTTTCCTGTTGTGCAGATTATTGTGAAGGCAGCACTGCATACCCGCCGGCTCCGCTCCCCCCTTCAAGCTCCGCAGCGCCAATCTGAGCGTTCTTCGCCCACTAGGTCCGCTATGCGTGCCTGCCTTTTTACGACTTCGGCGTGCCGCTCGCAGGGCCTCAACTGCTGCTGCTTCTTCGGGCGATTTTTCCATTTTTTTTTCATTCCTTCTTTTTCTCTCTCTCTTCTCTCCGTAGCTTGTTCTTCCATCCGCGATTTCTTTCCCTTCCTCTTCTGTCCGTTATAATGGCGGCAGCAAATAATCACGGCGTGCCCGGCCTGCGAAGGGAGACCGGTCAGGACCGGAACTGGGCTCGCTCTGATCATGAAGCGCACTCGCATCCACAGCGATCTGTAGAGCCGCCAGCCTGCTTCGCCGCTCTGTCGGCTGTTTCTTTTTCGTTTTTTTTTTTTTTTTTTTTGCGATGCAGAAGACCTGCGAAGCCTATATGGCCCTGCTTGCCCCTAGTGCACTCTTCTTCCGCGGGTGCATGCAGTCTTGCGCTCCGCGGTTTGCACTGTTGAGCGGCTCGCTGTGAGTGCGGCTTATGTTCTCCGCTTCTGAATTTCCGTATCGGTTCCTCGAGGTTGTTACGAAAATTTTTTATCTTTTGCTCATGGCTGCCCACTCCATGTTTCTCAGATATGCGACCCCACAACACAGTTGTGTGAGGGGTCCGTAAGTTAAACGAAATAAAGACGTCATAAAGAGCCGTTACAGTACAAAAAGGGTATAGAAAAGGGTGTACAAGGGGTTGGGTGTACAAGTTTGGCAGCAGTGCGCACGTTGCATGCATCACACCTAACTTCGCATTGTTACGACGCTGCTCCTACATCGTGGAACAAGATCGAGACCGGTATATCGTCTACGGGTGGGCACCACCGTGTCACCGCAGTGATAAGCGTACCACAGTTCTGGCTGCGACGACCTGTCTGCGTGGGACTTCCGCTGTCAGCTGCCTTTAAAACGGACACCGCATCGATCTGCTCTTCAGTTTGGCAGCAGTGCGCACGTTGCATGCATCACACCTAACTTCGCATTGTTACGACGCTGCTCCTACATCGTGGAACAAGATCGAGACCGGTATATCGTCTACGGGTGGGCACCACCGTGTCACCGCAGTGATAAGCGTACCACAGTTCTGGCTGCGACGACCTGTCTGCGTGGGACTTCCGCTGTCAGCTGCCTTTAAAACGGACACCGCATCGATCTGCTCTTCAGTTTGGCAGTGGTGCGCACGTTGCATGCATCACACCTAACTTTTCCTGCTTTGCAGGTAAGCGAGTTATTCATTTATAGCGCCTTTTCATGCTGCTTTTTGCGCGCTACTGCCAAACTTGAACCTTGTCTGAGTCTTGTACAGTGAAGTGAAATCTTCAAACATGTCTAAAGAGTTCATGAAAGCACTTGAGGATTTTAAACGAGAAATGAGGCATGAACTGCGCAGTGTCAAGGATAGTGTCAAGTTCTGTAGCGATACGTGTGATGAAACAAAAGTAATTAGCACAGACGTTAAAGCACTCAGAAAAGAAATTGCTGAGCTTTTGAAATGTAATGAAGACCTCAGAAAGGAAAACAAGCGCTTGACCGAAAGAGTAAATGAGCTTGAACAATATAGCCGCCTGAACAACTTGGAGATAAAAGGTGTGGACTCAGATGAAAGCCCAGTGGACATTGTAATGAAAATTGGGGAACTAATTGACGAGCCTGTCTCTGAAGCGGACATCGACACGTGCCACACGGTTCCGACACAAAATTCCGAGACCAATATTCTGGTTCGATTTGTGAAAAGGGACAAGCGACATGCCTTTCTCTACAAAGCCAGGAAACAAAGGATTTCAAACGATAAACTTGGTTTTTCTGGGAAAGAGCCAGTGTTTGTTAATGAGCACCTCACACAAACCAACAAAAAGTTGCTCGGAGCTGCTATTGCGCGCAAAAGGCAAGTAGGATGGAAATTTGTTTGGACCTCTGGATGTAAGGTTCTTGCGCGCCAGAATGAGACGGGGGATGTGCTGAGGATCCGTGATCTGTCTGAATTGAATAATCTGTGCATGATGACTGAATAATCTGTGTATCTGTAGAGATATATCGTTGTTGATATTTTTCCATGGACTTTGAACCCTCATGTCAGTATTATAATAATGATGCTTTCAACCTACTGTTTGGCCCAGACAAAACTAGATTTTCTGCAATTCATATCAATGCTCGTAGTATGAAGAATAAAAGCGATTGCCTCACGTTGTTTTTGGAATCTTTAAAAGTAAACTTTGATGCACTTTTGTTTACTGAGACCTGGATGACTTGGAATGACGATCATGTTTCGTTTCCTGGTTATAATTACAACGGTTTACATAGGCCAAATGGCAGAGGCGGTGGTGTTGCAATTTATGTAAAAAACTGTTATGCGCACAGCATAATGGAAGATTTTTCAATTATGACGCCAAATGTTGAATGTTTGGTAATAGCATTGCCCCACATTATGGTTGCTACAATATACCGACCACCTGCTGGCAGCAGATCCCACTTTTTTCGGTTCTTGGAAAATCTAATGGAATTCCTGAGTTCCACCAGGCTTCCTTTTGCTCTTATGGGTGATGTTAACATAAATATAAGTTCCGATGATAACATTTCACGGGAACTAAACAGTATCATTCATACATATGCGTGTTCTAACAACATAACCTTACCGACAAGAATAACTCCAACTACTTCTACCTTGCTAGATATCTGCGTTACAAATGTGTTAGTTTCTGAAGCCATGTTTGGTGTGTTGACTAATGACATCAGCGACCATCTACCTGTTTTTTGTTTTGTTCCTCTTAGAATGCATAAGCAAAACATTTCCGCGTTTTCTTATAAGGTCAGAGATATAAATGAAAGATCTCTCGATAAATTCAAATTACTCATTGAGGGTGCTTCTTGGGATAATATATATGAGATGAGCGATGTAAATGAGGCATACGAAGGCTTCATTCACAAATTTCTTGCATATTATGACGAAGCATTTCCGCTGAAAGACAAAAAGGTGAAAAGTAAGAAGTTTAGAAAACCATGGATTACTAAAGCGCTATACGAGAAAATTAAGATAAAAAATAAGATGTACCATAGATTTATTGAGACTAAAAATGCTGATATTTTTACTGAATACAAGAAATACAGGAATAAATTAAATAAGGAGCTAAAAAGTGCCAAATCCATTTACTATGTTGATCGCTTTTCACAGCTGCGTAATGATGCAAGAAAATTGTGGCATCAAGTAAATAATTTACTCAATAGAAAAACGCGCTCCGATTACTTAGAAGTAACTACCAGTAATGGGATAATGGCTGGCACCGACTTAGCCACAGCTATGAATGAGTTCTTTGTTAACGTTGGCAGCGCAGCTTTCAATAATCCAGTCTCATGTACAACGTACTCAAATTTAATTAATCCTTTACCAAATTCTGTTAACTTTTATTCTGCAACTACAAAAGAAGTCAATGATTTAATTAAAAACTTGAAAGATAACGCATCGGCAGGGCATGATGATATCAAAGCATCGCCACTAAAACACGTATCAATGCTTATATGTGATGTCCTGACGTATATCATTAACCTAATGCTTCAAACTGGAACGTTCCCTAATCAGTTAAAGATAGCTAGAGTATGCCCGGTACATAAAGGTGGAAATAAGAATGAAATTTCTAATTATCGTCCAATTTCCATATTGCCCGTATTATCCAAAGTGTTCGAGGGAGTAATCAATACTAGGCTCGAAAAGTTCTTTCACAAATACAGCATTATAACCAGCTCTCAGTATGGGTTTGTGAAGCAAAGGTGCGCTGAACAAGCATTGTTAACCATAAAAGAAAAAATAATTGATAACATTGAATGTCGGAAATATACCCTTGGCTTATTCCTGGATTTTCGAAAAGCATTTGATTGTGTACAACATGATATTTTATTAAGTAAATTGGCTGATTATGGAGTCCGTGGTGTGCCACTAGATTTATTAAGAAGTTATCTGTGGAACAGGCTACAGTTTGTACGAGTTAATAACTGCTGCTCTACTAACATGGTTATACGGCAAGGTGTTCCCCAAGGATCAATTTTGGGACCATTGTTATTTATAGTGTATATTAATGATATCACAAATATTCCTAACTCACCTGATTTGATCATGTACGCGGATGATACCAATATTTTTTTTACCGACTGTGCCTTGTCTAGATTAGAAATTACGGTCAATGAATATTTAAACAATTTAGAGATTTGGTTGACGGCAAATAAACTCAGTTTGAATCTTAATAAGACTACCTACATTATATTTAGGCCAATCAACACCACTCTTCAATGTAGTATAGTATTTAAATATAACAGCAACGTTATAAAGCAAGTTACGAATCACAAGTTTCTAGGCGTTTGGTTCAATGAAAACCTTTCATGGAATACGCACATTTTAAATTTAGTAAAATACTTGAGTAGAATTGTAGGATGTCTTTACAGAATTTCTAATTTGGTACCCGTTTGGTTAAAAATTTCAATTTATTATGCTCTTTTTTATTCCAAACTAACATACTGTATTCTCATATGGGGAACCACAACTTCTACAAATATTAATAAGTTGCTTGTTCTTCAAAAAAAAGCTCTTCGAGCTATTGAAGGTTATTACGGTATACCGCGCGACTTGCCTACAGAACCCTTATTTAAAAAATATGCCATATTAGCCGCCAGTCAGATTTACTACTTTCGTCTTCTGCAGTACATTCACCATAATAGGCTTATACTACTCTACCTGATAGATCTACAGTAACGTATGACCTGCGAACACGAAAAAAACTTGTACCTATTACCCGAACCAACTATGGAAAACAGAAATTAACTTTTCAGGTGCCATCCCTAATCAACAACACACCAAATGTGGAATTTTCATTGGCACCTAGGGTATTTAAAAAGAACTTAAAACAATATTTAAATGAATATCCCCTATAATTGCAATGGTGGTAGTAACTGTATTTTTCTCATATGTAATCTTTTTTGTGTAAATATTTTTTGCTTTTAGTGTAAATATTTATGTTATTGACAGCGTGATCTGTTGTTTTGTATATATCCAATGAATACTGCATGTATGCATATATTTTACATATCGTATATAAGTGTTGCATAATGTTTTTTTTTTTTTTATTTTGTATACACTAGAGGTGTGTGCTGTTGTCTGTTGTTATCTGTTTTGGGAGCCAAGGCCCAGTCAGGCTTGCCGCCTTTTGCCTTGGCTTCCCCTTTCTTGTAAAAGAAAGAAAGAAAATAAACTCCAACTCCAACTCCAAAAAAAGTGCTGTCAGATGACATGTGTTGAAAGAAATAAGTATTAGCAATAATCGAGCATCATCGATAGCGGGACGCTAACTGCACCTAGTCACACCATTTCTGCCATTGTGCACTGGGACCCAGTACCTCTTCCCCCCTTCCCCCCCCCCCCCACACACAAAAAAAAGGAACTATACGATGGCTCTATTCTAAACACTCGTTATTGCCTTATATATACACTGGTAGAATCTAGCAAGATATGACCGGTTATTGACGACGCTAGTTTATATCTCACTTCCACCGGTGTTCCTCCCCATCTCGCTGACAAATCATTGTGCCCTCATGAGGAACTGTAAAACCCAATCTATACACTAGTATACCCTACAGCTTCCAGTCCCTATTCTATACGAGGTGGTCCTTTGTACAAAAAGGACTACTCTGCCACTGGTCTACACTACCGTCTGGTGGTGCCCGTCAGCCTACGCTCCTCTGTTTTGCGCGTTATGCACGACGACCCCACTTCGGGACACCTGGGATCTGCGCGGATGCTCTATCGTATCCAAGAACGTTTTAACTGTCCGCGGATGCGTGAAGCCACTGAGACGTATGTGGCTAGCTGTGCTCAGTGTGCGAGTCACAAACGCCCCACCGGCACTCTTCCTGGTCTCCTTCCCTCCTCCGTGCTCTGCTTCAGACCAAGTCCATAAAAAATATGTGGATGCCAGTGTGATGAAGACAAGGAAGAGAAGCTGAGGACGACGAATTTCCCCTTTCGCGCTCGGACCGTACGTCTCTGGTCTTCCCTAACACCGTGCTCTTTGTGTTACTGGCTCTGCGGCCTTCACACGCCTTTTGGCCAACATGACATCTGTTGGAGAAGTGCTGGGCAGATCTTTCATGTACCGGAAGCCCTTTCTAGCCGCGACTGCAGCCAAGGACGCACTCCCGGAGTAGAAACGCCTGTTCACCAGGGCAACCGGCGACTACGTGGATATCTCCCGAATTCAGTCCGCTTCCTGATCTACGGTCTACAATCATACAAACTATCACTATGAACACTCAAGTTATAGCTGCCAATATCCTGCTTCGCAAGCGACCCCATCACTTTCATGGTCTCCCCCATGAAGGCGCCGAGGACTGGCTGGACCAGTTCGAGCGGGTGGCCACCTTTAATGCTTGGAACGCGGACGCGAAGATGCGCCATGTCAACCTTGCCCTGGAGGACTCGCCGAGGATCTGGTACGTCAGTCGTAAATCTCGCCTGCAAACATGGGATACGTTCAAAGTAGACTTTCTTCAGGCATTTATTAGCACATTCTCTAAAGAAAAGGCTGATATTGACACGTGCATTAGAGGTGAAGAAGGAGGAGCGCAATCGGTAGAAGTAGAGGACGTTGAAGTGTGGACCCCATTGCTGGTGCCCTCGTTCGCTGGTTCAGCTATCTCAGTGCTCTCGCTCAGCGGCCACAGTATTTGTTTCTGTGTAACAACTGTTACACATCTGGTGGAGTCGAGCTGGGCATACGCTTCCCGACCTGCGTACACCTACGAGATAAGAACACGGAGCTCACACCAGTTCATCAGCGCCCTAGCCGCCGCCTCCGCGGCCAGTCACCTGAATTCGGACCTATTACCACCCCGAACAGGATGACGCAGCCTCGACCGACGGTTCCACAGGAAATGGCCACAGCTAGCAGGTCCCAGGCGCCCATCCTCTATCATACGCCGCGAACACCGCCATCTTTTCACGGCGATGTATACGAAGATGCGGAGGACTGGTTGGACACCTATGAAAGAGTCGCCCGCTACAATGGCTGGAGCGACGACCGTAAGCTCCATAACGTGTTTTTCGCGCTTGAGGGCTCCGCTAAAACATGGTTCGAGAACCATGAGAACAACATGTCAACCTGGGAAACATTTCGCCTAAATATCCTAGCTACATTCCCCAACGCAGACCGCCGGGAGAAAGCGGAAGCTGCGCTTCACTCCCGCAACCAGCGCACCAACAAAAGTGTCCGCATGTATGTGGAGGACATGACGCGCCTCTTCAAGCGTGCCGACCCCTCCATGGCGCAGGAGAAGTTACGCCACCTTATGCGTGGGGTCAAGCAGGAGCTTTTTGCCAGTCTTGTGCGCAGTCCACCGCGTACTGTTGCCGAATTCCTCACTGAGGCGACCACCATGGAAAGAACGCTCTTGCAACGAGCTAGGCAATACAATCGGAATGAGAGCACGCTTGGCCCCGCTGTTTCTTCGGTGTGGCTTGGGAGCGATGTGGCCACTTTACGTGACCTAATCAGGTCGATCGTCAGGGAGGAACTACAAGCCCTCCAGCTGTCTTTCAGCGCGCCTTCTATTACATCGCTGTCGGAACTCGTCCGGGACGAGGTGCGCCTAGCAGCGCAGCAACAACTCCATGAGGGTCCTAGCCAAAATGAGGTCAGACCTACCTATGCATCTGTCCTCTTCCGGGCGCCAGCACCTGGCTACGACGTCAATACCGTCAATACCACGACTCAAGCAGTGCAGCAGTCTGGTTTTGCCCGGGTGCCTGCTCGACCAGCCTATCAGCGGCCACGGAAATGTGAAGTGTGGCGTGCACCAGACCGGCGGCCCCTCTGCTATCACTGTGGTGAGGCGGGTCATCTTTACAGGGCCTGGTCATATCGCCGAGTGGGCCTGCGTGGTTTCGCGCCCGACGATCCTTGCCCATGGAACAGCGAACGACCATTTGAAATCGAAGCTCACCTGTCGGCTCGTCAGAGACCTGGAACATACGGCCATTATGACGCTAGATCGTCGTCTCCTCAGCGTTGCCGTTCGCCAAGTCCTCGCCGAGACACTGGCTATTCTGTGCGGCGTTCTCTCAGTTTCCATCGGGAAAACTAATTCCAGCGGTCTCCGCAGGCAAGGCCGCTGCTGCCGGGAAAACCGAAGATCCTCCGCTGCCGATACGCCGAAACGCTGATTTCTCACAGGGGCGACAGCATTCGACGTGCTACCTCTGATTTGTGCGCGACAATTGACGGTACTGAGGCTGGCGCTTTACTTGATACTGGTGCAGATTATTCGGTGATGAGCCATGCCCTCGCCCAGGACCTGAGCAAAGTTTTGACGCCATGTTTGGGCCCTAGCATTTGCACGGCTGGAGGTCACCTTATTAACCCGGCCGGAAGGTGCACAGCCCGAATCAGCATCCGCGGTTTCGTCTACGTCGGTGAATTCGCCGTCTGCGCGAGTGTTCGAGGAATTTGATCGTGGGCCTTGAGTTTCTACAGGCAAACGGTGCTGTGATCGACCTACACGAGGCGTGAGTGACATTTTCGACAAAGCAAGCCGTGGCGCACACTGACACAGAAGACCCAGGAGTCAACGCTCTGCGTATTGTCGAAGACGACGTAATGTTGCTACCAGGGTCCAGTGTGCTGGTGTTAGTGAGGAACGACTGGTTTCACGACTACGAAGGTATTGCAGATAGTAACCCTTCGCTGTTGCTCGAAAAGGGAGTGGCTATTGCGCGCGGTCTTGTCGACCTGAATGATGGCTGTGCGACAGTTTTCCGGATGAATTTCCCCAAAGAAATTCAGCACCTCGCGAAGAGAACGGCTGTCGCCTTCCTCCACGATGTAGATAGGTGTCCGAATCTGTCTCCCTTGGAGATGAATCTTCATGACGATGCCGCAGCACACAAAGCCCTTCAGAAGGTTAAAATCAACCTGGGTTTGTCAAATCAAAAGAACTTTCTGTCGTCCCTGCTACTTGATTTTAAAGATTGCTTCGCGACGAGCTCCAAGGTCGGACGTACGCCGGTAGCCAAGCATCGCATCGTCATCGATTCAACCACGTCACCAGTTTGTCAGCGTCCATACCGTGTTTCGCCTAAGGAGCGAGAAACTATTAGAGTGCAAGTCGACGAAATGCTTGCAGACGATGTTATACAGCCGTAAACAAGTCCATGGGCGTCGCCGGTCGTCCTGGTGAAAAAGAAAGACAATACGTTACGATTCTGCGTTGATTACAGGAAACTGAATCACGTTACTAAGAAGGACGTGTACCCACTACCCAGGATCGCTTGACCGACGCCGAGACACCAGGTTCTTCTCTTCCTTAGATCTGAAAAGCGGATATTGGCAAATCGAGGTGGACGAGCGAAACCGCGAGTAAACAGCTTTCATGACGCCCGACGGTCTGTACGAATTTAGGGTGCTCCCGTTTGGGCTCTGCTCTGCGCCGGCAACGTTTGAGCACTGTTTTAGCTGGACACTGTTTTAGCTGGTCTGAAGTGGCAGTCTTGCCTTGTGTACCTGGACGACGTGGTCATCGTTTGGTCTAGTTTCTAACAACACTTGCAGCGATTGCGCATTGTCCTTCAAGCTCTCTAGTCTGCGCAATTAACTATCAAGCCAGAGAAATGTCATTTCGCCTTTGAGGAACTCCGTTTCTTGGGACATGTGGTCAGCGCACAAGATATTCTCCCAGATCCCGACAAGACTTCCGCCGTCTCCAGTTTTCCACGCCCAACCGACAAGAAGGCCATCCGACGTTTTCTGGGCCTCTGCTCCTAATACCGCCGCTTTGTTAAAGATTTTTCTCGCCTAACTGAGCCATTGACAGCCTTGACTCGAGGTGACACACCCTTTTTATGGGGGAGTGCCCAAGACGAAGCCTTCAAGGAACATCGTCGACGCCTGCAAAGTCTACCGATACTAGCTCATTTTGACGAGAATGCAGACACAGATATTCACACTGACGCTAGCAATGTCGGCCTCGGGGTAATCCTCATAGAGTGGCAGGATGGTGCAGAACGAGTCGTCGCCTACGCGAGCCGTACACTTTCTCGTCCGAAAAAGAACTATTCGACGACAGAAAAAGAGGGTCTTGCCGTCATCTGGGCTCTGAGTAAGTTCCGACCATACATCTACGCGCGACCGTTGCGTGTTGTCAGTGATCATCACACGCTATGCTGGCTAGCCAGCATTAAAGATCCTTCTGGGCGATTGGCCAGGTGGAGCCTCCGGTTGCAGGAGTACGACATGACAGTCGTCTATAAGTCAGGCCGGCAGCACCAAGACGCAGACTATTTGTCACGAGCACCTATGGAACCGGCAACGCAAGACATCACCGAAGATTGCCCTATCCTTTGTGCCGTTAGCATCTCCCGTATGGCGCAACTTCAACGGACCGACTTTGAGTTGTCGCCACTCATTGAGTACCTGGAGGGTGTTAATGCTAGTGTACCCCGTTTGTATGGTCATGGGCTGCGGCGTGGAGTGCTCTACAAGCGCAACTTTGACAGCACCAGGGAGACGTTTCTGCTTGTTGTGCCACCCCAGTTACGACCCGAAATCTTGAGCGCTTGTCATGATGAACCATCCGCCGGCCACTTGGGAATCAGTCGCACACTGGCAAAGATTCTACTGAAGTACTACTGGCCCAATTTACTACCATCAGTGCGTAATTACGTAGCAGCATGCCGTGATTGCCAGCGGCGCAAATCTCCTCCTCAGAGACCAGCTGGCTTTCTGCAGCCTATAGCCCCCCCCCCCCCTCAAGTACCCCGTTTCAGCAAATTGGCGTAGACCTCCTCGGCCCTTTTCCGAAGTCGTCCACTGGAAAACGGTGGATTGTGGTCGCGACGGATTACTTGACACGGTACGCTGAAACTGCGTCACTTGCAAGTGGTACTGCTGCTGAAGTCGCCGAATTCTTTGTCCACGACATAGTCCTGCGTCATGGGGCTCCTGCAGCTATCGTTACCGACCGTGGAGCTGCATTTACGGCTCGTTTCACTCAAGCTGTACTGAAGCTCACGCACACCAGCCATAGACGTACAACAGCCGACCACCCACAGACAAATGGCTTGGTGGAACGCCTCAATAGGACCTTGACCGACATGCTTTTCATGTATATTGATGTCGAGCACAAAACATGGGACCAAATTCTTCCATACGCAACGTTCGCGTATAATACCGCGTAACAAGAAACGACGCGGTCGCCACGTAACCACCCCCTTGGATACTATGCTACCCGTGGACCTCCCTGACAAGGTAAGATGGAGTCCAAAGTCAGACTCCGCCCGCACCACTAATGTATCGCGGGGAGACCTCCCTGACAGTGGGACTGAACTTGACGTCGATGTCGCCACTTATGTTCAGCGCGCGGAAGAAGCGCGGTAACTGGCCAGACAGCATATTCACCGCCAGCAGCAGATCGATGCTGACCGCTACAACCTTGGACGCCGCTACGTTACCTACAACACAGGCGACTATGTGTGAATCTGGACGCCCGTTCGTTGCCGCGGGCTGTCAGAAAAGTTACTGCGCCGCTACTTCGGCTCTTACCTTGTTGTCCGCCGCCTCAGCGACGTAACGTATGGAAGTTGTACCAGCCTCGCCGGATCATTTATATTCATCGTACAACGGCAAGCGCAGTGACGTTGTGCATGTGGTGCGAATGAAGCCATACTACGAGCGAACCCCCGACTGACTTTCAGGCTACATGTAGTCTATTCCGTGATGCCAGACTCGTTGTGTAACTCTTGAACGGTTTTTCTCTCCGCTCTTGTGTCCGACGGTAACACCGCATCGGGGCGATGCTCCAGAGGAGGGGGCAGTGACACGTGCATTAGAGGTGAAGAAGGAGGAGCGCAATAGGTAGAAGTAGAGGATATTGAAGTGTGGGCCCCGTTGCTGGTGCCCTCGTTCGCTGGTTCAGCTGTGTCAGTGCTCTCGCTCAGCGGCCACAGTAGTTGTTTCTGTGTAACAACTGTTACAATATTCTACTTCAGAATCGCATCCAGCATCCGAACGAAAGCATGATGGTGTACGCGGAGGAGATGAAGCTCTTGTTCCGCCGTGCAGATCCAAACATGTCGGAAGAGCAGTAAGTTCGATTATTGATGAGAGGTGTGAAAGAACAGCTCTTGGCCGGCCTCGTTCGCAGTCCGCTAGTAACCGTAGATGTTTTTGTCACGGAAGCTACCTTCATCGAGAGAGCGCTTGACATGCGGGCACGGCAGTATGACCGCACGACTGTGTCGATGCTGTCCACATGTACTGAGGGATCCACGGTGTCATCAGGACACTCGCTGCGTGAGACCATTCGAGCCATTGTGCGCAAAAAGCTGTCGAAACTCTTCCCTACGCAAGTTGCATCGCAGCGGCAAGTTGCATCGGTCACCGATGTTGTTCGCGAAGAAGTGCAACTAGCTTTGGGTGCCGCGCCGCTCCTTGCAAGCCCCCCACAGCCACCTACAATGAGTTACGCCGCCGTCGCAAGCCGTTTTCTGCCGCCTTCAACACCACGTTACGAAGCGTCTGTGCCGGCCGCTCCCCAAATGCCACCTTCCTGCAGTCGACTTCCCTCCAGCAACCCAGGCGCCGCCAAACTGACATCTAGCGAACCGCAGACTACCAGCCGTTGTGCTACCATTGTGGCGAAGCTGGGCATGTCTACGTCGCTGCCCGTACAAAGAGATAAGTCTTCGCGGACTCCCCTTCGGTGCTCACTGTCCGCGGCCAGGAGAGCGCCCACGAGAGATCGCCGACTACCTTTCCAACATGGAATCAGTTCAGCGCTACCGATTCCCTTCGCCCCGCCGCTACGATTCCTCCGAGCCGCAGGACCAGTCTAGAAATTCCCGTAGGGGAAACTAGACGCAGCAGCCTCTAGAGGTGTGGCTGCTCTACGATGAAAAGTACAAGACTCTCCAACAATGCAAACCATTTCGCCGACGCCGAACAACCCAGAGACGACGACGATTACCAAGCCGCCCAAGTTAACGACAAGCCGACAACCCGGCCAACTACGTAGTCCGACTGCTTCTCTATGACGCCACACCTCTTCGACGCACTGAAGCCGAGACCGGACACCTCGACATTACCGCAGCGAGACGTCACCGCCAGCCAATTTAGACCTTTCAGTTGACGGCATCACCGTAACCGCTGGGGGATATTGGGGCCGATTATTCAGTACTCAGTGGATCATTCGCCGCAGCACTCAAGAAGGTTACGACAGCTTGGGACGGCCCCAGATACGTACCCCCGGAGGACATTTGATTACACCTAGAGGAACGTGCACAGCGCGAGTCGAGTCACAGTTCAAAGGCGAACCTTCCAGGCAACGTTTGTTGTGCTAGCGGATTGCTCCAGAGACGTTATACTGGGTATGGACTTCCTGACGGAAAACGGCGCCATCTACCTGCAATCTTAGTCGGTTCAGTTTTCGACTGAGAATTCCCTCGGAGTTGGCTGTGTTCTGCCGGCGCCGCTCCACATATTCTCGATGAGCCCGTGGCTGTTCCTCCCCGCTCCAGTGTAATGGTGACCGTCGGTGCGTACACCCTCCGGGGAGTGGAAGGTGTCATCGAGAGTAGAACGAATTTGCTTCTCGACCGCAGCATTGGACGCCATCGCTGAAAGAAGGTGCGTTCACAGTTTAACTTGTGATTCTCGACCGGAACAAGAGGAAGTCGCCGACCTGAAGTACGACATCAACCCGGCACTGCCGCAGACGGAGCAAGGTATTCTGAGGAACCTCCTCAATCGCTACAGAACTGCGTTCGTTGCTGCCGAGCGTCGGTCGAACACACCTTGTAAAACATCGTATTATTACTGACGATACAGTACAACTACTCCGACAGTTACCCTATCGTGCCTCATCTAAAGAACGTGCCGCAATTACCACTCAAGTTAAGGAAATGTTTGATCACGACGCTATTCGACACTCTCAGAGCCCCTGGGCGGCACCTGTCGTTCTTGTCAAGATGAAAGACGGCACATTACGGTTCTGTGTTGACTACCGATGATTGAACAATGTAACTAAAAAGATGTTTACCCTCTGCCCAGAATCGATGATGTTTTAGATCGCCTATGCAACACCTAGTATTTCTCTTTCATGGACCTCAAACCTGGGTACTGGAAAATTGAGGTAGACGAGAGGGACAGGGAAAAGACTGCAATTATCACTCCAGACGGGCTGTACGAGTTTCAGGTTATGCCGTCGGCCTTTGCTCCGCACCAGCGACCTTTCAAAGGCTTATGGACAACGTCCTCGCGGACCTGAAATAGCAGACGTGTCTCGTATACCTGGACGATGTGATTGTCCTCGCCCCAAGTTTTGCAGAGCACGTTCGTCGCCTCGAGGCGGTACTGCAAGCTATAAAGTCCTCCGGCCTTACATTGAAGGCCGACAAGTGTCACTTCGCCTATAAAGAATTGAAATTTTTAGGCCACGTCGTCAACAAAGAAAGGGTCCTTCCTGATCCCGAGAAAGCTGTTGCCATCGCGAATTTCCTGCTGCCACGAGACTAGAAGGAACTTCGCCGCTTCCTCGGATGATGTGAGCACTATCGCCATTTTGTTCCAAATTTCTCAAACATCGCCACGCCCCTTACGTATCCCACCAAGGCCGATGTACAGTTCCAGTGGTAAATACCGCAGGAGCAGGCATTTTAGGACCTTCAACGCCGCGCCGCCTTCAGTCATTACCCGTTCTGGCGCACTTTGATAAACACGCTGATGCGGAGTTACACACCGATGCGAGTAATTTTGGTTTGGGCGCTATCCTAGTTCAGGTCCAAAAGGGGCAACAACGTGTACTTGCTTACGCAAGTCGTTCTTTGTCGAAGACAGAAGGCAATTATTCTGCCACTGAAAAAGAGTACCTTGCCATCGTGTGGGCAATTATGAAGTTCAGGCCATACCTGTACGGGAGACCTTTCAAAGTAGTGACGGATCACCACGCATTTTGTTGGTTAGCCAGTATCAAGGATGCATCAGGGCGCCTTGCACGATGGAGTCTGCGCCTACAAGAATACGACATCACAGTGACCTACACATCCGGTCGTAGACATTTCGACGCAGATTGTCTTTCCCGGGTTCCCGTCGAGCCTGCTCCAACTGACGCAGGCGAAGACAACAACGTCTTCGTCAACGCAGTGAGCTCTACAGATTTCGGCGTGCAACAACGCACCGATCCTGATCTTCAGGCAATAATTGATTATCTGCAAAGTGCTAGCGGCAAAGCTCCCGTAGCTTACCGGCGCGCGTTATCCTCTCTCTGCCTACGCGACGACGTGCTTTTCAAGAATTTTGCCCCCAACAGTCGACATTACTTTTGCATGCCTGCCACGACGAACCAGCTTCCGGCCACCTTGGAATCGCTAAAACGCAAGTCAGAATTCGAGAAAAATACTACTGCCCTCGTCTGGGACTTGACGTTACGAATTACGTTCTTACTTGCTGTGACTGTCAGCGCCGAAAGCTTCCCCCTGTCAAGTCAGCCGGCTTCCTAAAACCCATAGAGCCTCCCTCTCAGCCGTTTTAACAAATCGCGATGGATTTATTAGGACCATTCCCTACCTCAAGCTCCGGAGAAAAGTGGATAATAGTCGCCACCGACTACCTGACACGTTACGCGGAGACAGCGGTTCTTCCGAGTGAAATTGCTTTTGAAGTTGCAAAAATATTTATACTGCAAATCGTCCTGCGCCACGGTGCTCCTCGGACTGTGATCACGGACCGAGGTGCTGCCTTTTTCTGCTGAGCTTATGCAGCATATTCTTGACTTAAGTCACACAAGTCACCGCAGGACTACTTCCTGCTAACCCCAGACGAACGGATTAACCGAATGTTTAAACAGAATGCTTGCCGACATGCTTTCAATGTATGTGGACGTTCAGCACAAAACGTGGGATGCAGTCCTACCTTACGTAACAATCGCGCATACCGCAGCCATTCAAGAAGCGACCAATATGACACCGCTTAGCCTTGTTTATGTCCGCCAAGTCACCACAACACTCGACGCCATGCTACCCCATGTCGACGACCACCCCAACGATGACTTTGCGTACTTTTTGCAACGTGCCGAAGAAGCCCGCCAGCTCGCCAAGCTTTGCAACCGTGAGCAGCAGGTCCAGGATGCGCGACGCAACAACCTGCGGCACCGCGAGGTTGAATAATCAAACGGCTGATATTGTCTGGGTTTGGTCTCCAGTTCGACCACGCGAAATTAACGAAAAGCTTTTGCGTCGCTACTTCGGTCCTTACCGAATTCTGCGCCGCATTGGCGCTCTCAACTGAAGTTCTTCCTCACGAGTCCCCACGATCATGTCGTGCCGCACGCCCAGAGAAGGTCCACGTCGTTCGACTCAAACCTCGAGCATCGGGTCGATGCTTCCTCACCGGTGGAGCTAATGATGCCAGTGCGATGAAGGCAAGGAAGAGAAGCAGAAGACGACGAAGTTCCCCTCTCGCGTTCGGACCGTACGACCCCGGACCGTATATATCTAACGTGAAGGAGGTGACACACGGTTGAAGAACGGTAGACTTAAAATCCGACGTTTCGGCCGGGAAGGGTGAACCCCGGCCGCAACGTCGGGTTAAAGTTTACCGTTTTTCTACCGCGTGTCATCTCCTTTACATTTAAGCCCTACCGGATCCATTCGAGCTTCAACCCCAGCATATATATATATATATATATATATATATATATATATATATATATATATATATATATATATATATATATATATATATGAAGGAAAGAAGCCAACAGTCGGCGAGGCCAAGGAAAGAGAAGGTCGCGTTCTACGTGACGCTGGCGGTAACAAAGGACGTTCCACGTCCGCCGCCTTGGCTGAGGGTGGCGCTGGCGAACACTCTCAAGGTTCGTATACAGACAACATAAATACCCAAGAAAGTAGCAGGGGGGACAGCGGCCGATGTAGCTCAGTTGGAAGAGCACCGGACGCGTTATTCGGAGGTCGTGGGTTCGGTTCCCACCATCGGCACGTTGTTTTTTCTTCTACTTTGTGGTTAATTATCTTTCCCCTAAACAGATTACATTACTAATCTCTGTGATTATCCAAGTAAACATTAAAAAATAAAAAGACATAAAGTACCATCCCCAACGCTTTCCTTGGCCTCGCCGACTGTTGGCTTCTTTCCTTCATGTATTATAACGAGCACCCTCATTTCCCCTTAATTGATCTGCTTGTAGCTTACGGGGGTCTCGGTTCTGGCAGTCTGGAAGCCATAGGTAGTGTAAGAGGGTTCTAGCACAGCTTTCGCCCTCGCTCTTGATCACGTTCTACGTGACGCTGGCGGTAACAAAGGACGTTCCACGTCCGCCGCCTTGGCTGAGGGTGGCGCTGGTGAACACTCTCAAGGTTCGTATACAGACAACATAAATACCCAAGAAAGTAGCAGGGGGGACAACGGCCGATGTAGCTCAGTTGGAAGAGCACCGGACGCGTTATTCGGAGGTCGTGGGTTCGGTTCCCACCATCGGCACGTTGTTTTTTCATCTACTTTGTGTTTAATTATCTTTCCCCTAAACAGATTACATTACTAATCTCTGTGATTATCCAAGTAAACATTAAAAAATAAAAAGACATAAAGTGCCACCCCCTACGCTTTCCTTGGCCTCGCCGACTGTTGGCTTCTTTCCTTCATGTATTATAACGAGCACCCTCATTTCCCCTTAATTGATCTGCTTATATATTTATATATGTATATATACACACACATATATATTGCCGCATAGAAGACGACCCAAAAGATGATGACTGGGACGACAAGCGCGAGTATGTAAGAGAAGAAAGCTTGAGCGCAAGACTCGTTTTACTCGAATATTGAAACCGTGTTATCTTTCGGCCCTCCTTGGCTTTCTATCGAGACGTGGCACTGGTGGAGCGCGCTGGGGCATAAGACTCCTTCCGGCAGTCCACAGCAGATCCCAGACATCGACACGCCTGCGCATCGTGCTAGCCGCCGCCTTTTAGGCCTAGCCGTGGAGTACAGCCATGTGCCGAACGACTCTTCAAACGCCCAAGTTCATCAGGTCTCCCATGCCATGGCACATACCAACCCTATGCCTGTCACTCTTCAGAACACCAAGGTGCCAGAGTGCTTTCGCGGGGAAGCGTTTGAAGATTTGGAGGACTGACTTGACCAGTCTGAGCTGGTGGTCAAGATATATCAATGGAGCGCAGACCAGAAGCTTTCCAATGTTTAATGCTAGAACATGGTTTGAAAATCACGAGGCCAGCTTATCCACATGGGATGACTTCCGCCGCCAGCTGGTAGACATTTTTGCGAGAAGTCATCGACGACACTACGCCTGCTTGAAGTGCGCGTCCAGCAGCCGAATGAAAGCGGGGCTATGTTTGCGGAAGAACTGGCTCGCCTTTTTCGCCGTGCCGACCCTGATATGAGTGAGCCAAGAAAGCTACGGCATCTCATGCATGGTGTCAAAGAACAGGTGTTTGCAGGCTTGGTACTCAACCCACCCCAAACCGTGAGTGAGTTCATTAAGAACGCTACGGCTTCTCATTTCAAGAATGTTCGCGCTACGATATACACAGATACACAAGAAAGCAGGAACCACGTACACAGGACAAGCGCGCACTGACAACTAAGGTTTGTTGATAACAAGGCCACATTTAAAACATTCCGCACGCACTCTCTGATACAAGAAATCTCGCAAACTCACTGAACACGCAGTGTCACATCCCTACGCACCCACGCTCCTTTATTATCTTTATCTCATGATTAGTTAGCATGACTGATGGCGTGCTTACGCACTTGTGTTCTCCAGCTTCCCATATCTGAAACGCTTCTTTTATCTCTCTTCCTTTTCTTTCTTTTGGACGGCCTAAGATTGTTGTTCTTTCAAAGTCTGGCTTGAATTTGTGTTTTGGGCAACCAACTATCCCCCATTGCTGCTTTGCTTTTCTTTGCTTTGCATATAGAGCGAGCCCTCCAAGACCGGTGCCGCCAGTACAACAAACCTGTCAACAGTGCCGCAACACTGCGGCGGCGCTGACTGCAACAGATAAGATCACTCTTCGAGACATCATTAGAGAAATTGTCCTTGAAGAGTTGCAGCGAATTACGCCGTCAGAGGTCCTCATGAAAGCTGTAAGGAATGAAATTCGGTACGCCCTATCACCGTCTGCACCATGCCACGAGTTTCATCCAGTCGACTATGCGCAGCCCTTTCCGAACCATACCACGCTCCACAACTGGTCAGCTACACGGCCGACATTCCTGCACCTTACCACGAGCAGCAACCCAAAAGCTTTGCCGCGGTCCTTCGTCGCCCGCCTCCAGATCACGCCCCACCGAGCTCACCGAGCCGTCAGGAGACGCGGTTCTTCCGGGGGCATCAGTGGGCGCCTTCCAGGCGCTCTCAACTGCGCCGAACTGACAGGTGGCGCAGTTATCATAGCCGATCACTCCGTTTCTACTGCGTACAACCTGGGCATGTGTATCGGTACTGCCGCTACTGCGGAGAGGGGCAGGTCTTTCCGCCTGCTGCTGCTCGCCGCCGCTTCGACGCTGACTCTGTCCAAATCGAGGACGACCCTACGGTCAGCAGGGAAACCGAATCCTCGGACTTCCGCCGCCGCTCTTTCCCATCGCCACAGCGTTATTATTCGCCGATGCGTCGCAACACTGCTGACGTTAGCGGACGGCGGTCCCCTAGCCCTCGCCGGGGAAACTAACAGTCGCAACCTCACGAGGGGAGGTTGCAACCAGTCGAAAAGTGTCAAAACCCTCACCAACGCCGCAATTGCCGACAACCAGTGCTTGTGACGCCGCCGTTAGCATTGATATTGCGTCACTGCCGCCGAAAATGCCGCACCAGATGATTATCCATGACGACGACGCTCACAGCGCCGACCTTGCCGCACTTCCGCCGCTAATGCCAAAAGAGACAAGCAACCCAGATAACGTTGTTAGCGCTGACTTCGCTGTTTCCATTGATGGGCTGGAGGTACATGCTCTGGTGGATACCGGGGTGGAGTTTTCAATAATTAGCCAGAAACTGGCCGACACGCTGCGCAAAGTAAAAACCGAATGGACTGGGCCAGTAATAAGAAGTGCTGAGGGTCAGCTACTGGCACCGACATGGAAGTGCACTGCCCGGATAGGAATAGAAAACGCGGTGTTTGTTGGCAGCTTCGTTATTCTCCCTGACTGCTGCAAAGACCTCATATTGGGCATGGACTTCCTGAGTCTTCATGGGGATGTAATCAGCATTCGTGACAGCGGCGTTTCTTTCACCAATAACCATGAAGACCTTGGTTATGCGGAAGTGCCACTGATGCCCTTACGCGTCGCTAATGATACGGTGACATTACCTCCGCGATCATGCTCTCTTGCTGAAGTGAAATGCGACGTGGCGCATATAGGCGGTGGCGTCGCTGAACAGGCAGTTCCCTGGTATTCAGCCGCGGTGTTTCTATAGGTCGAGGGCTGGTCAACTTGACCAATGGGCATACCGAAGTGCTGATGACAAACTTCAGCGACGAGTGTCAGCAAATTCCGCAAGGCACAACTGTGCCCCTTTTCAACAGACTCCCAAATGCATAGCACTGCTGCTTACTGCAACAGGAAGGACCAGTGTGCTAGACACCCGTAACCATTGTCGATGTCAGCCCAAATTTGTCTTCTTAAAAACAGGCCGCCTTTTGGATATTGTCACGTACAAGGTGATTGAGGATATCCAGAATAGGGTTAGCTCCGATACAACAGCGGTGAGCAGCACAGACGCAAAACCCGCCAGCGACACTTCGTCGTCCTTCACTCAGTCATGCGCCACCTGGCAACGCTAAGTGGCATTACCCCCCCCCCCCCTTCCAAAAAAAAGGGAAAAAAAGTGGAGATGGCCGGTGAGAACGGTGTGCCAAGTAAGAGAGTGGTCACAGGAGGTGGCCGTGCGTTATTGTTGGTAGTACGGCTTCAGCCGCACAATGTACATATCGTCCGAGCTGGGCTTTCGACGTTTTGAAAGTGCGGCGCCGTCTGGAATAACTTCATAACTGAGGTCACTCACACGACGCAACACTTTGTACGGCCCGAAGTAGCGGGAAAGGAGTTTCTCGGACAAGCCTGGACGGCGAACTGGTGTCCACACCCAGACTTGGTCCCCAGGTTTGTAGTTAACCTGGCGGTGCCGTAGGTTGTAGAGGTGTGCGTCAGAGGTCTGCTGCCGCCCGATGTGCACACGGGCAAGCTGGCGGGCTTCCTCAGCGCGGATGGCATACTGCTGGGCATCTGGGGGAAGCTGGCCATCATCTGGGCACGGGAGCATGGAATTGAGCATGCTCTGAACTTCACGACCGTACACAAGTCGAAATGGTGTGAAGCGCGTTGTTTCTTGTTGGGCTGTATTATACGCAAATGTGACGTACGGAGCACCTCGTCCCAGGTCTTGTGCTGCACATCGACGTACATTGACAACATGTCCGCAATCGTCTTATTTAACCTTTCGGTAAGACCATTGCTCTGCGGATGGTACGCTGCTGTCTTGCGATGGGTCGTGTAACTCAACT
Source organism: Amblyomma maculatum (assembly GCF_055883805.1). NCBI lineage: Eukaryota > Metazoa > Arthropoda > Arachnida > Ixodida > Ixodidae > Amblyomma > Amblyomma maculatum. The sequence continues at coordinate 174,324,108 of NC_139349.1, read as the reverse complement.
CAAATATGTGGTCGATGAGCTGCGAAGTGAAAGCTGTCCCTCTGTCGGTAATGACATACGAAGGGGCGCCATGCCGCAAGACTATGTTATGCATGAAAAACTCGGCTACTTCGGAAGCTGTGGCATGAGGGATTGCCTTTGTCTCAGCGTCAGTAGCGACAACTATCCATTTGTTTCCGGCCTTCGACAAAGGGAAAGGGCCAAGGAGATCCATGCCGATTTGGTCGAACGGAAGACGTGGTGCTCTAACGGGCTTGAGAAATCCGGCAGGCTTCAGGGGCGGTGTTTTACGGCGCTGGCATTCGCGACAGCTTCTTACATAGCGTTTCACAGTTGCGGAGAGTCCTGGCCAGTAATACATGTTGCGTACTCGAGCAAGCGTCCGTGAGTAACCCAAATGACCAGACGTCGGTTCGTCGTGGCTAGCAAGTAGAATATCCGCACGGAGCTCGCATGGTACTACCAGAAGGTAAGCTCTTTCTTGGCCTTGGGAGTTTCTTTTATACAGGACGCCTTGCTGCATACAGAATGAACCAATGTGCCGAGATAGGCGTCGAGGGAGCGTCGTATCACGTCCTTCCAGATAGTCGATGAATGGAAGGATGTCTAGATCAGCTCTTTGTGGATCCCTGAGCTCAGATGCACTGAGAGCTCCTAGAAAGCCGTTGTCGCCATCGGCTGCAGCATCGTCAGTGTCAACGGGGGCTCGTGACAGCGCGTCAGCGACTTCGTGTTTGCGGCCTGACTTATAAACAATAGTTATGTCAAATTCCTGAAGCCGTAAACTCCAGCGTGCAAGTCGTCCCGATGGGTCGCGCAGATTTGCCAACCAGCACAAACAATGATGGTCCGTGACGACTTTAAATGGTCGGCCGTAAAGATAGGGGCGAAACTTCATAGTGGCCCACACGACCTCCAGGCATTCCTTTTCCGAGGTGGAGCAGTTCGTTTCGGCGCGAGAGAGTGTGCGACTAGCATAAGCTATTACTCGCTCGATCCCGTCTTGATGCTGAACAAGGACCGCGCCAAGACCGATACTACTGGCGTCAGTGTGCCTCTGTGTCAGCAGCTTCATCGAAGTGCGCCAGAACAGGGGATGTTTGAAGGCGCTCGCGAAGCAAAGAGAAGGCCGTCTGCTGCTCAGAGTTCCACACAAAAGAGGTGTGCTTCCTTGTGAGGCGCGTCAGAGGTTCCGCAATTTGAGAGAAGTCTGCAATGAACCGCCGATAATATGCGCACAGGCCGAGAAAGCGCTGAACAGCCCTCTTGTTAGCTGGAACGGGAAACCGTGCGACGGCAGCAGTCTTATCGGGATCCGGGCGTACCCCATCAGCGCTCACAACATGGTCAAGGAACTTGAGTTCTGTATACCCGAAGTGGCATTTCTCGGGCTTCAGCGTGAGATCAGCAGAACGAAGCGCTTCCAGTACAGCTCGAAGGCGTTCGAGGTGTTGGTCAAATGTTTCGGAAAAAACAACTACGTCGTCCAAGGACACAAGACAGATCTGCCACTTGAGGCCAGTGAGGACGGTGTCCATCATCCTTTGGAATGTAGCTGGGGCAGAGCACAATCCAAATGGGAGTACTTTGAATTCATACAGGCCATCTGGAGTGACAAATGCGGTTTTTTCTCGGTCTCTTTCGTCTACCTCGATTTGCCAATAGCCGCTTTTCAAATCAATAGATGAAAAATACTTCGCACGTCGCAATCTGTCCAGTGAGTCATCGATGCGCGGCAACGGGTATACATCTTTCTTTGTCACATTATTCAATTTCCGATAGTCGACGCAAAATTGAAGAGTGCCGTCTTTCTTCTTGACCAGGACTACTGCTGAAGACCACGGACTGCTGCACAACACCATCATCCAGCATCTCCTGAACCTGCGTCTGGATCACTTCTCGTTCTTTGGCAGACACACGATAAGGCTGCTGTCGTATAGGGGCGAGCGTCTTCATAAGTAATGATGCGATGTTGCGTGATGGGCGTTTGACGAACCTTCGAGGAAGAAGCAAAACAGTGCTTGAAATCCAGCAACAGTAGCTTTAAGGCCCGCCGTTTCTCCTTCGACAAGTAGCAGTTAATGTCGATGTTGTCAAGAGATGGCTCATTAGTTTCGACTGCCGTGGATGCAAAACAGACCGGATCGTGCGTAACAGGGTCAGCGAAAGCGATAGCAGTTCCCGGAAACAAGTGCCGGTGCTCATTTGAAAAATTTGTGACAAGGAGTGCAGCCCGGCCATTGTGAAGCGACAACAAACTTCGAGCAGCGCAGATGCCTTGAGCAAGCAGGAGTGAATGGTTCGCTTCCGCTACAGCATCGCCGGCACGGAAATCGTCACAGGTAACTTCCACAAGAACACTGCTTCGCGGCGGCAGCGAGACGCTCTCGGCGGAAACGCGAAGTGCGGCATTGCAAGGACTGCTACTATCTCGTTCGGTAGATTGTCCCATCGAAAATGTGACGCTTCTATTTCGCAGGTCGATAACTGCTCCGTACTCTCGCAGAAAGTCAATGCCAAGGATGAGGTCACGGGAACAGTCACTCAAAACGACGCAACTAACGACGGACGCATACCTGTTAATCCGAATACGAGCCGTGCACATCCCCTTTCGGGTAACTATATGACCGCCGGCGGTTCGAAGGTACACACCTGGCCAAGCAGTGAGCACCTTCCTCAAAACAGTCGCCATGCGACCACTCAAAATCGAATAATCCACACCGGTGTCCACTAATGCATTCACTGTAGTACGACCGTCTAAAATAACAGGAATGTCCAGAGAAGCGCTTTTGGCTTCCCTAGGGGACGGTACCAGCAGCTCGCGGTCGGATCGAAACGGCGACAACGGGAGGTCTTAACGCAGCGACTACCAGCGGCCTCGCCCCCGAAGGTCGCTGTTTTCAGTTTTCCCGAGCAGGGCTAGACGAGCGGCCTTGCCCCTCTCGCGAGGAACCTTGGGTGGACGTCGATGAGCGCCTTGGTGAAGAGGAGTGGGACTGACGCTGCGAACGAGATGAACGCTGTTCCGCCAGGTACTCTTCAATAACGAGGGGTCGTTGACCAAACCGGGGAGGAGGCGAGTCGATGCGGAAGCCGTGAAGACCGAGGCGTCGATAAGGACAATCCCGGTAGAGATGGCCTGGTTCACCGCAGTGGAAGCAGAGTGGATGGCGGTCAGGCGCGCGCCAAATGTCGGCTTTGCGTCGGGGCAGGGGACGTTCGTTGAAGTACTGCACTGGTTGCACCGAGGGCAGCGGAACTGTAAGCGGCGCGGGAATGGGTGGCGGTGGAGGGGGAGCCTGACTCTGCAGGACTTCCGCATATGTGGGACGATTTTCGGTCCCCGACAGCAAAGGCGGGCTCGTAACTATAGGCGAAAGAGGGCTCTTGAGCGCCTGTCGTACCTCCTCCTGCACTATAGCAGAAACGGAAGCTGGCGATTGCTGCAGGGGGTTCCAGAACTTTCTCAGTTCTTCGCGCACGACACTGCGAATTAGTTCACGCAAAGCATCAGGATGCCGCTCGAAAGATGCAAATGACTCTGCAGTTGTGCCAGTATGGAGAGGTCGGTTATAAGCCGCAGCACGTTGTTGTAGCACCCTTTCCATTGTGGCGGCCTCCGCAAGGAATCCGTTTACGGTCGAGGGTGGGTTGCGCACAAGGCCTGCGAACAGTTGCTCTTTCAAACCCTGCATCAAGTGCCTGACCTTTTTGTCCTCGGACATGGCGGGGTCGGCTCGCCTGAAGAGGCGCGTCATGTCCTCGACGTACGCTTGGACACTCTCATTCGGCATCTGGATGCGAGAGTGAATGGCACGTTCTGCATGTTCGCGACGATCCGCGCTAGTGTAGGCCTCGAGCAGTTGACGACGGAATTCCCGCCACGACGTTAACATTTGCTCTCGGTTCTCGAACCAGATCCGGGCGCCATCCTCAAGGCTTAAGTAGACGTTCCTTAGTTTGGCAGTATCGTCCCACTGGTTAAAAGCAGCGACACGTTCGAACTGAAGGAACCAGTCCTCCACATCCTCAAAGAGGTCACCATGGAAAGACTTCGGTACCCGAGGGGCCTGCAAGGTGTAGTTACAGGCCGGTGCGACGCCCGTTACCTGCTGAGCAGAAGCACCAGATATCATGGCGGCGGGTGATGGCTGAAACTCCGGAGACAGTCCCTGGACCGTCGACTGGAGCGATGCACGGGGGTGTCCAATGACACAGGGCTGGCGCGACGTCTTTCAGATGGAGACTCTTGCATAGGTGATCTTACCCCGCACCTCCACCAGAATGTCATGTACAAGGTGATTGAGGATATCGAGAATAGGGTTAGCTCCGATACAACAGCGGTGAGCAGCACAGACGCAAAACCCGCAAGCGACACTTCGTCGTCCTTCACTCAGTCATGCGCCACCTGGCAACGCTAGGTGGCAATATCATAGATCGATTTCGAGACAGTTTTGCTTCAGAATCACAGATCGGCCAAACGCCTTTGACAAAACATCGAATTATCACAGATGACTCGATTCGCCCGATTGTACAAAATCCTAACCGTGTGGCTCCGAAAGAACGAGAAGCCATTCAGCGCCAGGTGGCCGAAATGCTTAGAGACGACGTTATCCAGCCGCCACAGAGTCCCTGGGCTTCCCCCGTGGTGCTTGTTAAAAAGAACGGCAGCTTACGAGTTTGCATCGACTATCGCAATCTCAACCAAGTGACCAAAAACGACGTGTACCCTTTCCCTTACATCGACGATTCCCTTGATCGCCTACAAAATGCACGGTACTTCTCATCAATGGACTTAAAAAGTGGATATTGGCAAATCGAAGTAGATGAGAGGGATCGGGAGAAGACAGCATTCGTCACTCCCGACGGATTCTATGAGTTTAAGGTCCTTCCGTTCGGTTTATGCTCGACACTAGCAACATTTCAGAGGCTGACGGACACTGTGCTTTCGGGTCTTATGTGGCAAACATGCCTGGTTTGACGAAGTGATCGTGTTTTCGGGCACATTTGAAGAGCATCTATGCCGTTTGCTCAGTTTGTTTCAGGCCATACGATCTGCGGGCCTCACACTAAAATCCGAGAAGTGCCACTTCGGTTACGAGGAGCTGCAGTTCTTAGATCACGTCGTTAGCCAAGGAGGTGTCTGAACTGATCCTGAAAAGCTCTTCGCAGTCGCCAAGTTCCCAACATCTACGGACAAAAAGACATTGCGGCGCTTCCTGGGTCTTTACGCCTATTACCGTCGATATCTTTTTGGCTTTTCACAAATTGCCTGGCCATTAACTTCACTAACGCGTGACAACGCTGTATTTCGCTGGAGTGAAGAACAGAGACAAGCTTTCAATGAGCTGCGGAGGCGTTTACAGACACCACTTGTCCTGGCGCACTTTGTTTACGACGCCCCTACACTGCTTCGTACGGATGCCAGCAACCTCGGGTTAGGTGCTGTGCTGGTGCAGCGCCAGGATGGTGTGGAAAAAGTAGTTCCTTATGCCAACAGGACCCTTTCTAAACTAGAAGCGAACTACTCGGCAACCGAGAAAGAATGCCTTGCAGTGGTATGGGCGGTTATGAAGTTCCTCCTTTATTTGTGCGCTCGCCCCTTTCAAGTCGTTAGCGACCATCACTCTCTCTGTTGGCGGACGAACTTAAAGGACTCTTCAGGGAGACCAGCGCATTAGAGCCTTCGATTACAAGAATTCGACATGGCAGTTATTTACAAATCTGGAAAGAAGCACACGGATGCAGATTGCCTTTCGCGAGCGCCGGTCGAACCTTCCACTATGACTGATGAAGACACTGCGTTTTTAGGTGTCATAGATGACGCAACGCTTTCCCAACAGCAGCGAGAGGACCAGGAATTGCTCCCTCGTATTGACTTCTTGGAGAAGCGAACTACGGTTGTGACTAAGATTTTCGCCCGAGTAATATCTTCATTCTTATTCGCAACAACGTACTTTACAAGAAGAACTGCCGTCCTGGGGGTAACAGTCATTTACTCGTCGTCCCGTCGGCTCTCCGCACTGAAGTTTTGCAAGCGTGCCACGAGAAGCCGACAGCCGGTCACCTATAGGCTACACCCGCACGTTGGCTAGAGTACAGCACGGATACTATTGGCCAAACCTGCCGGCGACAGTGAAACACTATGTACGTACGTGCATATATACTGCCAACGCCGTAAATCACCCCCTGTAAAACCAGCCGGCCTACTCCACCCTCTTCAAGTACCAACGACACCTTCTAAGCAAATTGCATGGACTTCCTGGGACCATTTCCGAGTTCTACAGCCGCGAATAAATATATTATTGTCTCCACCGATTATCTGACCCGCTACGCGGAGACCAAGGCTCTGCCAAGGGGTAACGCCGCCGAAGCAGCTAGGTTCTTCGTCGAGAACATTGTCCTGAGGCATGGCGCTCCGGCACTCATTATAACTGACCGAGGAACTGCATTTACGGCCGAACTTTTGGAGACCGTTCTTCGCCTCACTGGTACCAGTCACCGTAAAACTACAGCCTATCGCCCTCAAACCAATGGGTTGACGGAACGCCTCAATAAGACTATCGCAGACATTCTTTGCATGCACGTCGACGTGAACCACAAGAACTGGGACGAAATTCTTCCCTACGTCACATTCGCCTACAATACGGCACGCCAAGACACTATTCGCATGACACCATTCAGTCTCCTTCACGGGCGACCTAACAACTATGCTCGATGCAATGTTTCTCCCGAATGCCGACAGCGATAATCTCGATCAGGACGCCGAGGAATTCGCTCAACGTGCAGAGGAAGCTCGCCAACTAGCGCGTGTGCTGATCAAAAATCAGCAGGAGCATGATGCGCGACGCTACAATGATAGACACCGACATGTAATGTACGAACCTGGCGACAAAGTGTGAGTCTGGACGCCTATTCGCCGCCGTGGACTCTCCGAAAAAATATTGCGGCGATACTTCGGGCCCTATGTTGTTCAGCGACGTTTAACCGACGTCACTTATGAGGTGGTGCCAGACGGGGTGTCAACATCAAAGCGACGCCAGCATCAAACTGACGTCGTCTACGTTGTACGTATGAAGCCGTACCACTCGGGCTGACCTTAACCTCCTACTTCCTGTTGTTCTCATCGGGACGACGCTTCCTGAGGAGGGGGGAGATGCCGCATAGAAGACGACGCAAAAGAAGACTGGGACGACAAGCGTGAGCCTGGAAGAGAAGAAAGCTTGGGCGCAAGACTCGTTCTAGTCGACTATTGAATGCGTCTTATCTTTCAGCCCTCCTTGGCGTTCTATCGAGACGTGAGAATATTAAAAAGGTTTTCATGCATTGCTAACGGATTAGTTTCTGCGTTGGGCACTCTTCGGATACCAGTTTTCCGTTGAGCTAAAAATAGCTATGTTCTAAATATAGTTTGGCTCATTTAACTTCTTATTGTGCCGTTTCTTGCTTTTGACTCAGCAAAACGAGAGAGCAAGAACTGGATGGGCATGTCAGTAGCTCGTTCATTATCGGCGTGTTTCTTTCTGTGGCCTGAATTGCCTAATTGGTGATTATTGATGTGAGCTTTAAATATGCCTTATTATCTCAGACGTTGACTGCACTGCAATAAGGAAACCAGCCCACGTAACAACACAGGCATGGCGCAGAAATCTACGCCGCCGGTACCTCGTTTTCAGATTCAATTCAGTGTCACAGTCATCATCTAACGTAGCATGGTCGCCCAGAAGGCGGCTAGGTAATGTAACAACAACAAAAAAAAAGATACAATGAGTACAGTTGTAGTGGTATCCAAAAACTGCGGCTATTGAGACACCAGCTAAAAAATGCGTCTCCTAAAACAAAGCTTGTAACCTATACCTCGCTCGTGCGTCACCAGCTGTAGTAAGCGGACGTGGCCTAGAATCTGCATACTAAAATGGATGTCAAAAGTATTGAGGGAGTTCAGAGGGAGGCCCTTCGATACATTTATCACGACTACGGAAGACAAGTATCAATATCTTATCGTCTCAATCGCTCCGATTTGACTACATCGGAAACCCGTCGAAAAATGCACCGCTTGAAAATGTTATTTATTATCATTAACAATCATACCAAACTAGAAATTTATACTTATATGCAGTAAAACCGAACACGATAAACTCGGTACAAACATGACAGAACAATTGTGATTCCTCAGTGCCTAACCAATGCATACAAGCTGTCGTTCTTTCCAAGAACGATATCCCGAATGGAATAAGGTATACCTTGCGATGTGGTGTCTTTATCATCATCCGATGCGTTTTTCTCTGCAATACGTTCTTGCTAATACGTTTAGTGTGCTCGGTTTTATTTTTCAAGCATATGTTTTTGTCTTGGATCTGTCTTGGATTTGGATGTAACGTGCTTGTGTCTTGTTTGTTTCTTCCTGATTCGCTCCGCAGTAACTTTACTATGTGCCAATGTGTGCGTTTTTTTTTTCTTTGCTTTGTTGTTGTTCTCTTTGGTGGACAGTAATTTGTTATCGTACGTGATGTACCCACTCCTGCCTTGGTAACCAAAAGTCGGCCGGCAGTATTGAATAAATAAAAAAATAAATAAATAAAATTATACTGGATACCCGCAGGACATGAACAAATTTTGTTTGTACATCTCTCATGAAAGCACAATGAAGGGAAGGAAATGATGGGCGTACCATTCTTTTCAGTAGTTTTTCCCTATCTGTTTTCAAGCATCGAAGTTCACTCACAAAGCCATAACCAAAGAGCAGTGGCAGACTCTGCTGTCAAGCCCCAGCCTGGATGATCAGTGAACTCTGGTTAGCCGGACTCGGGAGATGGTTCGGGTCCACGGCTTCCTGGACTGAGGAGGTTGCCCACCTAGGGCTGAATATTTCACGCCTGCTCATAATAAAGGTTTTTCTCTCTGTCTCTTAAAGGAGCATAAGAAATAGGATTCAAAAGCTTTGACTTAAGAAAACTTGGCTCAAAAATTGATGGCGACTCAACTCGGTAAATCCTGGATATGCGTAGCGAACGCTACCAGACAGATTGTTCACCAAGTCCGACTCGAACGTTCTTGTCGCCGATGCACTGACTGCAAACAATATACGGTGTGATCGGCAATTCGGCGCGTCTTCTTGGCGTGTTCGGAATCTTCTCCTTCTTCAGCCGTCTTCTACTTGCTCCTTTCGACTGGCTTCTTCTTTTTCTTGTTGTTTCTATTCCTCTTTTCTTTCCTCCCGTCTTCTTCCCTTCTTTCTTCTCCTTCTTTTCCTTGGCGTTTTCCAAATATTCTTACTTCATTTGACAGGCTTCTTCTTCTCCTCCTTCTTTTCACTTCCCTTCTTCTTCCCTTATTTTGCCGCTCGGAAAAACTACAGTTGAAACTCGGTTTAAAGAAGTTGAGGGGAGCAGTGAATTATTTCGTTAAATCGGGAATTTCTTTAAATCGAGTGATGCATTTTTCGGTCCTATATTTTGGTACATTCAATTAGAAGGTGCGGCGGCACCCAAAAAGCTACCGCGACATCATACTTGCGAAGCCATATGCTTCCAAAATTAAAGGCGGCCAGCGAAAATGATCGGGGCCATTAACGAACAAGAAACAAAAATTGTTACCCATTAAGGAAAGGCCGAGAGGACTACAAATTTATTTTAGGAATCAAGTCGGTGATCTTTGCCTGTGCGCAATTTGTGAGCAATTACCACACCGATTTCTCATAGGTCTGAAGTGTATACGTATAGCACTGTAGGCTTAAAAACCTGAGCTTGAGAGCACCATGCACTCCAAGGCACGCCAAAAAAAAAAATAAAAAAAATAAAAAAAAAAATAAAGCACCGAACAGGAACACTGCCCTTTGGAGTGCGACACGATACCTTTTCTTTTTATAGCGCTGTCACCATATGGGGAATTTAACTGAACACTACGACTCTTCTTTTGCGCCGCGCAGTTTGAAAAAAAAAAAAACAAAAAAAGCCGGACGTAGGGGCTCCGCGCTGTTACCGAGGCCTCGCCATCAATAACCTCTGGGGGTGCTCTCTACAAAATAGACCAAGAATAGCTCCTTTCCGCCTTCATTTTTCGAAAAAAAGGTTCATTAAAAAGGGACAGATTACGGACTTGATTTCGTTATTTCGAGTAAGTCAAAGCAGTGGATCCCATCTATCTGTTTTAGCGGAAATTACAATATCTTCATTAAATTGGGACTTTCGTTAAATCGGGTTTCGTTAAATTAGTGTCCTCACTGGTTCCTGTTGTCACGAAAATGGAAACACTTATTAGTAGTCCTTCGACAGCAGCGCGGGGAGGGGGGGGGGGGGGGGGGGGCTGGGAGAGGGGTATTCAGCCGCAGTACCACACATGAATGGACAAAAGTAAACGTAACGTACTTTTAGATAGTTATAGCACAGTGTGGTGTCACAGCGACCCAACACCGCGGGCGGATACTGTGCATGCGCAGATCGCCTTGAGGAAGCCAGGGGGCGGCCGCATGCTGAAAGTCGACACACAGACCTGCAGTGTCGGGTGGACCAATCATCGCGTCTGCACTGGCGACGCGTGGTATCAGGTAACTAGCGGGTCGGGTACGCGTTGTGCTATAACTGCCTGTTGCCTTCTAGCATTTTTCTCGCGTTGCTTAGTTGAAACTGGTACCTCTAGTACCTGCAGCCTGGCAGCAGATGCTACGCGCTTTTTTATTTTTAGGTACAAGTAGTGCATCGCCAAGGCAAACTGGCTGAGTTGGCGACGATGTTTAATAAGAAAGGCTCCGTGTACTTATGGCCTCACCTGTACACAGTCGATCACACTTGCTTATAGAGAGCGCTTTTACTGTAACATGAAAAATGAATGTAACGAAATGAAAACAAATTAGCTGGGGCTTAGCTTGAGTTATTCCCGGTAGGTTGCGAAAGCAATAATAACATGGCTACGCTATAGTTCAGCTCGTAGTGTACCCAATTTTGGTGTACCACGTTGACGTTACGATTAACACAGGACACATATTGGCGTTCTTTTTCAAGCCGTCGTTGCCGTTCCTCTTTTGTGAATTCCTACTTTCCTGACTGCTGAGTGAGTGGAAACGTCACCGGTTGAGGACGATTCAAAAGAAGCGCGACCCGCTCGTCTAGCTGCATCTTGAGCGCGCCGTCGAGCGAGACGCTGTTCCCGTTCTTCATCTGCCTCTGTAGCCCGCTTTCATTTCCTGGCTTCGTCGAGACGGTGTGACTTTTATTGCAAAAGCAATACTACTCTAGGTTTCGAGCCTTCAGCGTAGCGCGGCCGGTAGCCCCGTCTTACCCACGTGACGCTGTGGCGTCACACCCCACGTGACACTATGGAGCCGGGATACCAACTCAAACGTTCGGCCGGAGCTGCCAACTTGAGTCTCTCATTTCACATGGGACGGTTATGTCAGAATCAGCCTGCTAGGACCTTGGCATTCACGTTACCCCTATAGGCCACTAAGGCACGCTCATTCGGCTTGGTTAAAGCGGGGCTTTATATGTGGGCTGAGGAAGAAGAAGAAAAGAGGAGAAGAAGAAAGCTCGGGCACCCGCAGCTAATGCTTTCGCTCAATATTTGGTTCAGCAGCGTTGAACCCTTGCAATTTTTTTCTTTCTGTTTATCAGGATGCATAGCGAGTGCCTCAGCTGAGCAAGCGCGAGAATTTATATATCCATCGAATTCCTCCTCCTCCTCCTCTCAACTGCGAGAGAAGAGGTGATAGCAGCGCCTCCACTCGGTAGCAGCGCGGCTCCAGCTGCAGCGCGCCGTGCCTACCGACCTTCGCCACCTGACGACTCAATTTCAATTTTCAATTTATTTTCAACTCAAGGTTGAAGGCCCTCAGGCGAAAAAAGCTGTTCTAGAACAGCTTGAAGAGTGCCTGAGGGCCCATACACGGCAGCAGTTGTCCCACAGTAAATTACAGTGTAGACTCACATCAATTTAACATCCGTTCAAACAAACTCTAACAAAAATTCAAAGTACAGTAGTTAACAAAACAGTAGTTATTCACGGAAAGTATAAGAAATTTGCGTTAGGCCTCAATTCACAATGAAACTTATAGAGCCCTACAGAATTCTAACACGTCAGTACAACTCTAATCACAAAGTGAGCATGGTTATTGAAACATAAGTAGTTCATTTGGTTACAAAATAATGTCGCAATCTTTTTTTATTGAAAGTCTCGAAATATATTGCCCTCTTTTCATAGTCATTGAGAAGAAGCGGAAGTTGGTATTGTAAGGATTGACAGAGATATTCGGTACGCCGATGCGGAACAAACCACTTGTCACAGCTGCGGGTGCGGTCATCGCTTTTTTGTTTGCTTAAACTTGCGGAGCTCTTTAAAAACGTTTGAAGATCATTGCTTGCAAAAAAGAAAGTATATATTAAGCGATATGGTAGGTGATATTGTGCTTTTATTATATGATACTTGAGAAACAGTGCTTCTGTCGGATGGTAATACGATACATTAGCAATATTACGAAGAGCTTTTTTCTGTAAAAGAAAAATTGCGTTAATGTTGCCGATCGTTGTTGTTCCCCAAACAAGCGAACAATAGTTTAAATGTGATGTGAATAATGCGTGGTAAATTTGAACTTTTATTTTTTCAGGCAGATAATAACGACATCTGGCAAGTGCTCCCACAGCTGATGACAGTGACTTGCTCAAACAATCAATGTGGTGCGACCATGTCAGGTCAGCTGAAAATGTCACTCCTAAAATCCTATGTTGGTTAACAACTTCAATAGTAGCTGTACCGTGCGTTAAAGGACGATCTATTGCAGCCTGTTTGTTTCTTGGTTTAAAAATTATGGCTTTAGATTTATTTGCGTTGATCTTAAGACCATTGGCGTTGGACCAATTGATTATCCTAGACATCTCAGTTTCCGCTTTTGCAACTACTTCCTGTGTATCATGACCAGAAACAAACATGCTGAAATCATCGGCATAAAGAACATAACAGGCATCAGAATTCGGTTGAACAATATCGTTTACATATACATTAAAAAGCAGTGGCCCCAGTAGACTGCCTTGTGGCACACCAGAAGAAATACTCTTAAAAGATGAGGAGTGGTCCCCAATACTGACACACTGTTTCCGATCACTCAAGTATGATTCGAACAACACATGCGATGCACCGCGGATACCGTAAGTACTCAGCTTTTGCAACAAAAGCTTGTGGTTCAGGAAATCAAAGGCTTTGCTAAAATCCACAAAAATACCCAAAGTAAGCATTTTGCATTCAATGTTTTTGATGATAAGTTCTTTCATCGTTAACAGTGCTGTTTCAGTCGATTTTCCTCGACGGAAACCATGCTGATGCTCTCGTAGTATATTATGTTTAGTGAAGAATTTTTCTATGCGTACCAACAAGATTTTTTCTAAGCTCATTGAAAATACTGGCAGTATAGACACCGGCCTGTAGTTCGTAACGTCATTTTCTTTGCCGCCTTTAAAGATGACCGATACTTTTGCTTCTTTCATGCGACTTGGGAAGCAGCCAGTTGTGAGCACCAGGTTGAAAATATATACTAGGTGAGGTGAGATAACGTCAATTACGAACTTGACAGGCTTGATCTGAATATCGTCGACATCAGTTGAGGTGGTATTTTTCAGGTTAAGGAACGTGCTACAAATTTCCGTTTCGTTCGTTGGCTCGAGGAATACGGTTGGATTTAGTTTGAACCTAGTCGTTGACCCTGTTTCGTCGCAGGTTGGTCTCATCATGTTTACAAAATGGGCATTGAAATGTTCGGCTAAATCAACACCCGAAATACATTTGCCATCTTTTGACATTTCAAGAGGGCTGCACTTGCGATGTTGTCTTTGAAGAATTTCGTTAATGACCTTCCACACTTTCTGAGGACCATTTCTTGACGCATCAGATAGGATGTTATTATAGTAAGCAAACTTGGCTTTTCTTAACTCTGCAGTCAATTTATTTCGATACTTCTTGAAGTTTGTTAGTGCTGTCGTTTCTCTGGTACGCAAGAAGTCTTGGAACAGTTTTTGTTTCTCCTTAATCATCTTCAAATGATCGGGTGTTATCCACGGCTTTCTTATTTATTCTTTAGTTTTGCTTTCCTATATAGAAAACACTTATTGTAATGGTCACAGAACAAGACTAGGAATTTGTTGTAAGCTTCAGAGGCATTATTCTCATTGTAAATAGGAGATCAGTCGTTGTATAGTAGGCGTGCCCGGAAAGATTCCAGATTACTTTTCGATATGCTCCTATACATGGGTTCGTCCTTGCTCGTTTTTTTTTTTTGTGACCTAAAGCTGGAATACACAATAAATATTGGACAGTGGTCACTTAAGTCATAGCATATGGTGCCAGCGGAGTGTACGACGGTGTCTTGGTTGACAATGAAAAGGTCAAGGACGGATTCGCCTGTCTCGGTTACTCGCGTTGGTGTGTTGATGACAGAATGAAAGCCAGACGCCAACAGTTTGTTACTGAAATCAAGAGAATGACAGTCATTTCCAGCTAAGTTAATATTAAAGTCACCTCCTAGTAGCAGACGGTATTCATGAAAGGAAGCATGCTCCAACAGTTCTTCGATGAAGGTAAAAAAATGATTTTTGTTTCCAGAAGGAGGGCGATATACCACTGCGAACATATCTTTCCCGCTAGAAACACACAACGCCTCCAGGTCAGCATTACTATGCGTGAAATGGTGCATCACCTCGCAGCACACATCATCTCTGATAAGCATGGCGACGCCGCCGCCACGTGCCTTAGTTCGGTTTTGGCAATAGTGTTTATAACCTGCTAATGTTACCATCAGGCTTTTTTCATGATACCATGTTTCCGTTATCATGACGACATGATTCCTGAACCGAAATTCGTCAAGAAACGTAGTAAATTGTTCTTGTTTTGATGCCAGTGAACGCGCGTTGATATGTACAGCTGACGTTACTGCCTGGGTTGGTGCCTGCAGTGTGATATCAGAAGGTGAGCAGAACTCTCGATAAAACATAATGAGGATGAAAGCAAGGAAGATCAGTCAATCTTTGACAAGTCATTTTCGTGCTCAATTCGCACCACGTTGCTTCCCTCGGCTTTTCGCGCAAGAACTTTTCCATTCCTGGCCCATACAAACTTCCAATCAAACTCGCGTTTCCTTTTTATTGCCAGGGAAAGAAGTCGCTTCAGGGTTGGGCAGAGATGTTCATTTACAAACACACTTTCTTTATCTGGGAAGCCGACTTGTTCATTCGTTATGTGTTTGTTTCGAGCCTTTTCCAGAAGAGCATCTCTTTTCTCGCGGCTTTTGAATTGCACAATAATGTTGGCTTTGCCTTCCTCACGAGTTGGCACGCGATGACAAACTGCTATGTCATCAGCAGTGATAGGTTCGCCTACAGCATTGCCCGTCTTTCCCACCAGTTCCATAACATTTTCATCTTCTTTCTGCACCAACCCTTTTATTTCGACGTTAGAACTTCTAGAGTACTGTTCTGCTTGAACCATTCTGCGCTGAAGCTGCTCAATGGCATGTTCGTTAGCCTTCACCCTTTTCCGCAAACTTTCGTTCTCTTTCTTCAGATCCTTGTTTTCTTCTTGCTTTTCTGCTAATTTATTTTTCATGTCCTCAAATTCTGCGTTGATGAACGTGAGGGAATCTTTTAGACTTTTCATTTCCGCGCGAAGCTCGCGTAGTTCGCCTCTGGCATCCCTGTCAGAGTTATTAGGCATCACTACAGGATACGCTTTCTACACACAAACAAAAACTGCGGCAGCAGCAACAGCAATATCTATACAGCTCTTCCGTTAGACAAAGTCAAATCGATACACCAACCTGCAGTGCAAAAGGTGGAAGAAATCAGCGAAACAGTCGGCCTGCTGTCGCTGCTGCCTAGTGCCAGATCCAGGGGTGAGCAGTCTTCTTTTATAGCCCGATTGGTGACGTCAGTGGTGATGTCAGATGCGCCAGATATCCCTCCGGTGGCCGTCGATTGTCCGGTGATAGGGGTGGCAAGTACGGCTGTCTTTTTCTGCAGTGCAAAAGGTGGAAGAAATCAGCGAAACAGTCGGCCTGCTGTCGCTGCTGCCTACTCGACTTGGTAGCCCATCTCTCGCAGCTGGTATGACGTCACAGTGACGTCATCACCTCATCCGCGGCGCGCCGTGCCTACCAACCACCGCCACCCGACGATTCGACTTGGTAGCCCATCTCTCGCAGCTGGTCAGACGTCACAGCCATCTGGGGTCATCAAATGTTTAACGTGCCTACCGACCGTGGCTACGCGAAGGGCTGAAAATGGGACTAGTATTGCTTTCGCAATAAAAAGCAGCTAATAACTCTTACTGAAAATAGTTGCGCTAGTTTCAGCCCCATAAGCGTGTGTCGGTAAGATGCAACTGTTATATACGTTCCTCATTAGCGATACTAATACGTTGCTAGCCAAGGGCGTTCTATCCCTATCTATTCTACTAGTTACTTCCCTTTCGTGGTCCGAATCTACGGTTATTACCTGCCCTAAGTAGACATATTCGCGTACAACTTCCAGTGCTTCGCTACATGTTGCAAACTGCTGTTACTTTCTGAAGCTGTTGAACATTAGCTTCGTCTTTTGCATATTTTACCTCTGGTTCAACCTGTCTAGGTCGTTAATCATTCACTGCAATTGGTCCCCTGAGTTATTTAGTAAGGCAATGTCATCAGCGAAACGCAGATTACTTCCCCGCAACGTGGCTACTAACGAAACGGTTCTACGTAAATTGAGGACAACGGAGGGAGAATGGAAAATGGCAGGTGTAAACATAAAAGAATGGAAGCGTGCAGAGGGGACGAGAGAATTACATCCTAGTCAAACCAATAAGGAGAAATGGGCGTGAGCAGGGCATGTAGCGTGAAGAGAGGACAATTGATGGTCGAAAAGGGAAACAATATGGACACCAAGGGAAGGAAAGCGTAGCAGGAAGTCATGTGGGAAGATGAGGGCCGGAAATTCGCAAGTGTCAAGTGGTGCATCTAGCACAGCACCGGGTTGATTGGAGGACTATGGGAGAAGCCTTGCTTTGGCTGACGATGATGTTGATGGTGACTTGCACTCAGGTGCAGTCTAGTAGACCTGTGAACACCGCAAGCACGAGCTTTTTGCCAACTGCAAACCACCCTCGACAAGATTTCGCTTCATGTGCTCTGCAGCAGAGTGCTCGAACGCTCTACAGACATGTCTGATCTACTGTGTACATTTCTTTCATCTCTTCCCGTCTGATTACGAGCAGTCGGATCGTTTATACGGCTTGTGTTGGCTCACTGAATTGCAGCGTGCTTGTCGTGTTAGCTACTTAGGCTTTGTCCGCTTTTCTCGCCGGCTACCAAGCCATTCTTCACTGACGACTAATCGCGCACTGCCTCAGAACCCGCGTGCGAGACAGGTTCCCGCCGAGCTGCCCCAAAAATACAACAAGGAAGGAAGCAAGAAAAAGGAGCTCTACATTGTATCACACCCCACGTGGGCAGAAAGCGCTCTCCACTGCACGGCGCGTGGTCGTCAATGGTCGCTTCACACTCGGGGGCGCTGCGACCAACGTGGCCGCCTGTCGCCGGTTCGCACGTTTTGCTGGTGGCACGCTTCGTTGAAGAAGCACGAGGAAAGCCCGCCGCTGCTCTGAATTCCGGCCTCGATTTTATTTTTATTTCCATTATCGCAGAGAAAGGGCAGAGAGGGAGGAGGAAAACAGGGGATAAGTCGGAACCAAGGATCATCAGAGCGGTAACGGCGTCGCTGCGCCACTGTTGCGACACCAGCGTCAGCAGTGCACGGAGAGACGTGGCGGAATCACGCCGCACAGCGCACAGTTCGCTGCGTCCCCGCGAGATTGCGTGATGGCACTAGGCAAGCGATAAAAAGGATCAGTTGCGTGCTTTTTGTTCCTCCCACCATGGTGTTAGCTCTGCAGTGAGGCGCTGCGTAAAGCATCAGTATTTCCAGAAAAAGAAATAACTATTTGCTTTCACCTACCATTGCCATTTTTTCCGATAATGCTCTGCAATTTTTTTCTTTTTCCGCTACTTTTTGTATCCCGACTACCGGGTGTTTGAATACCCACGTTTTTAACGGATTTCGTGCTTTCTTCTAAATATTTTCCTTTTCTCTTTTTCTCGAGTGAACGTTGATTTCACTTCAGATATTGGTATTGGCGTATTTTATGGTGTTGTTTGCAATTTGTGCTGAATTTAGAGTTCCCACGAATTGTTACTAATGTGTCTCGTGTTCCTCCCCTCCCCCCTCGCTCCCTTATGTGATACCCTTTCCCTGATGACCTTTTGGTTATTTGAAAACATAAATCAATCATAGATGAATTAATATATATCCCCTTCGCCTTATTAGCTTCGTATGACGTAATGGAAAGTTAAGTAGCGTCTTTTGAGATCTACAGTGAGGGCTTTAGTTACGCAGTGCACAATTAATGCGACATAAAGAGATGACACCAATGATGGTCAGGTTAAATAGTGCCTGTGGAGCAATAAAGCGGCAACATGTCCGGCCTTGCGTAAGCGAATTTGAGCTCACTTGTTGGTGCACCTTGTCGCTCGTAAGTTACGCCTAGTGTAGACACAATATGTCTGCCAGTTGGTGTAGTCGTTCGTAGTGCGAAATGATTATCGCTTCAACAATACCGCTTAGGGCGTTATGAAGACCAAGGTTTAAAATTCTAGGTGTCGCGGTGTGAATAGGCAGGCCAAACGATTGTTTGAACGGCCTCTACTTTCTTTTCTTCAGCTGACCTGCGAGGGCGAAAGTATACGTAGGCTATGCTACTTATCATAAAGGCTTGTACTACTCTCTGGCCCGAGTGATGGTTTTTAAGACGGCGAATGAGTCGCATAATTTGAAGCGAGTTTCCCTGAATCTTTTGGATTGTGTTACCATTAAAGACACGTTCATGTAAGATTAGGCTCAAATTTTAATTTTGGGTATTCGAGGAGCCTGCGAATAGTGAGTTCGATGGCCGATGAGGGGTTGCGCAGGGCACACAGTTTTGTGGACTACAAGATATTGAGATTTGGCCGTAGAGCACCTTAGCCATCTGGGATCTACATAGTTCTCTACGACATCATTGGCATGCATAGAGCCTCTACACTTTACCATATGGAGGACTGTGTTTGGACTAAATTTTAATCTGGTGGTACTGCTAAACTTTCCTGCATTTTCGTTCATATTTTGACAGTACAGAAATTATTACAGATATTAGTACAGAAATTATTAGCCCGTCGGATCAAGAAGTTCTTGGAAAAGACTGACATTCTTTACCCTAATCAGCATGGGTTTCGAACTAACCGGTCAACAACAACGGCTATACAATCCCAATTCGGAACATTAAAGAGGCTGTTGATAATAACAATATTGCAATCGGGTTTTTTTTTTAGATATTAAAAAAGCATTTGATACCGTAGACCACAACATTCTTTGTCAGAAACTTGAAATGTATGTATTCAGCGGTATTATGCTTGATTTTTTAAAGAGCTATATTAGTTTCTGTATTCATGGTCAGCTTTGTAGTGTCTGTCATGCGTGATGTGCACGTTTTTCCCTTTTGCTGAAATCGCTGCACATTTTTATCTTTTTACAGTTCTCTTATTATGTTGAAATGTTGCTTGCCCGACTATTTTTTTCCTAGTGTTGTGTAAAGATTACTATGACTAGTTATATACTTCCCTCACATACCACCATAACATGATCTGTTATCCTGTTTTTGTTCTGCCCTGAATTGCTTCCACATCCCCCCCCCCCCCCTATGTAATGCCCTATTGGACCTTTAGGGTATTTCAAATAAATAAATAAATAATTAACCGCAGACAGTGTAATCATAGATGGTGAAGCTTCAGATTTTTTGGCGGTAGATGTGGGTGTACCTCAGGGCTCTGTTCTGGGACCTCTGCTCTTTTCCGTTTACATAAACGCCCTGCCATACTGTTTAAACCGAGCCCTTGTGGTAATGAATGCCGATGACACTGAAATTCTAGTAACTTCCGAAGGTCAATTGGAAGCTGAAATTATTATAAACAGGCAACTTCAATATCTGAAGACTGCTTTTTGTTAAATAGACAATCTTTAAATACCGATAAAACAAAACACATGTTTAGATCAGCCTGTAGGGGCAGGAATATGCTACCCTATGATATAAAATTAGGCTGTAAAACTTTAGAAGAAGTCGAAACAATTCCATACCTAGGCATTACTCTGGACAGTGAAATGAATCGGAAAGCACATTTAAATATTCTCCGTAAAAAACTAACATATTCATGTTTTGAACCGTCTAAAGCAAGAAAGTGCTTCGATATGAAAATTTTAAGGACAATTTATTTTTGCGTTTTTCAGTCGCATATTGCGTATTGCATTGAGGCCTCGGGATTCACATATTGAACATATTGTTACCGGGGGAAAAGGCGTGACCAAAATGCAGTGCTCACTGACAAAGACGACGACCGAGGAACGCGGGCACGACTGAGCGTCGAGAAAGACGACGACGCTGACAGAGTGGATGCTGCCCAGCTACTAAGTTTTAGGGCCGCGTTCAGCCCATCGCAGCGCCAGTTGCATTAAGTACATCCCCGTAATATCTTGGTGTTGGTGCGGGGTAGATGGAGCCGCGTCGGTTGTCATTGTGACGATTCTGAGGTGACGGCCACTGCGTAGAGCAAGTGTCAGATTGTGTCGAACTCCGGATCTACCTGGAACTCCAACCATCATCGTAGCCCACCCCCGTGACCCTGCCCTATTCTGCGGTACAAATGAGGTCGGTGTCGAGGACTGGCTTTCGCTTTACGAGTGGGTTAGCCAGCACAACAGGTGGGACGCCACGCTGATGCTGGTCAATGTCATCTTCTATCTCACTGCCACGCCACGTGTGTGGTTTCAGCAGATATTTCATCCTGGGATGTTTGCAAACAAAAACTCCGTGACCTATTCGGAAAACCGGTTGGCCGTCAATTCGCCGCCAAGAGGGACCTCGCCACATGGGCCCAGACATCTACCGAGCCTTATATAACCTATATACAAGATGTTCTGGCCCTCTGTCGAAACGTTATTAAAGACATGACAGAACCTGATAAAGTGGGGCACATCGTCAAAGGCGTAGCCGACGATGTCTTCAATCTTCTACTCTGTCGGGACTGTTCTACGGTTGACTTTGATCTGCAAGTTTGTCGACGTTTCAAGCAGGCCAAACACATACGCATTGCACATCGCTTCGACCGGCACCCCAACACCGCCCCTAGCTCCATATGCGAGGATCTGCCGACCCTAAGGCAGCCTTCCAACACTGAAAACGTGACCCGCATCGTGCGTCGTGAACTGGAAATGCTCGCTCCTGCTGCATTCAACCCGCCCTCCTCGGACAGCAACCTAGCGACGATATCCCTCATTCTAGCCGTCGTCCGTCAGGAGGTCGCCAATTTGGATGTCCTCTGTAGCCGCACCGTGGAACACCAGAGTTCGAGCCCCGTTCCTTCCATGGTCGCTTCTGCTACGCCCCGCAACACCTACACGCCACGTTATCGATACCCGCAATCTTGATGAGTGGCGCACCTCTGACGATCGGCCAATTCGTTTCACGGGCTCGCGTATTGGCCATATCTCTCGCCACTGCTGCAGCCGCTGGCCTTCACCACCTCGACGTTTCACTTACGTTGGCCGCTACTCCGGTTACGGTCACCGCCGTTTCCCGCCTCCCCGCCCCGATACCACTCCGCCTCCTTCTGTGTCCAGTCGCTCTCCTTCCCTGCCAGCCCGCCGTTCCCGTTCACCTCTTCCTCGCCGCAGTTCCTCACCGTCCTCTGCCGGCCACTTCATGAGAAACTAGCCAATGCAGCTCCCTAGGTGACGCTGCATTGGTACCCCTACCTGGAAATCCTCTACTGCCCATTTCTTCACCCTGTAATCTCCTCTCTCTGTTCGTGGATGGTGTTCCCTTCTCTGCCCTCATTGACACTGGTGCCCAAGTTTCAATCATGAGCTCATCTTTTTGCCGCCGCCTCAAAAAAGTACAGACCCCCGCGGCTTCGCCCACCTTTCGTGACGCCGATGGCAGTACTGCTGCCGTCACTGGCCTGTGCACTGCTCGAGTCACCCTTGCCGGTCATCACATCCCTGTTTTGTTCACCGTCCTCAACCCGTGCCCTCACAAAGTGATCCTCGGCCTTGACGTTTTAACGGCCCACTCTGCCCTCATTGACTGCTCCAGCAGCCTTTTTCGTTTGTACGTACTGTCTGCTCAGAACATCCTCAATTTACACCCTGTCTTCACTCTACCGCATTCGCTCGCCTGCCCCCTGACTCTGCTGTTTACCTACCTCTGTTACCTTTCCTGCCTGTGCCTGATGGTGACTATGTTGCTTGCCCTATCACCGAGGTCTTTCTTGAACGCAACGTCATTCTTCATCTGATCGTACGCGTTACCCAGAACAGCACCTATCTTTATATCCTGAACTTCAGTCTGTCTCCCCAAGTTCTCCCCGAAGGAATATCCCTTGCTACCGTGTCCCCTCTCACAGACTGCAGTATTTGCGCACTCACTCCTGGCCCACCTTCAAGCGTCCTTCAAACTCCCATATTCCCCGCACAATTACCGACCCTATTTTCGCGATGATTGGCTCTGACCTCAGCCCCGAACACGCCCAGGACCTGCACAACCTTTTGTTGTCCTTCACCGACATTTTGTACTTTGCTGCCGGTTCTTTGGGCCAAACATCAGTTGTGACTCATCACATTGACACCGGCGATGCAAAACCTGTGCATCGGAGGCCTTATTGTGTGTCCCTTTCTGAGCGCGAGGTCATCCAGCAGGAGGACGACAAGATGTTGGCAAACGATATCATCGAACCTTCGAACAGCCCCTGGGCATCTTCTGTTGTACTCGTGAGAAAGAAATGCAGCGGTTGGCGCTTTTGCGTCGACTATCGACATCTGAACAAGATTACAAGGAAAGATGTTTACCGCTTCCGCGAATAGACGATGCCTTGGATTGTTTACATGGAACCCGCTACTTTTCCTCCATTCACTTTCGTAGCGGCTACTGGCAAATCTCTGTTGACGAACAAGACCGCGAGAAGACAGCTTTCGTCACACCCGATGGACTTTACCAATTTAAGATCATGCCTTTTGGACTTTGTAACGCCCCTGCCACGTTTGAAGGGATGATGGACTCCTTACTGCGCGGCTTCAAATGGACGAGTTGTCTATGTTACTTGGATGACGTGATTGTCTTCTCACCCTCGTTCGAAAGCCCCCTCCGTCGCCTTTCTTCCATCTTGGCACTTTTCCGCCGTGACGGACTTGATCTGAACTAAAAGAAGTGCAGTTTTGGTCGCCGAGAACTTAAAGTCCATTTGGTGAATGGCCAAGCATTTGGTGAACCCGATCCCGACAAAGGTTGCACTATCGGTGCTTTTCCAACTCCCCGTTCACCCCGTGATGTCCACAGCTTTATAGGACTTTGCTCTTATTTGCGCCGGTTCATCCCAAACTTTGCCTCCATTGCTCGTCCTCTCATCAATCTGCTGAAGAAAGGCGTTCCTTTGTCTTGGGGACCAGAGTAGGTTAACGCATTCTCCACCCTCATCGCCGTTCTCACCAATCCTCCTGTGTTGGACCATTTCAACCCGTCCCCCCCGGCGGAACTTTGCACCGACGCCAGTGGCCACGGGATTGGAGCCATTCTTGCACAGCGACAACGCGGCCAACACTGCGTGATTGCCTACGCCAGTCGTCTCCTGTCATCAGCGGAACAGAACTATTCTATTACCGAACGGGAGTGCCTGGCTCTCGTTTGGGCTATTGAAAAATTGTGACCCTACTTGTCGAGCCAACCCTTCACTGTTATTACCGATCACCAAGCCTTATGTTGGCTCTCTTCCATCAAGGATCTTGCTGGGCGCCTAGGCCGCTGGGCACTGCGATTCCAGGAGTATACCTTTTCCGTTGTATACAAATCCGGTCGGCTCCACCAGGATGCAGACTGTCTGCCTTCTTAACCCGTCGATCCCCCACATGGCCGACGAACAGCGCTTGGACCCAACTCTCAGTTTTCTTATCGACCGCCTTCGTACAGGCAACCGTGACTCTTCCCTCGCGCTGTTCTTCCTTCATGGGAACACGCTGTACCGCCGCAACATGCCACCTGATGACGCTGAGCACTTGCTGGTCGTTCCCCAAAGCCTACGCTCTGCCATTCTCGAACAAATGCATGACGCCTCTACAGCTGGCCATCTTGGCCTCTCATGCACATACGACCGCGTGCGCCGGCGTTTCTTCTGGCCTGGACTCTACCGCTCTGTCCAACGTTATGTAGCCGCTTGCGACCTCTGTCAACGCCGGAAGAAACCCCCTGTGCTACCACCTGGACACCTGTAGCCGATTGCTATCCCGACTGAGCCGTTTTCTCTTGTTGGCCTTGACCTCCTAGGGCCCTTCCCCGAGTCTTTGTCAGGAAACAATTGGATCGCTGTGGCCACCGATTATACCACGCTGTACGTGATCACTCACGCCATTCCAACTAGCTGCTCCCCAGACGTTTCTGATTTTCTTTTGTACAACGTCATACTTCATCATGGTGCTCCCCGTCAACTACTTACCGACCGTGGACGCTGTTTCCTTTCCCGAGTTCTTGAAGAAATACTTTGTTTTTGCTCCATTCGGCACAAGTTCACCACTGCGTATCACCCTCAGACGAACGGCCTTACGCACCGCACACTCACCGACATGCTCGCCATGTATGTATCCGACACTCATCGAGACTGGGACATTAGTTTGCCATTTGTCACCTTTGCATATAACTCTTCGCGTCATGACGCTGCTGGGTACTCTCCATTCTATCTTCTCTATGCAGGAGACCCCTTACTGCCCTTCGACACTTTTCTTCCCGCCGCTGGCCCAGTCACAACCTATGCCCGCGATACCATCGCACGAGCCGATGCTGCTCGCCGATTGCTCGTCACAATCTCACAATCTCACCATCTCTCAAGAAGCTCAAAAACACCGCTACAAAGCTCACCACCGCGAGGTTCCCTATCCCCCCGGATCTCTGGTGTTTCTCTGACTTCCGTGCCGTCATGTCGGGTTGTGTGAAAACCTTCCGCCCAACTACACAGGTCCTTACCGTGTACTACGCCCAGTGACCGACGTGACCTATGAGACTGCACCGCTCCGCCCAAAGTCACCGACTGCTACACCCACTTCCGAAATCGTACATGTCGCCCGCTTCATGCCATATTATACCCCTCCACACCGCACGCCTAATACGCACAGGGACGTTGTCTTTTGCCGAGGGGAATAGTGTTACCGGGAAATGCGTGAACAAAATGCAGTCCTCACAGACAAAGATGACGACCGAGGAACGCGGGCACGACGAAGCGTTGAGAAAGACGACGACGGTGACAGGGTGGATGCTTCACGGTTACTGAAGTCTTAGCTTCGCGTTCAGCCCATCGCAGCGCCTGTTACATTAAGTACATCCCCGTAACAATATCTTGAACCGCTCATAATACTACAAAAGAGAGCTTTGCGGTGTATTAATTTAGCACAACTGGTACACCGTCCCGACCTCCGTTCATAGAATCGAAAATAATGACCTTACCCACTCTGCCTTATTACCGGACCACCTTTACATGTTTACAAAATAATACATGATGAGATGCCTTTTCCTTGAAGCATGTTTATTTCTTCTCGCATTAGTTCACGCGCTGCTCCCGAGAGAAAATTTTAGTGCCGATTTCTTATAACGATTATGGCCAGCGGCGCCTGTTATATACAGGCATGGAAGCATGGAACTCTCTTCCGCAAAATATCCTTCCTACATTTTACACCCCAAACACAATAGCTATAGAAATATTTTTGGGCAAAAGATCTTTAATATTCGTTCTTTCATGAAAGTTCGAAATTATATATAGTAATGTGTATATATGTGCATGCATATGTATATATAGGTATATGTATTGGAATGTACCATTATTCCTATAGGTCGATCAAGACATGTGTGACGTATACTTTTTTTTCCTTTATTTTGCTAAAAGTGTATTTGTATGACTCATCATATTCCGCCCCGCTATTGGGCCTTCACAGTATTTGGAGGAGTAGGATGGCTTATAGACCCTGTGATGTCGATGCACGATCTGTATGTGATTATTTTGTTGAACAAGTGTATAAACTAAAAGAAATTTTGAAGCAGCAAGACGCTGCGGAGGAGGTCTTGAGTCTGATGGGCGAACTTGTGGTAATGAAAGTCCATTAGACACGGTTGTCAGCCAAGGGGCATGGCAACCACGATCTTTTACTGGTGTATTTGTACCAATTCATGCAATAAAGAAAAAAAAAAGCAGGGGTGGCGCAGTGGTTACGGCACTTGACTACTGTTCCCAAGGACGCGGGATCGAATCCCGGCCTCGGCGGCAGCTTTTCGGTGGAGGCGAAAAGCAAGGCGCCCGTGTGCTGTGCGATGTCAGTGCACGTTAAAGAACCCCAGATGGTCGAAATTTCTGGAGTCCTCCATTACGGCATCTCTCATAAGCTGCATGAGTTGCTTCGGGACGTTAAACCCCAAAAACCAAACCAAACCATCACCATATTCCTTTCTCTGCTGCTTGTTCATAAAAAATGCAAAGAATGCAGTGTTTCTATGATATGACGATTTAGCCATTTATTATTGTGTAAGTGTGATGATGTCATGAAGTGTGTATTTTTTTTCGCTTCCTCGAGTGCAGTCTACCCTCCCACTATATCATATTTATGTACATGGATCCGACACTAGCCTTTGTCTATGGATCCGCTAAACAATATATGTTTGAAAAGTGTAACAATCAGTATTGAATGAATGAACAGTGATGAAAAAAAGCAACAGTTGTTTTTCCGAGTCAACAGTGAGCGTAGAAGACGCCAAGGCAAGCTGGTGCGAGAGGGACGGATAGAAAAGGTACGATGGCCAGAAAAGGTTCGCACATGCTCCGTTCGTATTGTTTACTTGTTCCTAGTAAACTTTGGCAAAGGACAAAAAGAGAGCGTAATACAAACTGACGCAACTAGTTGCCTTATTACGCATGAATAATAGGGTTTCACGGGCAGAGGGGCAAGAGATAATTGCGACATTAGGGACAATCGTGGCATACACGGTACGCCCAGATACCGCAAATGAGAGAACGGGCATGGCTGATAGAGGCAGATTGAGCAAAAAGATTGCGGACGAGGGTGGCGATTGATTTGTCAAGTGAAGGGTATGAAGAGACGCTCCAATACTGGGAGAGTTATTTCGTCTTTGCAAAGAATACTCGTATCCCAGATTGATGGATTGGGCGAGAGGATTCGGAGTGCCCGGTGTTGAACTTCGCAGGAAAAATTCCACATGATCTCATTGCCTACTCATTTAAAAAATTACAATGGTTCAACGCTGCTGAACAAAATATAGAGCGAAATCATTAGCTGGGGGTGACTGAGCGTTTTCTGCTTCTCTTTTTCTTCTTCCACAGCCCACATATAAAGCCCCGCTTTAACCAACCCATATGAACGTGCCTTAGTGGCCTATATGGGTAACGTGAATGCCAGGGTCCTGGCAGGATGATTCTGACATAACCGCCCCTTTTGTAACGAGAGATTCAAGTTGGCAGCTCCTGCCAGCCCGTGCGTCATGTGGGGTGTGATGTCACAGCGTCACGTGGGTAAGACGTAACTGTGGCCGGGTCACGCGAAGGCTTGAAAGTGCGAGTAGTATTGCTTTCGCAATAAAATCCGGTATTCAAGTTATAGAGGGTTTGTTATTCTGATTTACAGTAAAGGATGGACCTGCAAGAAGCTGGGGGTGGTGTTATGCAGTATAGGCCTGTATTACTCGGGGGCGCCGGTTCCTAGCAAAAAAAATGAACTATGAAAAACTTCAGGATTGTAATCTAATCCGGCCATATTTTAAGAAAGTACAAAAAATATTCCTTTATCGCTTAGATCCTAACTGCTCACCTGCGACAGATTTTGAGTCCACATTCTGAGAAAAATTACCAGCCCTGTCGATTGTCATGAAATTCCCTGATTTGTTGAGAAACGCCACGTGGTCTTGTGAATCACACACGCAGCCGGCCAATCGCTATCGGCCACGTCATATGATCGTATATATAAACAAGATCTTTACCAAGCAGGGAATTAAGCACTCAAGTGGCCATGCGCCGGGAAAGAGGCAATTGGTAGGTAATATGCGTCGCAGGTTTACTTGCTTCATGCTCGTAAACTTATATAAGCGAAACAAAGACGACACTACCGACAAGAAGTATGCAACTCATAGCAGCCGCCAGTGATTTTTATCCGTGGGATGGAATAAAATAATTGTACAATATATAGCTACCGAAAATATACATCCTGCCAACTTGGTTTCACACAAGAATTAAATAATTTCAAGGCTGTTGTTGACAGCAAAAGGATCGTATACAACTAGTGTGTTAAGCTCTTTTAGAAGAAACTGGCTAACCAGGTTTTACCAGGCTCCTTTTTTTTTCTGGCAATGCACCTAAAGGGAATGTTTTTTTTTTCTTTTTTTTTGTGAGTTCGAGCCGTGAAAAAGACATGTAAGCTGTTAAATTTGCTATCCTAAATACCGTTGCTTAGCTTTTGCAAACCGAGATTTCAAAGCGCAATGGCTCAGCAATTTACCTTTGTTTGTTTCGACTTCATTTCCCTAAAATCGTATGGATGGCCTCAGCATTTTTTTTTTTTTTCAAAAAGGTCTAGGCGGCATGAAGACTAATCTCCCCTCCTTTTCTGCCTGAAGAAGAAGAAAGTAATCGTCCTTGAAGAAGCGCGCAAAATCTTATTTGTAGGCATCTTTACCCATAACGGTCCTAAGGAGGGAGTCAGTCGACCCCATCCAGGAGACACCGTTCCTTCTACCAGGCCGGCCTTGTTGGCGATACTTCTAACCAGCGATGTCTCGTACCTAAGGCTGTACTTCGGCTCTTTCCTGAGGACTCCCGCAATTTTTAAGGTGAAAGCCTTTAGTGGCTCATACTGTCGTCGACAAAAGCTGTCCGCGCGAGCGGCACACCTGATTGGTCGACAGAGAAGTGACGCCACCAGCCGCCAAACTCGAAGCGACCAACCAGAAGTGTCATCTTGTCTAGCGTTCCTGCCATCTGCAATCCCACACTTGAACGCGCGCCAAGGAACGCCGCGTGACAGGAGCAATAATGTACCGTCCAAACGCACACTTGTCGAAGCAATTTGGGTGATAGATACAGCGCCTTTCCTTTCCTGTAAACCAATTATAATTATATGTAACGCTGAAACGAACGCCAATAAAAGGCAAACAATGGGAGGAAAATGACAGGAGAAGAAGGGTAGGCTTTCTTCATTCGCCTCTTAAGAGAAATCTAAGAGACCCTCTAATTGTTTTCTGGAATATGAATGTTATCGAGGACCCGGAGCTGAGGATTGCCGTCTGTAAATTCTCTGGTTTCCGTCTCTAACGTTGGGAGAATTCGTTTCCACGGGAAATCCATCACAGCTGGTCCGCCAGCTTTCTCAAAGACTGAAGCTTCACAAAGGCGGCACGGCACGGTCAGGGTCTCGGAAAAAGTACAGTAGGCAGAGCCAGGCTCTGAGCAGCCGAAACTGCTTCCGTTGTTCTGACCTCAAAACCCGGGACGTATTCCTCACATGGCCAAAAGAGGTCTTCACAAGCCAAGAAATACCGACAAGATAAGGAGGCCCCAGCCTCTTCCTTCTGCAGAATCCAAGTAATCGAGCAAGGCACGTCTTCAAAAAAAAAAAAAAAAATATGGGCGACAAGCACAGATGGATGTGGAAAAAGAGTTGAAACACTCAATAAAGGGCCCAGTGCAGAAGAAATGAATTCGAGTAATATGCGTTGCGGGGCTAGTTGGTTCATGCTCGCATAAGTGCAACAAAGACGGCATAACTGACAAAACGACCAGGATGGGGCTTTAATGTATCATAACAGCTAACTGAATACCTATTGCACGTGAGAGTTTTCTAGACCTAGTATATTCCTTCTCATTGTCCCTTTAAGTTCTGTTTTTGCCCGAGCATGTGTTTGTAGTTTGTGACCCCTTCAGTCGCCTAAAAACTGCCCATGTGAAAACATTTTCAAGCAGTCATGTTGACTGCGTTTTTCTTTTTTTTTTTTTTTGCCGTGCACAGTTTCCCGAAAAGAAAACTAAAATACATGATTGGTATAGGTTTATGGGGTTTGGTCCCAAAGAGACTTTGGCTTTGAGAGACGCCATAATGGAGGGCTCCGGAAATTTCAACCACCTGTATTCTTTAATGTGCAGCGACAGCGCACCGCACACAAGCGCCTTCCTATTCGCATCCAGCGAAAAGTGGCCAAGCTCATTAGTTAGCTTGGCAGGGATTTCGTCAGGCCGCGGCCGGGATTTGTCCCGCATCCTTGGGCACTGTATTCGAACTCCCTAAGCAGTGAATTACCGCGGCGTAATGATGAAATTTAACCTAGCAGTAACTGAAACAAAAATAACTTCCGTGAAAATGTGTTAACCGGCACCGGTTAAGTGCATCGCTACAGACAATCGCTTTTCGTGCCACTTTGAATCGGAAGTGATGCTCGCATTGGCCGAAAAGCTGCAAGTCCCCAGCAGTTTACTTTGGAATAAGTGGAAGCTTGCTACGCATGCAGATTTCGCTGCCGGTTCAAATTCTCTCGACTTTCTTCATATTTAAAGCCGCGAAGAAATACGGGACAAACACAGTGAAGACGACGGGACGAAGCGGCTCCAACTACTTTATTGACCACACGATTTCGTAGGCGTTCCTTATTAAGCACGCAGTCTGGATCTGTTTTATCATCGGACGACTACCTGCATCTCACGTATTCCTGGAATATAAAATCAAGTCAATCAAGGCAGACTGAGGTCTCTCTAACCAGGCTACGCTGTCGAATTCCGCCTCTAAATTTCTATATGCACAGGTCTGGTTTGGCGCTTTCTCCCGTCTGCGCATTCTGCGGAGAACAGGAAACAATATATCATTTCTTGATATTTCGCCGCCGTTTTACCACGATGAGAAAACGGTATTTAGAGAAGCCGTTAGAACAGGCGGGTCTTAATTTGAGCAGCCAGATTTTATTATCGTTCGGTGCCACTACGCTTGAGTACAGCCACAGGTCTGTTTTTAACGCCATTCAAAACTTCTTAATAGAAACAAAACGTTTGCCTTGATAATATGCTTTGATTTTTTAATCTGTACATATAAATCTTAGTATTCTCCTACTGCATGCGTTAGTAATTACCTTTTTTTTTATTCTGGTTTTTGATATTTACATTTCCTTCTCAATTATCTAGCAATTATTTCTACTTATTTTGTTTTGCGATGTAGTTATACATCTCAAAATCTAATATCTCTGCACCCCAATTCTTGGCCGATCCCCCTGTGTGGGTATATGCCACCAAATTAGAGGAGAACAACAACAACAACAACAACCAAACATAGACATATAGGTTTTATTGTCACATGCGCAGACACGTCACCTAAGCTCAAATTTAACACGATAACCCAGGCTAAAGAATTTTTTTTTTCCGCCATGTACAGAGCAATTGATATATCACTTATGCGCGAGCTGGCTTTCTTTTTGATATAAGATGCTTCGATCAGTTCCCGTCTTGTATCTACTTTTACCTCACGTCAGAATAGCGTGGCTCACAATCGCAGGACGAGCACTCTGTAATGTGCTTCGGCAAATGCGTGCCTTCATTTATTTAATCCACATTTAGTTCATGCTCTCTCATTGGCTCAATGACACGCCGGCCAGTCTGTCCGATATAGTAGTGGCCACAGGACAGGGGACCCCATAGGCCACACCTTCAGCGCATTTCATATAGGCTATCCTGCACTTCTTTCCGCAGCCTCGTTCCGTGATTTCTTTCTCGGTACGGGATCAAAAGGCCTCAGAGCTTTCTCGATGCTGGTACTCCATGGCTGTTAGCAACATTTTTCAAATTGCGGGCCTCTTGGCGTATATATGGCACCACGACCGGTCTCACCGCTTCACGATAGACGTCTGGCCTAGCTTTACTAGTACCTTTCTTTATAATTTGCAGAAGGCTTTCGCCTCGGCTGTCAGGAGCGAACGAGGGAACCCGACTGCCAAGTTTCTAGCCAATTGCTGATTAAAACTATCCCGTATACTATGAGTGCACGACTTTCTGAGCGCGGAATTATTTGTCCGTGTTTTTTGTGCCTTTAAATATTAAGAATGCACTGTAACGAACTCGTCCAGGAACAGGTTATCACTTGACTTTATTCACCTTAAAGATCCCCTTCGGTGGGTATTACATAAGGGGTGGGTTAATATATACAACAGTAATAAATACATGTCACTGCCTTAAGATAAAAGTAGATAAAGCAGATAAAAATGAGGATGGGCACGTACGTTAGCAGTGGGTGGAGAGGGCATTCAGGTCCACAGCAGTGCGGGGAAAAAATTGTTAGAGCACTGTGGAATCTACACTGCAGAAATGCGAAAGCCTAAGTGCTGCTGGTGCACACGGTGCATCACGTTTTTTTTTTCTCCTAATAACTATCAACTAGATGCATCATCATTATCACTGCTAATGTTATCATTGTCATTATCACTCATTGCAGCTTCAACGTCATCGCTACTATCATCCTCAAGGTAGATAAGGAGAATTATGACTTATGTTTCGCGCACTAAACAACATTGAGTAATAAGGCCGCGCCACGCCCGGATCGCGGAGTGTACGTCATAAATCCCCTTGTCTATCTTGAAGAGAAATTTGTGAGAAATTCTGCGATTATCTAGCGTTTAACATCCCTGGTGACCCCTTTACCAGAATATGATTGTTATTTAACTAGTAGCTCTTTAACACAGCAGGAGGTAGAAATGGCAATCGATCCGTTATCTCTCTCAAACACGCCCTGTCCTGATGGCATTTCCTGTGAATTTAACAAAGCTTTTAAAACTGTTCTTACTCCTATCTTGCTAGATGCCTTCGCGATGAGTTTTTATGTAGAGGCCTTTCCTGAGACTTTTACAAAATGTCACACAGTCTTAATTCCAAAGAGTACTGATGAAGGAAAATTACGCTCAGAGGAAGGCTATAGAACAATCACATTGGCAAATGTGGATTACAAGATTTTTGCTAAAATGTTATCAAATCGCCTACACTTTACAATGTCAGTTCTCAATGGCCCTCACCAGACGTGCGGCTTGAGGGGCCGTACCATTCAAAGTAATGTACACATTGCGCGCGCAATCCTCGAATCCAGGTTGATTTACTTCAGATCGACCTCGCAAAAGTATTTGATCGAGTTCGCCATTCATTCTTGTTTTCTCTTCTGGAGCGAGCGAATGTTGGTTCTGTAGTACTACAGGGGGTGGTGCAACATTGCTATAGGAATTGTTCGACTCGCCTGATTGTAAATGGCCACCTATCAAGCCCCGTACCAATCAACTCTTATGTGAAGCAAGGCTGTCCGATGCTTTTTGCCATTTGGCTGGAGCCACTCTGAGTGTTTTAAGTAACAGTAGTATCCATGGCTTCCCTCTACGTAGAAATGAAGTTAAGTGCTTGCATATGGAGATGATCTTCCGTTTTTATCCACTGACAGCCCAAGCACAGAAAACGTTATATCCAGCGTCGAACAATTTCGGATGCTCAGATGAATCACTCCAAGAGTTCTGGCCATTGGTTATTAGTTATTAGGATTTATGCAGGAAGTTTATGCTTCGGTGCGGTTTTTGACAATGCAGTTCTCGAGAGTACTTATACTCTGTTTCACGCACGAGTCTATACAAGGAATTGATAGCAATGCTTTTTCCATTGGTTTGGTTCATGGGGCTCAACACCGCCCCTATAAGCAGGAGTGGAATGGTCATGTGTGCCCCTAAATATCTGGGCGTTCCGAGGCATGCAATTAAGTCAAGTGCACATTACTGGAAAAACCGAGTTCCAGTCGTCCAGCGCTATGCTAATACATTTGTCCCTTATTGGCTTTCAATCTTCGGTCGGGCTCAGGCCTGCAACATGTTTCTGCAGACAAAACTTTATTACGGGCTTCAGGTCCTCCACTGCGCTAGACATTACATCCAGTGTTTTAACAGAATGTTTGCGACGTTCATTTGGTCATCAAATTTTGAACTGCTCGACGTGATAACCTATTCAGACCTATTCGTGCAGGGGGGCTCGGCTTAGTGCACCTGTATGCGAGGCTGTTAGTTGCCTGTTTCTTCTTCTTTCGTGACTGTTCACATCCAGTTATTAGAGCATTACTGCAAGTTAATTTCATGGATTTGCTTCTCAACTTAGTGGTTTCTTTTCAGATTTTACTGACCACCCACAGTCATTAGGATTTATGCAGGAAGTTTATGCTTCGGTGCTGTTTTTGACAATGCAGTTCTCGAGAGTACTTATACTCTGTTTCGCGCACGAGTCTATACAAGGAATTGATAGCAATTCTTTTTCCGCCATCACTGTATCGTTCTTTATACTTTTGTCTTAAAGGTGATGATGTGCTAAAGAGAGTGCGCAATGCAGATTTCTACTTGCACGAAAACATTTGTCTTTAAATTACACACCGAAGCTCTACCTGTTAACACATGGCTCCATAGAAAAAAACTATTTTTGTATCTTCTGTAAACTGCCGTCTGTGTGATGTGCCTGAAACAATTGAGAGCTGTTTGATTAATTGCAAAGACGCAATTCTCTTTTGGGATGTGCTCAAAGAACTCTAAAGAAAGACATTGTTCTAAATCCGTGCAGTGTGCGGTATCTTGCTGTTACACAACCTGATTACGAACCATATGACATGTTTTCCCTTATTTGACTGCATAGCATGTGGAAGACATGCATGTTGAATTTTAGCAAAATGATGCTGCAACTGAAGGACATTTATGACGAAAATGACATTCAATCTGACTGGTTTCCGTTGGTGGCACGGTGTTTGTCTTTGCCTGCCTTTTAGTTGTGTTTTCTGTTGTGCAGCTCAGCAACGGCTGAGTGCTTTGTAAGTAGTCTGTGTGCATAGCCCTTTTTGTACATAACCGCGTGTAATAAACACCATGTCTGAAAAAACAAAATCCAGGCATGTCGCAGTTGGTTAAAGCGATCGGCTGGGCATATCGAAGGGATGAAGGTTCGATTCCCGGTCGAGAAAGGTTTTTTTCTTTTTTTAAACTATAATCCTCACGGCGAACAAGGAGAACTATGATGTGCGTTTCACGGTCCCGGGCGTGATGCAGACGGTTAACGTCCCTGGAGTGTCCATTTCGTTTTATGCAGGAAGCCCGAAACCATCGAGCACGTCTTCTTGGAGTGTTTGGGCAGAGTGTTCTTTTGGGACATTCTGCAAATAAAACTGAAAAACGACCTGCCACTAGATTCCCGTAGAATGTTTCCTACCCGTAGAAAATATGAAGGAGTATCATTCGACGCGGTGATGCTGATGGGATAGCACTGCCTATGGAAGGCCTGCATGGCTCTACGGCACGCCGGCGTTGATGCACGGCCGGCACACCACTACACCCGCGAGTCCATTGCGAGGTTCGTGGAAACCCACAAGATTGTGTACCCGACACCAGAATTGGTGTCGATATTTGAGCAGCTTGTGCACATGAAGTGGTTTACGTCAGACAAGGTTCGGCGATAGTTTCAACCCATGCCAATGTTATGTGCATTGTTCACCAGTGTCGTTTTTCTTGTGTTGTGTTGCCTAAGCAGGCAATACAAAAAAAAAAAAAAAAAAAAACTGGCGCAGCTATTTAAAGCGCTCGGCTGGGGATCCAAGGGATGGAGGTTCGATTCGCTTTGTAGATAGGATTTATATATTTGATTGCGTGGAATTACTAGCCACAATCACGGAATTTGCCGATGTCTGTCCGATGCCTCTCCCTCTTTCTCTTCGCGAACTTGAAGTGGAGAAAGAGAAGCTGGCGACGCACGCGTCGCGAGGCGGAGCGGCCGCATAGCTGAAGCAGAAGCCGCGCTCTTTCTAAATGTTCATTCGTCTTTCCGTGAACTTGAAAAGGAGAAAGAGAAAGTAGCGACGCCCGCATCACGCAACTTAACTCTGAGGGGCCGGAGCGCCCGCATAGGTGCACCCATTGAGAGAGTATTACAGTGAAAGGGACGTGTCAGTTTCGGACGGGCGCCCGTCACTGCGCACCGCGGCTTAACCCGTGTCCGGTATCCCCCCCCCCCAACCAAGAATATCCCAAAGAACTAGTAGTAATAGTTGCACAAGCGTGTGTTACTTTGCATTGAGCAGTCGTGTGTCGCTCGCGCGTCCTCACATTCGGCATCTCTCCCTTCGAGACATGCACGCGCGGTGCTCCCTGGGCCTCGGATCCGAGCAGCTCGCCGTGTTGTGAAGCTGCTTGTGCTTACCTCCGTGGGCGCTCGCCTTCTAGCGGCTTTCCTTCTCTCACCCACCCCACCCCAGACCTTTCGGCCACAGAACAGTGCATTGTAAATAGGTACACTGTGCCTATTTTCGTTCATTACTTTGGTGTAAGGAAAGCTGAAGACGCGGCTGCAGTCTCCCAGTACTCTGTAATATGAGCATTTCCCACTTGCGGACTTCAAACAGCGTGCAAGCGCAGGCACTGAAAATATGCATTGGACTGCCCTGATGCAACTTTAATAAAGGCACAACTGAAGAGACACATGTTCGCCCAATATCCATATACTTGTCACACGAACCACTTCGTGTATAATTAAGAGCACTTACACCATACCGTCTTCCCCCACTGAGCAAGATTCTAAACTAGCGGCCGGACTGCAGTTTTAGAAATGCACTCCGCTGTGGTCAATCGCAAGTACCAACATATAAGTCCCGCCCAGCCACCATGGGTGATGGATACACCTTTGGTGCAACTTCATGTTCCCGGGATACTGAAGAAATCAATTGTGCACTTAGTGGGCTAAAACAACCTTCTCTGGCGCACATCTGGTCAGAATATTCTAATTATATTCACGTCTACACTGACGGATCTGTGTCAGCACAGGCACCCGCAGCAGCTCTGGCCACACCTGCTCAAAAAAATACTCAACATTTCCTTTGTGGACATATTTCTACGTTAACCGCTGCTGAACTTGTAGCCATTCGGGCATCTATTCGCTACATCTGTGGGGAACTATCTATAAAATTGTATATATTCAAGGACGCAAATGCTGAATTGCAAATTTTGGAACATTTCTTACGCCACCCCACCTACCAGTATCTGGCCCGAAACATTATGGAGCTCCTTACATCTGCCCGACTGCAAGGCCACAGGATAATGCTTCAATAGGTCCCTGCCCACTGCGAACTTCATGGAAATGAACAAACACATGTTGCACAAAAAGTGCCCTCAGTAATGGTCTCCAAACAGCTGTGAGTTTTCCAAGAGCGGATACGACATGTTTTCTAATGCACTGTATGAAGAAGGCGACGGCAGCTTACTGGGCCCAGCTAGACGACCGACACGATCACCTAAGAAGGCTCGATCAAACATTAACATTTTATGTTCCGCGTAAAATTCCGCGTCATCATGCATGCTTGGTAAATAAGTTGTATTTAAGCGTGGCATTCACGCGCAGGTACTTGCATTTGATTGGACAAGTGGACTCCCCGGAATGTTCAAAGTGCGGCTTCCCCGAGACTGCGGACAATATATTATTGGAGTTTACGCGTGAAAGAACTGCTCTAACCGTTTCTTTGAAGCGTTTAGACAAGAGGCCTCTGTCGGAGGAACTGCTGCTGGGCGCTTTGCAAGACAAGGGGAAGGGTGTCCACGCAGTGCGGGCTCTTTGTCGTTTTTGTGTGCGCCGACTCGATTCGCGCTTGCAAAGCTAGCTGCCTGTACATTTCTTCATATGCCTTCTCCCACATCGTCACCCATCATGATCCTCTGTCCTCTCTCCTTCCCCAGTGGAGAGTAGCAGGCCAGATTTAATCATTCCGGCCACCCTCTCTGCCTTTCCTATCTATCTATCTATCTATCTATCTATCTATCTATCTATCTATCTATCTATCTATCTATCTATCTATCTATCTATCTATCTATCTATCTATCTATCTATCTATCTATCTATCTATCTATCTATCTATCTATCTATCTATCTATCTATCTATCTATCTATCTATCTATCTATCTATCTATCTATCTATCCATCTATCTATCTATCTATCTATCTATCTATCTATCTAATCTAATCTATCTATCTATCTATCTATCTATCTATCTATCTATCTATCTATCTATCTATCTATCTATCTATCTATCTATCTATCTATCTATCTATCTATCTATCTATCTATCTATCTATCTATCTATCTATCTATCTATCTATCTATCTATCTATCTAATCTATCTATCTATCTATCTATCTATCTATCTATCTATCTATCTATCTATCTATCTATCTATCTATCTATCTATCTATCTATCTATCTATCTATCTATCGTATTAGTGCTGTGGAATCTTTCCTTTTGTCTGTGAAATGCAATTATCCCAGCAGTTGGTTTCACTTGTTTCCTAGTAACATTGACTAGATAGAACATCGTTTAGCTTAGGTGCAAAAACAGGATGGCTGTTAGGGGCTCTGTAGCACCCGCCAAGCAAAACTGTTTCGGGGTTAGCGTTGTATTACTGGCCTCGAGATCGAGCACAGACGCCACCTATCATCATAGCGGCGAACCATACCCAGTGTGGATGCGTGTTCCCGTCGCGTGCCAGCCCGCAGTGATTTACGTGCGCGCGTGCGGCTTGTACAGTAGTACATTTTGTTTTTTTCACGGTTCCTGTGCGCTTTTGCTTACCTGCCTGCCTCTTCCAAAATAAATATGAACAGCCCATTACCCTATGTTAAAAAAAAAATAGTCGATATAGAATATGTCACGCCGGAAAGGACATCAGTCGCGGTCTTCGGTGCTTGAGATTCTTTGACAA
Source organism: Amblyomma maculatum (assembly GCF_055883805.1). Lineage (NCBI taxonomy): Eukaryota > Metazoa > Arthropoda > Arachnida > Ixodida > Ixodidae > Amblyomma > Amblyomma maculatum. The sequence continues at coordinate 174,285,203 of NC_139349.1, read as the reverse complement.
GCGACATCTCAAACGAAGCGCTGCTGTCGTTAGGCGCCGTGTCAAAGCAAAACAGATTGCTGCCGTCAATACAACTTTATGTGAATGCTCAAAATCGTATATTACCGTTTCTGTTTGGAGTACCACAACTATTGAAACATGCGACCGCAGACTGCTGCATAGCAAAATCCAGTTTGAACGAGCCACTCTGTGCCAATTGTATCCACGAATGAGTTGCCTGAATACACTTTTTTTTTTTTTGCTGTTAAAACTCTGTCGCGGTGTCTCAGTCGTAGCTAGGGTGCTCGACTGCTGATTTCGAGAAGAAGGGGTTCGATTCCAGTCGTTTCGAAAGGCACTCCTCGGCTGTACGATTTGACTGTACGTTAAAAAATCTTACTTGGTCAACGACGCCGAGGCCAGCCCCTACATCATCCGTCATATAGCCGACGTCGCATGGCGCGTTAAGCCCGTTAATGCATTCTTCTTTTTTTTTTTTCTGTTGAAGGATTCTGCTAATTTGTAACAGTGGCAATGAGCATATTTCGCTTCAGAGAAATGCTCGAACGTTTGAGAAACAAATCTTCGTAGCACCTGTTACATTAAATATTACATAATACACATACATCAATGTACAGTGGTTGCGGCGCTCGACTACTGTTCCCAAGTATGCGGGATCGAATCCCGGCCTCGGCGGCTGCTTTTCGATGGAGGCGAACAGCAAGGCGCCCGTGTACTCTGCGATGTCAGTGCACGTTAAAGAACCCCAGGTGTTCGAAATTTCCGGTGTCCTCCACTACGGCGTCTCTCATAGCCTGAGTCGCTTTGGGACGTTAAACCCCACAAACCAAACCAAACTAGTAACCCATTAGAATCATTAGAACCCCTCTTCGTCTGTGCTGTCTTTCGAGCAAACTGGTTGTCTCTGACAAGGGTAGTAAAATAGCTTCATACGGGCTTAACCATCGGTGTTCAGTTCCGGAAGAAATATTTATGGTCATATGGTAAGATGAACTCCATTTCTTTCATGATAGTTTTATATCCGGCATCTGTTTCGGAAGTAACTGAAAGAACTGCCCCAAGTCACTGCTCAACAATCATTGCAATGATAAAGAAATCTTCAGCTTTCAAAATTAATTGTCAGAACATGACATCGACCAAGCGCAGCTTTTACGATGTCTTCGTAGCTACTGATTCGTAGCTTGGACTTTAACGCTACTGAAAACTAATCGCTGATAGTCCTAAATTTTGTCAACTGTGTAAAAGTTCTGTCACATGGTGAAATTCATTGTCATTGAAAAAAAAAAATATCACACTACTAATCTATCATTTTAAATATCACGCACGACAGAAACTCCTCATACTTTCCTCGGTTTCAGGAAATCGTTTAGTCATTTCACAGCAACAGATTATCTACCGCAAGGAGCATCCACCTTGTTGTGAGCTCAGCAAAATCCTCAATCCACTCACCGCTCCACTTGTGAGCAGTCAGCTTTCCTGTGCGGCCAGGTTTCCTGCACAGTGTCGGCGTAATCTCATTTTTGGGCAATACTTGTACCTGGTTGTCTAGCCAGAGTTGATTTCCACTCAATCTACGTGAACCCGCCGTACAGTACGCTCTCAGTGCTACATTTAACCGGCTTAATCCTCGAGTCAAGTACGATATAATGAACCAGGCTGCCTCGATTCATTCTAAAGTACTGGAGGTCAGAGCACGAACCATGCATCTCCGTGGGCTTGACACTAAATTTGCCTGTCTCATTCGACATGCGCACGCTGTGAAAAGGCGATAAATTATGTCATGTTCAGGCCCAAGTATCTGGCCTGTGAGCGCCAGACAACGCAAAAGCTTGCAAAGCGATGCCAGTTAATCCAAAAGACGGTGGTTGCGTGCCTTGTTTTCCTAAAATCCGCGCATCTTTTCTTTTTTTTTTTTTGCTGCATTGGCGAAATCTAGATTTTTGTTCTGCAATATTCGAACATGTAAACAGTAAATCGCTCATGCTTTGCATAAGGCACGTTTTTATCGCCAACAAACCCGCTGTTAACCCGGAACCAGACATAAGCCGCGTCCGTTTCTGCAAGCGCCGCCGGCTGCCGATCCCCACTATCGGAGCGACGGTGGCGCCACCTTCAGGTCGATCTCGCGGCGAATAACCATAGTACTTCCAGATCTGAAGTAATGTTACCAGGGAAATATGATATTTGGTTGTTAATGGTAATAAGAACACCTCCTCCGCGTGCGCTGTGATATCTTTACGGCAAACAATAAAATTCAGTAAGTCATCCAGAGCTTCATTATCACTGATGTCGCTTGTTAGCCATATTTCCGTTAGGATTACGGATCGGCAAGCTGATGGATATAGGAAAAGAGAACAAAGGGAAGATGTCCGTAGCAGACGCGTAGCCAAAGGGGGGGGGGGGGGGGGGGGGCTTATGCACCGTGCTGTCATGCACCGCCGACCAAAAGAACTACCGGCGCTCGAAAGCATTCTGGTTTTTGTCTACAATATCTTTTTCCGATTCGAAAAGACATTTCGGCACGAAAATTACGAACTTGGGCTACATTTCGTAGCAACGCTCATGCAGATGGAGTACATAAAGCCAGGAACCACTCCCGAGCACAAAATCTCAAGGGCGTTTAGATGGCGAGCGGGCTCGTAGCGTCAACTCGCGGCGGCCACGGATTGGGGGGGGGGGGGGGGGGGGAGAGAAACAAGACAGCGTAGAAGCCAGGTTTCCATTTCCATTCAGTGTTTCTAAGGCGATATTTCCTTCGCCTTCGACTCTCCGCTTCCTCAAAATCCCTGTCTCTTTTTTTGGGCTTTTTTTCTTTCTAGTGGCTTCTGCGAATCCTCACCGTGCTGTAGCAGCTCTTTATGGTACTCCCTCGCCTCCTCTCCTTTGGGAATGGAGACGGAGACGATCTGCCCTTTCAGACCTTAATTTCCTTGGCGCCCGTGGTGACGACAAAGGGAACCTGATCTTTTGTTTAAAGGTTCGGAGGCGTGTCGCCGATCAGCATTGACCCTGCTCACCGACTTCTCGAAGCAGGCTGGTGACCTTCTGAGAAGTAACGCCAGGGAAATGACCTCAGCCAACGGACGACTTCTCCGGCTACTTTAACTTGGTGAAGGATTTCCACCGCCAGCATGCACAAGATTGTCACCGACATCGGAGAAGCTAGCCCTCGCCACTGAAAGATGTGAAAGGAGGCTCAAGCACCACCCTCGGCAGCGGGCGGCATCTCAATCCATGCCTGTGCCCCGCTGATTAGACTGTACAGATGGAACTTTGTTTCCCAGCTAGGAAAGTCGGGATAACCGACAATATTTGAACGGAGAAATTGTCTCCGCCGAGAGCTCCTTTTTCTTCCTTCAAATTGTACATATTTCATCATGCAAAGAGTAGTATGGCTGCTCCTAGTCCATCTCCTTCGTCTCGGCTCCTCATGGTTCCACTGCGGTGATGTCTAGGCACCCGACCCCGATCACATATCCTCTCCTCTACCTCGGAGCGCATCTCTTCTCATCGTCACTCCGCAGCAGCAGCCTTCCGAGCCAGGACCCGGGAACCGCGGCCCAGTGATAGACATCCCAGGTGAACCAACGGCGCCCCCCTTCAACAGCACGCAGCGAAGTCGAATGAGACGAAGCGCCGTGGTCATTCACTTCTGCCTTCATGTCAAAGAAAAGAATAACATTTTTTTCACCTGCGCCAAGGCGTCCATGTCAAGACACTGAAGCCACAAAGATAACTGTGTTCTTATTTATTTTGACAGCATTGATGTCAGTTTTTCTGCCACAATTTTTGGCACATACATATATGTTCTGTTATAATAAAATAAATATTTTACTTGTCTTGACAGTGCATAGCGTTCAAGAATTCCTTTGCAGCCTCTAATACGCAATGGCTACTGGCAATGACAGTGCTGGTATTAATCAGATATTTGATTCCTCAACAAATTTTATATGGAGGAAGCCCCCATTTATATATAATATTATAATATTATTTGTGCATTATATTGTATATTATAACTATATATTATCTAGATTGTTACGAAGTTTATTTACACAGATGTTAGGATGCGCTGGAGATTAGCACACGAGAGCGGACAGAACCAGCTCCCTCTTCCTCTCCTGCTTATCCCGCCAAAACCTCATCTTCCTCCAATACTGGACCGCGGGAAGTGCGTGACACTGCCCCCTTCGCAGACGATGCCCGCCGGTCGAGTCAAGGTTCGTGACGTTTATAGAAGGGCTCCATGCGGGCCACGTGTACTACTTGAGCCTTCCGAGAACGACGACCTTGGGTGGCCAGGCGAGAGACTACAAAATTTACTGCGCTGAGGCTTTCCAGCACAATGAAAGGGCCAGTATAATGGTGCAAGTTTCTGGGACAAGCCGCGCTTACGCAACGGCGTCCAAAGCCACACCAAGTCACCGGGGGCATAATTGACATCTTGATGACGCTTGTCGTAGCGTTGCTCGTAACGTTCCTGAGAGGCTGGAGTGCGAAGTCTAGCGAGTCGACGAGCTTCTTCAGCCAAGGAGAGAATATGCGAAGTTTCAGCCGGGAGTGAGAAAGACAAAAAACGTGTACAGAGTACTTCGTGGAAGTCGTGCGTAAAGAAGAAAAAACGGACTGTAGCCTGTCGTTTCTTGCTTAGCAGTGGTAAATGCGTACGTTATAAACGGAAGGACTTCATCCCAGTTTTTGAGGCGGGAGTCAACACACATTGCGAGCATATTGCTAAGCGTACCATTGGTGCGCTCGGTAAGACCGTTTTTTGTGGGTGGTAAAGAGTTGTTGTTGTTGCGACTGTAGGAAGATGGAGAAGAAAATGCACGGGCCTGCTACTGGCTCTGTAGCTGAGCCACCTCCGCTGCCTCGTGCAGACAGAAGAGAAAATAGAGAAGAAAGAAAAGGAAGAGGGGGAGAAAGACGCGCGCCGCCACAACAGCCATCGTCCACCACCGAAGCGACGAGGGGTGCAATGACAGCCTACAACAGACAATTTGGTGACAGGCAAGCCCCTGCCGCAAGCAGCGGTGACCTTCCTGTCCCAGCCCCATCCGGGGTTTATAATGGCGAAAATGGGATGAGCAGAGGCGAAGAAATTCTTCTAAACCTTCTGCCGTAAACTGTCGTCCACGGTCGTTTAAAACACACAAGGAGGCCCATGTCGAAGAATGATGGACAGTAGGGGGTAGCCTAGACATCAGAAGCAGTGGCTGACAGTATGGCAGCAGTTTCACAGTACCGCGTAAGGTAGTCTACGCAGACTATATGACCCAGCGGTTTCCGTTAGAGGAACGGGGAAACGGTCCTATAGAAGGTCAATTCCCGCCTATTCGAATGGGGTTTGTGGTGGCGTTATAGGTTTAAGATGACCCGGCGGAGAGCAGGTTGGGTGCTTGAAACGCTGGCACTGGAGGCAGTTGGCCACATAACGTTGAGTAGTTTGACGCATCTTCGGCCAATAAAAACGTTCCTTAGTTCTGTGCAAGGTCCTGGCGAAACTCAAGTGTCCAGCTGTGGCTACGTCGTGCATTACCCGAAGAACATGACACCTAAGACTTGTAGGAACTACCAGAGGAAACCGCGCACCTACTGACCAGTAGTTCTTCCTGTATAGTAGATCATCACGAATGCAGAATGGGGTCGTAGGGTTCCGGGAACTTGCGGCATGAAAAAGCGGCGTCAACTCCTTGTCGTTCCGCTGCGCAATCTTGAATTCATCAACATCGGGGAAGCATGGATAGATAGTAGCTATATATTCATCCAAGATCTCATTGTCGCAATCAGTAGTTTCAAGTCGCAGCCGTGACAACCAATCAGCACCTCCGTGCTTGCGACCACTCCTAAAAGACACAGTAAAATTCAATTTTTTAAGGCGCGAAGCCCCCCGCGCAAGGAGTCCACAGGGATCACGAAGGTTTACAAGCACGCATAAGGAAAGATGGTCCGTCACAATTTTTAAATGCACATCCATAAAGATATGGCCTAAACCGTTGCACACCAAAAACAACAGCTAAGTATTCCTGTTCAGTTACTGTGTAATTACGCTCAGCCTTGCTCAAAGAACGGCTTGCATACGCAACATGTTCATCGCCTTTGTGGCGCTGTATGAGCACAGCACCAACTCAAACTGCGCTGGCGTCAGTGTGAAGTTCTGTTGAAGCTGATGAACAAAAGTGGCGTAGTACAGGTCCTGATCTCAAAATAAATTTTAACTGACGAAAGGCGGAGTCACAATCAGCAGTCCACGTGAAAGGCACATCTTCTTTCAGAAGACAAGTAAGGGGATATGCTAGATCAGCGAACTTCGGAACAAACCGCTGGAACTAGGAGCAAAGCCCCAAAAAACTCCTGTGCTGTTTTAACGATTTCGGCGGTTTAAAAGAAGTGACAGCTTCAGTTTTTTTTTTTCAGATCAGGCCTGACCCCATTCTTGTCTACAAGATGTCTAAGTACCACTGTCTGGCGTTCTCCAAAACTACATTTCTTGGAATTGAGTACCAGACCAGCTTTCTCAATACCCTCCACAACAATCTCCAGTCGACTGTTGTGTTCCCGAAAAGTAGTCCCGAATATTACTACATCGTCCAAATAACACATACTAATGGGCCACTTCAGTCCGCACAAAACTGTATCCATGAATCTTTCGAACGTGACTGGAGCGTTATGTAATCCAAAGGGCATCACATTATATTCATACAGCTAGTCTGGGGTGATGAATGCCGTCTTTTCTTTATCTTTCGGGTGCATTGGAATCTGCCAATAGCCTTATCGCGGTCAAATGAGGAGAAATAGGAGGCAGACTGTAAGCAATCAATGGCGTCATCAATACGTGGCAAGGGATACACGTCCTTCTTGGTAACAGTATTCCGCCGTCGATAATCAAAACAAAACCGTCATGTGCCATCTTTCTTTTTGACGAGTATCACAGGGGCAGACTATGGACTAGACGATTCCTGAATGATGCCCTTATGCAGCATATCACGAACTTGTTCTTCGATTGTTTGGCGCTCTGATGGGGATACACGATAAGTCTTCTGACGGATTGGATCAGCAGTCCCAGTATTGATTCGGTGCTGAGTACGGGAAATGGGAATCCGTGGTGGCGAGTCCCGAAAGAAATGAAAAGCCGTAGCATGTTTCGACAGAACTTCCACTAAACTGTAACGGTCACTTGTTGGCAGGGATTTGCTACTCATGGCACGAAACTTTGTCTTGTCTACTTCTGAGCATGCGGTAGGCTTGGAATTGTCTATAATGAGCACTGCCACTGATTTAAAAGCGTCTTCGTCAAAGTTGGCAAGTTTTAGACAACGTGGTAATACAACAGGTTCGTTAGAGCAGTTAGTCGTCCACGAAGAAGAATGGCCATTAATGACTGAGATGATGCACCGGGGAATCAGCATACTTTTCTTCGCGCAGTTGTGGGTGAGTGGTTCAACCACAGCGTCGAACGCATCACTGGCACAGCTTGAACTAACAACTTGTATAAACTCTGCTGACATTGCAGGAATGATTATGTCGTCGGAAACCGAAAGCCTGGTAGGATTGGTCCGCGAATTTTCGCATAAAGCAGATTCAATTCCAGTGCTCACAGAAATGTCTCCGTTGCGAAAGACGAGAGTGGCCCCACATTGTTCCAGAAAATCGAGTCCGAGAATTACGTCATTCGTTGATCGAGCAAGTACTGTGAATTCAGTTCGGAATGTGTGGCCAGCGATAACAAGATTCACGGAACAGACTCCAAGTGGGCTAAGCGATTCGCCACCAACACCACACAATGTCGCCACACTATCCCAACCAAACATAATTTTACGACCAAGGCAGTTTAAAAAGCGAGACTTATAATAGAAATGGTTGCACCTGTGTCCAACAACACCATAGCACGTACACCATCCACAAACACTTCAATTCGGTTCTTTAACATCGGAACGGGCAGAGGCATAGGTAAGCTAGAATAATTTGCGACCTCGCCTCCATCGGCCGCACTCACTAGTTTCCCGGAGGTGGCGACCGTCGTCGAGGAGAAGGGGAGCGTCGTAGGCGCCGAGATGGTGGTGTCAGGCTACGGTCAGAGGCCGGAGATTCGCTTCGGTTTATCGCCATTTTGCGTTCTTGTCGTCTAGCTGTTGTTCTGTACTCATCCCGGCCAGGTGTTCTTCTATATGAATCATCATTGTCAGCAGGAAACCATGTACGGGAGTTCACCCACTGTCGGCGACACTGTTGGTACGGACGGCGGCTGCAGCAAAAACGCGAAATGTGGCCGATCATTCCACAGGCATAACACACTGGTAGCTCACGTTCATTCGATGAATAAGGCTCATCGTCGCTTGGATTAAACGCTGCATGTTCTGGATGTAGTCTACGAGGAGGACGAGAGTGATCGCTGTTGTAGGCGTTGATGGTGAGAGGCGATGAACAGCAGAGCATCGGATACCCGAAGGAGATGTAACAGAGCGAGCATAACAGGTAGAAGATGGGCTATTCTCTGCCGAAGAGGTGCCACAGTAGACGGGTTTGACGTGGCCCCCAATATCTTGATGCCTCCGAAGCTCTTCGCGGACGATCTGTCGAATTTTATCTGTCATGCTCGTCGTTTCAGACACATCCGCACTGGCGACAGTTGTGACATTAGCGCACAGACCAAACTTCGGGGTGATACGGCGTCGCTTCAAACCTTCAAACGTGCAGCAGTGTCGTGTTATATCAGAGGTTGTATTCAAATCGACCTTGCAGATGAGAATGTTGTACACGTCTTACGCTATTCCTTTGTGGAGGTGGCCCACTTTGTCCTCCTCAGTCATCCTAGCATCAATTATTCTGCACAGCTTGAGGACTTCTATGTAAGTTGTGCAGGTCTCCCCCGGTACTTGCGCTCGTTGAGCCAGAGTCTGCTCGGCGCTCTTTTTTCGAGCATCGGCATCACCAAATCCCGCTCTCATTTCCTCCATGAAGCGATTCCGGGTGATAAGGGATGTTTCATGATTTTCAAACCTTGTTAGCGCAGTTTCTTCAAGAAAGAATGCTGCATTCGCCAGCTTGGTATTCGCATCCCAGCGGTTGTATTTGCCCACGCGAATGTAATGGGTGAGCCAGTCATCCACGTCTTCCTCGGGCTGGCCATAGAAGTGCCGGGGTTCTCGATAGGGCTGTGCAGCGGTCGGTTGAGGTGCTGGCGTGGGCTGCGTTGAAACATCTGCTTGTGCCATGCCCGTGCGTAACGGGGGTAGCCCAGCAATTCTTCTGCTTCGGCGAAGTAGGAGAGGTTCCGTGGTGATCTATACCCGCAAACTCCACCACACTTGTTACGAGGTTTATTTACACAAATGTTAGGATGCGGTGGATTGTTGTTGTTGTTGTTGTCCAAATAACTTATGGCGCATACCCGGAGGGGGATCGGCCAAGAATTGGGTAGCAAAGAAAATTTTTGAAGCGTACTTGCATAAACAAAATTGATTTGAGGGGTAGAGGAAAGGAAACAAAACGGGAAATAAGTTAAATATAAAATAAAAAGCGGTAACACTCCCGGGCGATTGACACTGCAATTGTAGAACAAGTGATATTTAAATATTTACAAAGGCAAACTATTTGATTCCAGTAAACTGTTTTGCATGGCGGTAAAAACAGACCTGTGACTGTAGTAAAGGATGGTGGCGCCAAATGATAACAATGTCGGGCTGCTTAAACTAAGGCCAAGCTGTTGCAATGGCCTTTTCATCAACTGTCTTCTCAACATAGTGAAGCGGCGGCAAAACATTAAAAGTGATCTAATGTTTCTTGTTCAGCGCAAAATGCGCAGACGGGAGACAGTGCCAAACCAGACCTGTAAATATAGACATTTAAAGGTGGGATACGGCATCACAGCCTTGTTAGAGAAATCTCAAGTTGCCGTGAATGACATAGTTTACTATTCCAAGAATAATTTAGATACAGGTAGTCATCAGATCTTAAAAGATGTCCATTTTTTTCATATTTAATAGAAGTTTTCTCCGAAACCTCGCTGCTGTGATGTACGCTGTCGCCGGAAGGATAGATATACAGGGCCATTGAGGGACTCTTTTGCCAAACTGTCAGCATATTGATTTAAAGTCACATTGCTGTGGCCTGGTACCCATACCATATGCACAATTTTCAAATGTCTAGGGATCAGGGAGACAAAGGTTTTTACTATTGCAGACTCCACCGACGAAGAGAGGGATGAACGCAAGGATAGAGAGTCGGAAATTATAGCCATTTTAGAAAAAGAGCAGTCCAATTTCCGTAAAGCAAGTACCACCGCCAGAAACTCCGCTTCAAAAATTGGTGTGAAGTCCGGAAGACGGACAGAAAAAGACCGTTCTAAATGCGGACAATATATACCCACACCCGCCTTTTCATTAAATTGAGATGCGTCAGTAGCTACTACTAAATTAGCAGAAAGGTTTCTTAAATGATCTTCTAATAATCCGTTTAGAATAACGGATGATAAGTCTTTAGCATTATTCGGGAATAGGTCGTCAAAGACAATTTCAACAGATGAACCGATGGTTTGTATCGGTAGAATACTAGGAAAGGAAACATATAAAGGGTCCAGCAAATTTTTGACCATAATAACCTGCGGGGTGTGAAATTTAGGCCAATGGACACCGAAAAAGGAGGTCGGTTGACAGCAAAAAATAGACATAAATCGGTGAAACTTTGATTCATATATCCTTAGGTACGTCTGAACAGTTACAATTTGTAATCTATATATCAAAGGAAGAATCCGAGCTTCAAGGTAGAGTACATTGTTGGCCACAAAGTTTGGATGTCCAAGACACAACCGGAGCGCTTCTCGCTCCAAGAGAACAAGCGGTCGAATTTTATAAGCTGCTGAACCAGAAAACAAGACTGAACCGAACTCTAAAATTGGACGCACATACATATTATAAACCATTAAAAGCACATCTCTCCGCATTCCAGACCGGGGATGACTAATTCGGCGCAACATGCCCACAGCCCGAGCCCCTTTCGTAGCAATATGGTTAATGTGGGGCTGCCATGAAAGATTATCATCATAAGTGACCCCTAAATACTTTAATGATTTAACCTGAGGTATTATTTGCTGCTGATACATTACAGACAGACTTATAGAATCTTTTATATTGAAGACGAGGACCGCACTTTTGTTCACATTTAATGTGAGACGCAATCGACACAACCAATTCTCAATAGAGTTCAGGTACGTTTGCAAGCGGAGATAAAGGGATTGAATATCCGATGCAGTTGCAAAAAACGCAATATCATCTGCATATACGTAAGTGCGAACGTCATGATTACCTGGTATGGGGCTGAGTAGTATGTTGAAAAGGACTGGTGAGAAGACTGCTCCTTGCGGCACTCCCCTGGCTTGCTTATATCTGCCAGAATGACAGCCATTTAATGCACAGTAAAACTCTCGGTTTTGGAGGAATTCAGATATCCAGGCTACTAAATAATGTGGAAAGTGGAGAGATTTTAATTTTTGAATTAGAATGTTATGCTCAACGCTATCATAGGCTTTCGCTATATGTAGCGTTATCAAGGCAGCGTGCATTTTTTGGCGCCGCTAAAGGAACTCGACTCTCGAGGTCAGCATGCGCATTCCAGATCGAACACTTTTGACGCAAACCAATTTGACAAGGACTGAGGATATTTTCTTTATTCATGAAGTCCGAAATACGTATAAGTATGACTCTTTCAATTGATTTTACAATGTTTGATGTTAATGCAATTGGTCTTATATTATCAATGAACAAGGCACCGCTTTTATTCCTAAGTAAAGGAATTATTTTGGCAAGTTTCTATTCTGGGTGTATCCAAGCATGTTTGATAAAATAATTTACTAGCTCTAATAACGTCTCAGGTGACTCGTGAAAAAGAATTTTTAACATTTTTGAAGTTACGTTACCAGGACCGGGAGCAGCAGCTGGTAATCTCATAACTATAGGAGAAAGCTCAGAAACGGAAATTTGAGGATCATAATTAACTGGTTTCATTGGCATTACAGATATCGACCATGAAGGAAGTGTAGACGAGAAACGCTTCTTCAGTCCTTTGGCAATTGTTTTAATTGTGTCTATTGCTTCATGGGGAGCCAAAATAAGGGAATGTAGATTTTGTGATTGCGGAATTTTTTTCCGCGAGCATAAAAAACCAAAAAGAGCAGTTCGGTTGCCAGATTTGGACAGGAAATCAAAATGCTTAACATCATAATCTTCCTTCGCTTTTGCAACTGTACGTTTAAAAGCAGCTGCAATGAACTTAAAATCATGCCAGTTTTTCGGGCACTGGTTGTGGAGAAGCTTTTTCCATGCCGCCTTTCTACGCCTGTAATCTCGGGAACGATCAGCATTCCACCAAACAGTTGAAGTAGTCCCCTTTGAGCTCCGTACCAAGATCTCAGACTTCTTACAGCAATCCTCAATAACCGAGCATAAGCGTTTTAATTTTTGTTTTTCATCCGTGTTAGTCACTGACTCAAGATTTGAGCGTAAAGTTAACTCAAAGATATTATAGTTTATAAACGACTTCAACTGAGAAGTCGCCGGAGTTACAGAGCGATTAACATCAAACGCAATCGGTATGTGGTCACTAAAGGTGCCACAATCAAATGTCGACCAATTATTAACGAAAAGACTGGGAGAGTAAAAGTGTAATCTAACACCGATTGAGTGTGCTTTCTTATGAAAGTGTCCGAACCCGAATTTCTGCAGGAAAAGTGATGTGTTACCCAATCCCAAAGACGCTTGCCACAACTATCTGTCTTGTAGCCCCATGACACATGATGCGAATTAAAATCACCTGCCAGAAGAACTGAGTTTCGACAATTAACTAATAGCAGATCTTGAGGTTTTGTATCTTGTACACCGCTAGGGAAATAAGCATTCACTAAAGAAAATGGAGAGTGCCCTGGAATTTTAAAGTCTAGGGCCAATAACTCACAATCAGTAGAAGATAGCTGGAAAAAAATCTTAGCCCTCTGACAGAATTTTGTACAGACAAATATAATTAAACCTCCTCCTTTTGATTGGCAATCTTGTCGGAATTAATGATAATTTTGTAAATAGAAATGCTTTTCGGCTGTTAGCCAAGTTTCTTGCAAAATAATTATATGTGGATTATATTGAGAAGAAATGAAGACTTAATCTGTTGAAGCTGTTAGAATTGAACGATAGTTCCACTGGATAAGGTTTAGTGCCCCTATGATGGCGAAATCTGGGCAGGCGCAACAGCCTGCCCCGAAATATTGATACGTGGCAAGGTAAGGCCAAGAGATTGGTACACGATGACTCCGCGCACAGCCCACAGAAGCACAGCAGCGTTAACCGGGCACCAACCGACACTGCTCGCACGTCGTCTTCACCAAAACTCACGAGCTTCTTCTTCTTCCGTCCTTATGCCGATGCCAGTGCATGCACCGCCTAATGTAGCCCTAACCCGCCGGCTGAAAAGCACCGTCCCGGTGCGTACTAGCGTCCGAACCAGGGTCCGTGTAGTATTGCTTAAGGCGTGCAACATGGACCGTCTCGGTGCGTGGTGTAGAGGTATGCGTTGCGGGGTACAAGGGCTCAATTTCATATGTCACTGGAGTCACTTCTCGTAGAATGCGGAAAGGGTCCTGTATAACGGGGCAAAAATTTTTCCGAGAGGCCAACGCGGCGAGCTGGGGTCCAAAGCAGCACGAGAGAGCCGCAAGAATACTGTGTGTTGCGATGACAGGAATCATAGCGACGTTTCTGTGAGTGCTGGGATGCTGCGAGTCGGTTGCGAGCAACAACGCGGGCATCATCAGCTCGGGCTATGGCGTCACGAGCATATGAGCTGGCAGTGACGGCCGAAGGGAGCAAGCTGTCAAAAGGAAGCAGAGGTTCACGGCCGTATAGAAGATATAAAGGGAAGTAGCCGGTAGTGCCGTGACGCGGCGGATTGTATGCGAATGTCACAAATGGCAGCATTATATCCCAGTCGCGGTGGTCATCAGAAACGTCATAGACAGCATGTCAGTTAATGTCCGGTTAAGGCGTTCAGTAAGCCCGTTCGTCTGTGGATAGTAGGCAGTCGTGAAAGAATGACGAACGTTGCACAATCGTAGGATCTCGTCGACTATACGCGCAAGAAAACAAAGGCCATGGTCGGTGAGCAGTTGGCGGGGAGCTCCGTGGACGAGTATAACGTCGTTGAGGAGGAAAGCAGCGACATCAGTTGCACAACTGGTTGGTATTGCTCGTGTGACCGCGTAGCGTGTGGTGTAATCAGTGGCCACCGCAATCCATTTGTTCCCCGATGCGGACAGTGGAAAATGCCCTAGAAGATACAGACCCACTCGAGAAAATGGGTCTATGGGGACGTAGATCGGCTGCAGAAGTCCAGCTCGTAAAACTGATGGCTTTTTCCGGCGTTGACAGCGGTCACAAGCGGCCGCGTAGCGGCGGACTGCGCGGTATAGGCCTGGCCAAACGAACCGACGGTGCAAACTGTCATATGTGCGAGAGACGCCTAGATGACTTGCTGTGGAAACGTCGTGAAGCTGTTCAAGGACGGTTGTGCGTAGGTGCTGAGGGACTACTAGTAGAAGGTCGGGGCCATCAGGTCGTATATTGTGCCGGTATAAGGTGCCGTCGTGGAGCCCAAACAAACGAAGGGAAGGGTCATGGCGATCGGCGCTGAGGCGATTTATAATTTCGCGAAGCTGAGGGTCCTGGCGTTGCTCCTGGCGAATGTTAGAAAAGTCAGAAATAGAGAGCACGCAAGCGTCATTGTCACATTCAAGTTGGCTTGGCGGGTCGACTGGATGACGGGACAGGCAATCGGCATCCCGATGCAACTGGCCAGACTTATAAAGTACTGAAAAATTGTACTCCTGAAGGCGCAAGGCCCAACGTCCAAGGCGGCTAGTAGGGTCTTTGAGTGTGCAAAGCCAGCACAATGCGTGGTGGTCAGTGACTACTGTGAATGGCCGCCCATACAAGTAAGGGCGGAACTTTGTAATGGCCCAAACTAGGGCTAAGCACTCACGTTCAGTGATGGAATAATTTTGTTCGGCCGCAGAGAGGAGTCGGCTGGCATAGGCGATGACGCGGGGTAACCCGAGCTGACGTTGTGCGAGAACGGCACCAATTCCATGACCACTTGCGTCGGTGCGTACTTCTGTGGGCGCTGACGGATTGAAGTGAACCAACACTGGCGGACTGGTAAGGTGGGCAATAAGTGCGACGAAGGCGGCCGATTGTTCATGGCCCCAGGAAAAGGGGACCCCTTTTTTCAGAAGCTGCGTGAGTGGACAGGCGATTTCCGCGAAGTTTGGTACAAATCGCCGGAAATATGAGGAAAATCCCGGGAAGCTACGCACGTCGCTGCTAGATTTCGGTATAGCAAATCACTTACAGCGCGAATTTTGTCGGGGTCCGGCTGGATGCCATGGGTGTTGACCAAGTGTCCTAGGACCTTGAGTTCCCGGCGACCAAAGCTACACTTCTTGGAGGTCAACTTAAGGCCAGCTCGTCGGAAGACGCCAAGAATAGCCGAAACGTGATGGAGGTGGTCCTCAAAAGTCGATGAAAATACGATGACGTCATCGAGGTAGCACAGACATGTGGTCCATTTGAACCCGCGTAGTAAAGAGTCCATCCTGCGCTCGAAGGTGACAGGGGCATGACATAATCCGAAAGGCATCACCTTGAATTGGTAGAGGCCATCTGAGGTGACAAAAGCCGTCTTTTCACGATCTCTTTCGTCCACAGAGATCTGCCAATATCCAAAACGGAGATCTATGGAGGAGAAGTAGTTGGCGCCATGCAGGCAGTCGAGGGCGTCATCGATCCTTGGAAGAGGGTACACGTCTTTCTTGGTTATCTTATTTAGGGGGCGATAATCTACGCAAAACCTCCAGCTGTTGTCTTTCTTTTTAACGAGTACTACCGGAGACGCCCAGGGGCTGCTCGACGGCTCAATAATGTTGCTGGCCAACATTTTCTCCACTTCTTCCTGAATGACCCGGCGTTCGGAAAGAGCAACTCTGTAAGGCCGTCTGTGAATAGGGCGGGCATCTCCAGTATTGATGCGATGTGTGACGACGGACGTTTGGCCCAGGGATCCGTGACCTAAATCAAATGTCGCTGTACGACCGCAAAAGGCCGGCAAGGGCGCTTGCATATTCGGGACGCAGGTCAGAGGCAACCATGGCTGAGATGCGGTCCTCCGGACTATGTGAGGGGACAGGTTGTGCAGGTACCTCGGCGGGATGGTCGGACAGCACTGCAGAAATGGTAAAGCTGGACAAAGGTGACAGCTCGGTAAGGAAAATGCCCTCCGGGAGAACTTGCGAAGACATGGTAAAGTTGAGTACGGGAATTTAGGTGAGGTTATTCTCGACGTGTACAATGTTATGAGGTAGGACGATGTTCCGCTGTAGAGTGACGTCGGTGATGGGGTTGACAACGTAGTCGCCGTCAGGAAGGGAGGGAAAAGGTGACATGGGCACATTTACTGCCGCTTCGGGAGGTAGGCGCGTAAATGTACTGGAGCGGAGGCGAGGCAGGGATTGGTCAGCACAAGCGTCGTGAACACAATGTGGCAGGGCTAGGCGGAGAAGTCTGGAGGCACAGTCAATGAGAGTGGAATGGGCTGTTAAAAAGTCTAGGCCTAAAATCACGTCTTGAGGACAAGTATTAAGGACGGCGAAGAGCACAGGGACGTGATGGCCGGCGATGCTGACGCGTGTAGTGCACATTCCGATGATGGTAGCAGTGTTTCCATCGGCAACACGAACTGTAGAGGTGTTAGCGGGCGTAAGAACTTTTTTGAGGCGCTGGCGGAACGACAAACTGAGGGCTGAAATATGGGCTACACTGTCAATAAGGGCAGAAACGAAGACTCCGTCCACAAGAATGTCAATGAGGTTGCGTTTCGGTGGGGGGTCGGTTCCGAGTTGACAGTCCGGGTGGGTAATGCAGCGTCACTCGCGGGCGCTGCACTCGCTAGTTTCCCGAGTAGGTGCCGGCGTATGGTGGGCAGGAGCTGCGAGGAAGGATCGGTGAGCGGGATCGACGAGCCAGTGGGGATGGAGATCGGCTGGTGCGACGGGCAGTGGGGACGGTTTCGTTGCGAGGCTGATCTGTTTGAGGACAATAATGTCCAGGTCCATCATAGGCGGGGCTCTTCTGGTTGGGCATGGAGGCGTCGAGGTCCATTGTAGTATTGACGGTCGGCGTAGTAATAAGAGCGAGGGGCGAAGAAGGTACGGCTACGGCAATAACGAGATGTATGGCCGGCACGACAGCAAATGAAGCAAATTGGCCTGTCGTCTGCGGTGCGCCACTCTGCAGGATTGCGGCTAAGGTAGCGACGTGGGAAAGCCTGGCTCGCGGTAGCAGCAGCCACTACAGGAACAGGGTGTGCTGGTGACGGTGGCGGCACGGGGCTGGAGGAGATGCCGACGTTTTCGAGTTCTTGGCGAACAACGGCCTGTATCATGGCCATAGTGTCGGGCGGCGGAGACGTGAGTGGTGCAGGAGCCAAGGCCTCGAGTTCTCTCCGGATGATCCGAGTGATGTTCGCTGGATGAGAAGGCTGTTCTAAAGGCGGCAGGTCAGCGCAGGATGATGTAGCCGCCACGTTTGGAAGGCGGTCAGAGCGATGTACGATACGCCGTTGTTTAGCCTGCTCGAATTTTCGACAGACGGTAGCGCAATCCGTACAGAAGAGGATATGGAACGCATCATCCGCTATACCCTTGAGGATATGGCCTATCTTGTCACCTTCTGGCATGAAGCTGTTCACCTTGCGGCACAACGAAAGGACGTCTTGAATATAGGCAAGGTAGGACTCCGTGGTGGATTGGGTGCGAGTGGAAAGTTCTGTTTTTGCTGCGCGAGCCCGCCCAATCGGCTTTCCGAATAAGTCCTGTAGCTTTTATTTACAGATTTCCCAGGTCACTAGCTCTTGCTCGTGATTTTGGAACCACGTCCGAGTTGTTCCCGCCAAATAGAAGATTATGTTTGCCAGCATAATGGTCGCGTCCCAGTGGTTGATTAATTCTGCTGCAGCGCTCGTACTCATCTAGCCAGTCGTCGACGTCCGGCTTGTCTTCGCCATTAAAGATGGGAGGGTGGCGGATCTTCGTGAGTACCACTGGTTGAGCCGATGTTGCTGCGATGGTAGGGGATGCCTCGGAGGTCATAGTGGTCATTGCTGACGTCGTTGTCAGCCCAAATAGGTGGCGGCCACTGCGCAAATAAAGATTTTCTGTGCTATTTTGCTCTTATATTTTGTTCTGAGCGCACGGGGATCTTGAGTCACCTCCACCAAGATGAGACGTGGCAAGGTAAGGCCAAGAGATTAGTCCACGATGACTCCGCACACAGCGCACAGAAACACAGCAGCGTTAACCGGGCACCAACCGAGACTGCTCGCACGTCGTCTTCACCAAAACTCACAAGATTCTTCTTCTTCCGTCCTTATGCCGATGCCAGTGCGTGCACCGCCTAATGTAGCAATATTATCATTTGGCTTTGATGCATGCTGATGTTTCTTTGATTTTGGTTGGGGACGCGGAGAAGAGTGGTGGGACATGGCAGACCCACACAGTTTTAGAATTCCTACATATGATTCCATCATCTCTGCGTCATTAATGCCTCCATCCTCATCTGGAGGAGTAGTCATGTGAGGCGTAGCAACATTAGTGCTTTCAAGCAGTTGAGAGCTCTCAGAGGGCATGTTTGCTACGAAAGGGGCTGTTCCTGATTGCAGGGCTTGCGTTAGCTGAACTGCCAGAACGTTAGAGAAACACTCTGTGACAGTAGTCACTATACAGTCAACCATTTTAGTCATTGAGGCTTACACTGCAGTCATTATCGCTTTTGAGATTGATGCATCCAGAGGCACACCTGATCGGGCTGACACACCTATATAACCGTGCAATCGCTCTTTAAGATCTGTTGCAGCGTCACGACGAGAACAGCGTTTTCTATCTATTCTAGAATTTGAAGCTCCTGTTTTCGAAATGGACCCTCCAAGGAGTTTGCAGCGTGGGCTCCACCGCAAAGGCAACATTTGACGTTTTGTTGTGAACATGATGACGAATGATGATCATCGCCACATTTGCAACACCGCACGGAGGACTTACAACCACGAGCACTGTGACCATATCGCCAGCAATTAGTACACTGCAGTGACTTAGATTGAAGAGGATCCAAACGGAAGATAATTGGCCATGCTTTTATCTCTGACGGGCATGAAGTTCCCGCAAATGTGGCAATCACTGACTCTGTTGGTACCCGCGTATTATTAGCCTTCCGGCTGCAACGATACACCGCTACCACACCAGCCGCCGAAAGAACGTCGAGGGTCTCAGCTGGAGTTAAAGAAGAGTCTACTCCTCGGACCAAACCTTTTGTGCATGCAAGATGAGTAGGGATAAAGGTGCTCACCTGAAGCGATCCAAATGAATGGCATTCAAGCAGATCCTTAACGCAATTCAGGTCTGGAGATCGGCACAGTATCCCGCCTCGCCCAAACTGCCTCACTTCTGTGATCGAGTAATACAGGGAAGAGGCTGCCTGGAGAGCAGCTTGAACAGTCCCAGGGTTATTCATTTTGATAAATCGCCATCCTTGGGCACCAGCGCCACAGGAATGTTTGGAACGCCAGATCGTTGGAACGCTTCCAGAGGTAGATCGTGAGGCATAATGAAAGCGGACCAGGGGGAGCGCCCCCGGCCGGGAGACTGCGGAGACATCACTTTACAGTTGCAATCTCTCTGCGAGTGTTATCAACACGGTGAAAACCGCAAATGCGCTGGGGAAACCAGAAAAAGAGGACCAGCCGCCCAATACTGAGCCGATTCACGCCTTCTGCTCGTAGCTGTCAAGGTTGTCAGCTCTGTTAGGCAGCGATGGCGACACAGCGAGCATTTCAGAGCCGTCAGGGCACAAAATTGTGCTTCCTCTTCCTCTTCTGCTTATCCCGCAAAACTTCATCTTCCTCCAATACTGGACCGCGGGAAGTGCGTGACAGTATATATATATATATATATATTATATGGAGGTACTTGAGCCCCCCCCCCCCCCCCCCCGACCAAAATTTTTGGCTACGCCACTGTTGAATTATTGTTTTTTTTCAGATTCCTCATAAAGCTGTTTTTCGTTTGGTTCAATAACTCCGTAAAATACTATGTTATTTCTTCTCGAGCGGTCCTCGAGATCATCCAGTCGTGTGTCCAACTCAGAAAGTGGCTGAGGCATTCTATCTGTGCTAGCTGGAAGTGTTCAGACTTCTCTGTTCGCAACGTGTTAAGACGTTCACACTGGGTTTCGAGGTAAGCGATTCGTTTGCGTAAGGCAGATATTGATTCATCTGTTGCTACCTGTTGGCTTTTGAAGCCTTGTACTTCAGTGGTAAGGTGTGACTGTCCAGCGGTCAACTTTTGCAGTTCGCTCAAAGCAGCCATGAAGGTAATGGGGTCCCGAATTCGTTTCAACATCGCCCGACCGTAGCAGTAAAGCGCGAACGACATTGCCGCAGCTGCAAGGCAAAAGCAGCACAGCGGGCTCAGCAGCTGTACCAGGCAATAATTACTAGTTTTCTTAGACAAAAAGGTATATGACCCCCAACCTACATTAGCGAAGATAAACGGATCAGTGGCCCGGGCAGAGGCTCAGCCACAGAGCCCACAGTAGGCACAAAGTACGTATCGCTCCTTACAGGTGACCTGTACGCTACTGTCAGTAACAATGGTGCCACCGATACAGCTTCTTTGGGCCATCATTCTAGAGATGGCGTTTTCGGGGGTTTCCAGTTGTCAGTGGCGACCAGGTGTAGTGCACACAGTTCGCCTGCTTGATATGGCATCCGGATGTCTGTTATGTAACTGGGCGTCCTTGCCGTCCCGACTGGCGGGGAGCAAGAGCGACGATTTGGGCAAGGACGTGCATGGCGAAGCTAAACGATTTAGCGGCCCGTGCAGAGGCACAGTCGCAGAGCCCACCCGTGAACTCTTGTTTCATAATTTAAGCCACCGAACTCTTATTTCGGACAATACCTTCGCCTGTTGTTGGTCGCCCTTGGAAATATCTACATCGGTAATATCGAGGTGCTCTTACGACGAAAGCGATATCCCATCACATACTCTTTGCCACTAGTGTTAATCTGCCTTCAATATGACACCCATTGCATCATACGCATCATTGAACTGCCAGCAAACAGCTTGATGCTTTGTTTTCTCGCACGATTCTCTCATTCGTTTCATATATACTGTTCGGTAGCTTTCCTAATATGCCTGCTTCATCGGTTTCTTCCTATTTCCGGCCTCTCCTAGTCGAGGCTACCGCTCCGTAGGACACTCACTTGCGGAGAGCGCACTCCAGCCAAATCTATGATCGCTCATGAGTGACATTTTGTGCCCCTAGTTCCGAACGATATGAGCCAAAACCACAGACCGCAATAGCGTTCTCGTGCACCGTCCCATCGCTCAGTTATGACAAGAGCTCGGGGAGAAACGGACGCGCAGCAGGCCCCCATCACCACAACTGGGTCGTACATGTTCTCGAACTCCCGGAGCAACCTGCGCCGCTGCGGGGCACGGCGGGGAGAAATTCAAGATAGAAACGAGGCAGCGCACCAGGAGGAGCGGTAGGAGCGTGGTTAGCAGGTTGAGAGGGGGAGGGGGGGGGGGGGCAGAAATATGAAGAATGCTTCGAGCGGGACTCATTAATAAAACGCGGCCGAGCAGCACAAGATAAGCGTGCCTAGCTTGGCGGTCTCCCCTCTCAGCCCTCTTCTCCGGGACCGGAATTAAGGTTTAATTAATTACCTGCCGCGTAAGCAAAAATCACGCGTGCGCAGACTAAAAGGGACCGTTAGGCGCCGGTACAAGGAGCCCCTGTCCACTCCTAATGCGCCCCGCCATGAGGGGAGGTGCCGTGACTTCAGCTGTGGTGCTCGTGAAAACCACACAAGTACAGTGTAGGTAGATATCACGTCCTAAATGGACATCATGACAAGCCGATTTGTTTTAGTCTTGCTCGCAAGCTTATTTCTACGGAGGGGCAGGGCATATTCCGCTGGCCCATCTGCAGAACATCAGTTAGACGGCCGTGACACATTCGTTGGTGGACTTCAAGCTTGATATGGCTCACATAGCCACCAGTGAGAAAGAAACTCGTACCGTTGTGCCCACTTGCAGCCGGTGCTGTGAGTATAGAGGCACATATATTTAGGACTCTTCTATTTCATCTTAATGATAGTATCGGAGACTAGGTTCCATGTGAAGGCAAGCGTATAGCAGAGGCAGCACAAATTCTCGTAGGCGGCAGAGCTGACGGGGTTTGCGGGGATTAAACGGCTACCGCTGTCACGTGACAGGACTAATTGCCGAGCAGAGACAGAAGCCTTTTTTTTCGATTGTAAGCAAACTTTTTTTTCTGATCGCGATGCCGAAAAGAAGGCGGTGTGCTTAGTTTCGATGTCACAACCAATGCCACACGAAGGAGCCAATGCAGTTTCGGTTCCCTGTTTCCGGATTAAATTTATTTGTATTTTGAAATTATTTACCGGGTTATTCTGAAAAACAAAATCCAATTCCACACATCAAAGGCGAGACTTATAAACACTAAACGCCTAATAAGCTTAAATAATTGAAAGACAATTCACAGAGTAGCCCTTTAAAAGTCCAAGACGGCCAGTCAGGTACTGTAGATAACTTCCGTGAGGACGCATCAAAGTACGGCTGCTCTAAACTTGGAGCTCAATGGGCTCTCAAGCTGAGCGGTTGCGAAGTTTTCACGCCGCCGGCGAGGAATCTTGTTTACTGTAGTCGCGCATTCCCAGTGAATGCAGATAATGCTACCTCGATGACCGGAATAATTAGTTTTGGTCATTACAGGTACAGTAGCTTAGGCTACACCCCTAGTCCATGCTTCATAGAAAAATGAAGGCAGCCTCCCCTTCTTCGTTGCAACATATTGACTTAAATGACAACCCTTGTAATGCAATAAGTTTCTTTTACAAGAAAAGAAAAGCGCAGTATCTGCCACACTTTCTTTGGCGGAAACCTGAGCTGCGTCATAAGTGAAGATAGGGAAGTGGGATTTAAAGTGACAAGAGGGAAAGAATAGTCGTGGTGGAGGGATACGGAGTAACTTCGACCACCTGGGGATCTTTGACGATTACTGACATCGCACCGCTCACGAACGCCTCCCCTTTTCACCTCCACAGGAACGCAGCCGCCGGCGATCGAGCTCGAACTGGAATACTCCGGCACACGTAGTCGGGCACCTTAACCACTCTGCCACCGCGGCGGTGTGTGACCCTTATAATGCACGTCAATATACCAATCATTTCTGACATTTTGGCTTCACGGCCTATCGCTGCCTGCAGAGGGAGGGGGGGGGGGGGGTAAGCACAAAATTCTGACATAAATGAATTTTTTTTTTCATTCTCGGTAATAGCTACAACGATGCAGCTATCTGTAATAACTACATAATATAATATTACGGATAACTCGCTTCATGGGCAGTTTCGATCAGAGTACAGTGTTCACAGCAACGAATCGCTATCAACCGTATTTACCAGTTGCGCGAAATATTTCAGAACACTATGTTGCTTTCAGGAACAGAAGAATTTCTCCTACACAAACGGACATATTTTTAACCATTTCCGGGAATTACTTGTCCTACTCTTCATTTCCATTATCACTCAGTAAATCCGCCGTGCACAGTAGTAACTGATTCAACTCGGCTTCGGAAACGGCTGCATGATTGGATCAGTTGGTCTTTAGAGTTGTTGGTCATTGAGTCAGCAAAGGTGACCTCTAGCGAGTAGTGTTATGTGGCTGTCTGTTAACCTCTTTCGCAACGGCGCTCCGGACATAGTAGTCGAGCGGATTTAATCCTGGAGAACGAGGCGACAACTTCGCACTGACATGTAGGCCAGCCAGTCCTGGTTGACGCGGGTTATGTGGGCTGGAGCCTAATCTTGTTGAAAGACGAGGTCTTCCTTTCGAAACACTCTCTAGCCACGGTTTTACAGCGGCGCCATCTTCCCGTACGCGCCAACATTACCGCAGAGCACTTCTGCAAAAATTTCGGCGACATCGCCTCACCCTCGTTGCTAACGACAGTTAGCACCATCACAGCCGGTGGAAATTTTATGTGCATCAATGTAGGCACCTCAAGGTGCTTACGTAAGGCATGCATCTGCCGTTACTGGGGCTAACATATGGTCATAGCCAAAGTACGTTTTTATTAAAACAACAGAGGACAGAGCATTCCAGGCTCATCAGGCTTCTCCACCTTGCTTAGCAAGCGCTTGGACCGGAACAGACGATTCTTCCGAGCTTTATCGGATATGAATTGAACTCTTTTCACGAGATAAGAATGATACCTCAAGTCCTTGTGTACAGCGAGCATGGCGATCGACATTGCGACGTGGAGCTCCTTTGTAACGACCCTCATTGACTTTACCGGCTCGTCACTCACGACGACTAGCAGTCGGTGGAGAAAATCAAGTGTTCTCACGATATCTAACCGCTGACTGCACTGTTGTCTTTTTGTCACTGATGCCACGTCACCGCCAGAGCACATCAGTTCGTTCTGAAACTTAGAAGCGAAAGACTTTGCTACGTTGAAAAAGGTGACAATTATCAAGTTGCTGTAGTGTACGACCAGGCCGCCGAGGGCTGCATGGCGTTGAATTTCCTGCGTCAACCTGTAAAATTCCGTCTTGGAACTAGCTGCGCAGTATGGCTGATAAGGCGCCAATAAATAATAAAACCGCACACCTGCATAGATATTGTGAGCCTGCTGGCGTCTATGGCGAGAGGAAGAGTGTCCTCAATTACTTGGTGCACCGGATATATCAAGGGAAAATAGATACCAAAGACCACGGCCGCGAGAATGAAATAAGGCGAATGAAATGACCGGATTGCATTTGTATTTTTATTACAGTTAAAAGGCATGAACCGCAGTTTACCGGCATTCCTCGAGAGAAAAGTACATAACTCCATGTTGCCAGCATTCACTTTTTAATTTTGGGGCAAAAGTGCGGGTGCAAGTGAAAATCTTGAAAATAAGCTGAGCACACTAAATCGAGCTAAAGAAATGGAAATGTTGGGGACGCAAAACGTTTTATAATGTAACTTTGTTTTGGCATTATAGCATACGAGACTAATATACCTCAATCACCACGTGGAATTTGCCACCTGTCGATGGATAATTTGTGATCATTGTTTATTATTACTCTGCGGTTTGAGTTCTGGCTCCAGGTTGTCGAAGAAAGATTTCGATGTAAGAAGTATGAAGCCAGGTGACGTATACAAAAGCTGCATTCACTGTTGTGTAGATTCAGAGCATGAAAACCTATGCTATTCCCTCCAGAAGCCGCAGGGATGGCGCCCGGACAAAAAGCTAATATTTTACACTCAGTCGTGGCCTTGTGACGTCGGAATCATTGTTCGGAAACTTGATATTATAAATTACTTAGTGAATATAGGTTATATTTGTGCTTCAATTTATGTTTACCAATTTTCATACGCGTAATTTCAAATCAGATACACAAAGAAAATTTTCCGCTTTAAATGTTGGTCTTTAAAGGACAGCACAGGCGTTGTTTTTTTTTTTCACCTTTTTTGATTTTACTTAAACTGTTACTGTGCGTTCACCTTAGTTTTCTTGTTATTTGTGCCAATTATAAGGCGAACGCCTTTAATGGCTCATACTCACGGCCATCATCCCGTCCGTCCGGCAACGAGAAGTGTCACACTTTGTTGCGACATTCCGCGGGATACCGTGAGATTGTGACATCATCACCTGGTGACGTTATCGGCCGTTCTGCCATGAGAAAGATAGTTAAAAAATTAATGATGGCTTAGATCTGCTATGTCTGGATATATGTAGCAAAAAGCAGTGAATACCTCGGGATGAGAAGAAGTTAATGTCTCCAGTCTTATGCGCCGTTCGTCAACAGCTAAACTCTCCTTGGCTTCCATGTCGAGCGTGTCTGAGTTCACCGGTGTTTTATAATTCGTTTACAGGAAATAAATGCGCAGCATCTGTCACTGGCGGAAGGCAAGAAGCGCCGGCCGGCGGCGTTGGAGCGCACTCGTTCCAGCTTGGTCCTCATAGCTGACGGCATATGGGTGACGCCACATCCTTGACGTCACCCTAATTGAGTGACTTAACTATTTTAGTATTGGTATTGACCACATATTGACAGCGGTGACCAAGGCACTCTTGCAGGAGATGAAAGGGAGACCAAAGAAAGCGCGCCGACAACAACGTAACAGCACCAGGCCAGTGGTGGTACCTTACTTGCATAGTTTGTCCCACAACCTGAAAGGAGTTGGAAATAAGTACGGCGTGTCGGTGGTCTTCGCGGCGCCAAGTAAATTGGCCAAGATTTGCCCCAAGGTCAACAGTGGCGGCCCTGAGAAGTCAGGCTGCGCCATGAAACACTCCAAGCCATACGTGAAGTGTTCCACGGGTGTGGTTTATCAAATCCCCCTAAAATGTGCCAAAGCATATGTCGCGCAAACTGGCCGCTGTGTAAAAGAACGTGCCAGGGAACACGAACGTTCGCTTGTTAATGTGTCAGACCGACATGGCAGTAATTGAATTACAGTAATGAAATTACTGTAATTTAATTACTTTTCACGGTAATTTGTAAAGTAATGATTTAGTAATTTAGTAATGTAATAAATTACTTTTGGCAGTAATTTCGCCGCAAAAGTAATTACTTCCTTTCGAAATTACTTTTGCTAAAATCCACCACTGCTGCTTCAATAGACAACAAAGTAGAGTGCCGCGAATGCAGGAATGATGGACGGCAAACCGAAGCCAACGTAACGGATCGGCAAAAGGGACAAAATTGAGCGAAACAGTGCGTCTGAAACCATTGCAGCAGGATCACTTAGTGCGGTTGTCCCATGGCAACCATTCTCCAAGCCGCAGAATACAAAGCGCCAAGGGAATACCGAAGGGGCATATGGTGCAAGAAGGCCGAAGTGGAAAACTAGTCGATAGCGCGGCGCAGTGGCCCTCCCTGTTGTGTCGGCTAAGGCAGAGTGGTGCCTGCTTACACTCGTTACTACGGGAAGAGGGAGGGTTTGGGAGGGAGACAGGCTGAAGGGTCCATGACGTCAACCACCGTGGCATGAACATTACTGAGTGCAAGGTGCCGACAACGATTCTTGGGACTGCGAAAGCAATAAACAACCTAGCTTCTTCGGGCCCCTTCAAATGGCGAAGACAGGGCCAGCAAGACGCTGGGTTCGCCGTTCATTTCCCGACCGTTAGACTATGGCTCTGCTTTTATTGTTGCTGCTGCTTTTTTTTGCCATTGTCTCATTTTTGTATTGACAATAGCTGTAGGAAAGAGGGAAGGAATAGCTTTCGAAGACGAAATTTCGGGGGAAGATGAAAGAAAATTTTTGAAGTATACTTGCATGAAAGAACGAAAACGTGATTTGTGAGGTAGAGGAAAGGAAACAAAAAGGGAAATAAATCAAATATAAAATGAAAAGTGGTAACACACACGGGAGATTGACACTGTAATTGTAGAACAAGTGAAGTTTAAATATTTAGCAAGGCAAACGATTTTGTTCAAGTAAAATATTTTTCATGGTGGTGAAAACAGTCCTGTGACTGTGTCCAAGAATGGTGGCATCAAATGATAACAATATCGGGCTACTTAAACTGAGGCCAAGCTGTTACAATGGCCTTTCCATCAACTGTCTTCTCAATGCAGTGAAGCGGCGGCAAAACAATAAAAAGCGATCTTCCTGATCACCGCAAAATGCGCAGACTGGAGAAAGTGCCAAACCAGACCTGTAAAGATAGAAGTTTAAAGGTGGGATACGGCATCGCAGCCTTGTTAGAGAAATCTCAAGTTGCCGTGAATGACATAATTTTCTATTCCAAGAATAATTTAGCTGCAGGTAGTCATCAGATCTTAAAAGATGTCCATTTTTCATATTTAATAGAACGTTTCTTCGAAACTTCGCTGCGGTGATATACGCTGTCACCGGAAGGATAGATAATACGGGGCCATTGAGGGACTCTTTTGCTAAACTATCAGCATATTCGTTTAAAGTCACATAGCTGTGGCCTGGTACCCATACCGTATGTACAAGTTTGAAATGTCAAGGGATCAGGGAGAGAAAGGTTTTTACTATTGCAGAATGCACTGACGAAAAAAGGAATAAACACAAGGATAGAGAATCGGAAATTGCAGCCGCTTTAGAAAAAGAGGAGTCTAATTTCCGTAAAGCGAGTACCACCGCCAGAAACTCCGCTTCGAAAATTGGGGGGAAGTCAAGTTCAAGTTCAAGTTCAAGTTCAAGTTTATTTCCTTTTAGCAAGAAAAGGAGGGGCCAGAACTAAAAGCTGTAAAAACAGCTTGACGGGGTCCTGGCCCCCTTACAAGGTTGGCAGAGCAGCAGACAGGAGAAAAAATCAATTCACATGTTTATAGCTAAACACGTTTATACAAATAAAAAACGGGTAAAACGTTGTACAGTTCCTTCTGTACGAACGAAGGAACGTTATAAAATACAGCACAAAGATACAAGGAAAGAAGTGGGAAAGCATTGCTGATACAGAAAACAATAAAACAATGGTACACAATGATGCAAAAAGAAAAATATATATACAAATTCATGACAGCTCTCCTCGACAATAGAGGCTGACATCGTGGTTCGACACGCAAACTGGGTCAAGTCCGGCAAAATGTAGCCTATTCAACAATTTGGGTACAGTATAATGCAGTGACTGTGTATACGCGTATGTGCGAGGTACTGGAACAAGGTATTTTTCTTTATGTCGAGTTTGTCTGCTTCCAGGATTTTCTTTTATGTCTGCAAGTGAAATTATACAACTGCTATTTGATTTTACGTGAGACTTATAAGTCAATATAAGTCTATACTCAAATAACTGGAACACCGAAAGTATATCATACTTGGAAAAAAGCTCTTTGGTGGGATGGAAATAGGTTACACCAGCGATATACCGGACGGCTCTTTTTTGTAATACATGCAGTTTTGATAAATTAGTTATTCCTGTGGTACACCAAACTAGGCTACAGTACTGGAAAAGGGATAACACGAGAGCATTATATAATAGCAGCTTGATTTTAGGAGGTAGAAGATATCTTATTCGGGCCATGACGCCAACAGCTGATGACACTTTCGATTGAATATGGTCAATATGTTCATTCCAAGTCAGGTGGCTCGAAAATACCACTCCGAGTACTTTTACCGAATCTACAAGTTCAATTTGTTCGGTTCCTAGTCGTATGTTTATGCTACCTGTTAAATGTTTTCCTTTCGGTGAGTAACACACAGCTTTTGTTTTGCTCGTGTTAATTTTCAAGCAATTTGCTTTCACCCAGCGATCCAAGTCAATTAAAGCGCTATTTGCTCGTTCTTCAATGTCGATTTCCGTGATCCCGGACAAGAAGATTGTGGTGTCATCTGCGTAGGAGTTAAAAATTACGCCCTGTGTACAGTGTGCCATATCATTAATATAAATAAGAAATAAAAGCGGCCCGAGTATGCTTCCCTGCGGAACGCCAGTGTAAATAGTTTGCAAAGAAGATTTAACTTTATTTATTTCTACGTACTGCTTTCGATTTGTAAGGTATGACTTCAGTAGCGCGTAGGGTGTTCCGCGGACACCATATCTGTATAATTTTGAAAGAAGGATGTTATGATTTACCAGGTCAAATGCTTTTGAAAAATCTATGTAGATCCCTAGTACTACATGTTTCTTACTAAATGCTTCTATAATAATTTCTTTTTGCGTTAAAAGGGCTGTTTCTGTTGATCGATGCTTCCTAAAACCGTGCTGATAGTCTAAGAGAAAGTTTTGTCGAGAAAAATATGATGTAATTCTAATGTGCAATATTTTTTCTATGCCTTTAGAAAATACCGGCAGTACCGAGATTGGACGGTAATTTGAGAACACGTTTCGGTCTCCAGATTTATGTACTGGAACCACTCGTGCAATCTGCATTGCCCTAGGAAATACACCTGTAGACAAAATTAAATTATATATAAAAGTGACAACGGGACAGATTAAATCAAGTACGTGCTTTACGGGAAGGAGCTGCACACCGCATGCATCCTCAGTTTTACTGTTTTTGATGGACTGAATACAAAAGGACACCTCGGCACAATCAGTAGGACGGAGAAAAAGCGATTGGCTGCCCATAAACTGGGATAGATACGTGTCCGCGTCATATGCACTATCACTTCCAGAACCGTCGCAGTGGTCAGCCTGCCGCACGAAAAACATATTTAAGGCGTCAGCCAGTGCGCTACCATTAAGTTCCTCTCCTTCATGCATAAATGTATCAGGTATACTTTCTTGAGTGCCAGGACGCAGTAGGGAATTGAGCTTTCGCCAAAGCACATCAGTGCGTTTAGCGCTGTCATCAGAAAACATGTTAACAAAATATGCATTTCTTGCTGCACGTAATCTAGAAGTAAGCCTGTTCCGGTAAGACTTAAATTCAGCAAATATTTCTAAATTCTTATCTTTTGCAAATTTAGCATACAAGGCATTTTTATGTTTAATCATGTTCAGTAGTTCTCCCGTTAGCCAAGGTTTTCGGGCTTGTTTTGGTTTTTTTATTGGTGTTAACGGAAAATTTGCGTCATAGAGAGTTTTGAACACGTCAATGAAATTATCATACGCGGCGTCACTATTTCCTGCTTCATAAACAGAATTCCATGCTTCGTTACCAATAGCACGACGAAAAGACTGAAGTTTGCCTTCATTCATTGTTCGTACATATTTTGTTTGCTTCACTTTTGTAGTAACCTTTTGGGGTTTTCTAACTAGCAATAGTGTTCCGAAATGGTCACTAAGGCCAGTGCATACAGCGCTTGCTTTCACTAAATCTGCATTAATATTTGTGATAAATACGTCCAATAATGAAGAACTATCTGGAGTAACACGAGTTGGCTCTGTTATTGCGTTCCAAAAACCGTTCACGTCTATGGTGTTGGATAGCTTCTTTTGGGAGTGTGTTGGCACGAGCATATTTACATTTATATCTCCTCCTAAGTAAAGATCTATCCTATTGTCCATCACGTAGCCGAATAAATTTTCAAGGAAATGAAGAAAGTTGTCGAAATCGCCGGAGGGCGGTCGGTACAAGACGCAGTAGACATTGTTTTGTGTGCGCAAGGTAAGCACTTCATAGTCTGCAGTGAGTGCACAAAATTCAGCCACTTCTTCACAGATAAGGTTTTCTTTCATTAAAATAGAGACGCCACCCCCTCGCCTGTCCAGACGACTTCGACAAAAAGACTGATAGCCAGGTAGAATGAATACCCGCGAATCCTTGGTGTACCAAGTTTCTGTGAGCATGATAACAGAAAACGATATGCGGAATGTGTCAAGCAAGAGCGCTAGTTCATCTTCCTTGCTAGCCATTGATCGCACATTTTGGTGGAACAGAGATAATGCCGGGTATTTTCCTATTGCAGTATATTTAACTTCAGATGGCCGAAGAACCATGTACAAAAAGTTTGGTCAAAAACGGACAATTTAAAAATTCGTCTAAGCGATCTTGGACAGGTCATCGATGTGCTCAACAGAGACAAGGGGCGTACCATCTGCTTTCCGGGCGTAAATTTTTCCTTGCCGCGTCCACACATACTTCCAGCCAAGTTCTTTCTTTCGCGCATTTGCCGCTCCAAATAATCGTTTCATTGCGGGAGAAAGGTGCTCATTTACAAAGATCGAGACTTTTGGCTCGACTTCCAATGCTTCTGATGTTAGTCTTTGCTTCTTAGCCTTTTCAAGAAAAAGGTCGCGTTTAGCTCTATGTGCGAATTGTACGACAATGTTTGGTGCAGTAGAATTGCCAGCTGTTCGAACTCGATGGCATGCCTCAACGTCAGCATCATCAAGAGGAACGCCAATGGCTGTGCCGAGCTTCTTGGTTAGTTCTAGAACATCCTCCTTTTCAGATTGAGGTACAGCTGTTACCTCAATATTGAAGCATCTGGAGTGCTGTTCGTTTTGCAGGAGTCGAATGTCATGTTGCTTTAACAGCAAGCGCAAAGCATCACGTTCCTCTTGCAGACTGGTCACGCATTTCTTGAGGTCTGCATTTTCCTTTTCAACAATGCTCACCGATGTTTTCATTTCCTCGTAGCTTTCATTTATGAATGCTAAGCTATTCTTTATTTCTCGTATATCTTTCCTGAGGTCTCGCTCGAACCCTTCTTTTAATTCTTTGAATTCTTGCTTTAATTCTCGTTTTAACTCTTCGAACAGCTTAACGAGCTCTTTCGACATTTCAGTGATATTTGTGAGCAGATGTTCGCCCTGCACACGCGGCCGAGGTAATTCACCTAGTGGAATATTAGTTCGCACACTAGCAAGCAGAAAGGACGAGTAAAATATGCTTGTGGCAGCAGCAGTGTCGGGATAAGTTTCAAAGGGGAAAGTAAAGGATAGCAAGTATACAAAACAGCAACCAACCTGCAAGATACAGGCAACGGTGTTCAGCAATGTTCTATCTCCGCCACTGCTGCTGCCAATGTGGGAGGCCGGTCGTTGTCGACGAATTTATAGCTGTAGCCGCCGTGACGTCATCGAGAGCAGCTGAATCGGTAGGTTCCAAGTGAGTGTCAGGGTGCTGCAGTACTTCGGTTCGGCAGGCACGCAGTAAGCAGCCGGTGACGAGCGGTAGACAGGCGTCAGGCAGGCAGGCGATGAAACTTCGCGTGATGATGGTCCTGCAAGATACAGGCAACGGTGTTCAGCAATGTTCTATCTCCGCCACTGCTGCTGCCAATGTGGGAGGCCGGTCGTTGTCGACGAATTTATAGCTGTAGCCGCCGTGACGTCATCGAGAGCAGCTGAATCGGTAGGTTCCAAGTGAGTGTCAGGGTGCTGCAGTACTTCGGTTCGGCAGGCACGCAGTAAGCAGCCGGTGACGAGCGGTAGACAGGCGTCAGGCAGGCAGGCGATGAAACTTCGCGTGATGATGGTCCTGCAAGATACAGGCAACGGTGTTCAGCAATGTTCTATCTCCGCCACTGCTGCTGCCGGAAGCCGTACTAAAAAAGACCAGTCTAAATGCGGACAATATATACCCACACCTGCCTTTTCATTACATTGAGATGCGTCAGTAGCTATAACTAAACTAGCAGAAAGGCTTCCTAAATGATCTTCTAATAATCCGTTTAGAATAAAGGATGATAAGTCGTTAGCATTATTCGGGAATATGTCGTCAAAACCAAATTCAACAGACGACCCGCTGGTTTGTATGGGTAGAATACTAGGAAGGGAAAGATTTAAAGGGTCTAGCAAATTTTTGACCGTAACTACCTGCGGGGTGTGAAATTTAGGCCAATGGGCACCGAGAAAGGAGGTCGGTTGACAGCAAAAAATAGAAATAGATCGGTGAAACTCTGATTCCTATATCCCTAGGTACGTCTGAACAGTTAGAACTTGTAATCTACATATCAAAGGAGGAATCCGGGGATCAAGGTAGAGCACACTGTTGGCAACAAATTTTGGAAGTCCAAGACACAACCGAAGCGCTTCTCGCTCCAAGAGAACAAGTGACCGAATTTTATAAGCTGCTGAATCAGAAAACAAGACTGAACCGGACTCTAAACTTGGACGCACATACATAACTTAAACCATTAATAGCACATCTCTCCACATTCCAAACCGGGGACGACTGATTCGGCGCAACATGCCCACGGCCCGAGCCCCTTTCTTAGCAATATGGTTAATGTGGGGCTGCCAGGAAAGATTATCGTCATAAGTTACCCCTAAATACTTTGATGATTTAATCTGAGGTATTATTTGTTGCTGATACATAACAGACAGACTTACAGGATATTTTATATTTAATACAAGGATTCCGCTTTTGTTCACATTTAATGTGAGTCGCAAGCCATAAAACCAATTCTCAATACATTTTAGGTACGTTTACAAGCGGAGATAAAGGGATTGAATATCCGATGCAGTTCCAAAAAACGCAATATCATCTGCATATACGTAAGTGCGAAGTATGTTGAAAAGCACAGGAGAGGACTGCTTCTTGCGGCGCTCCCCTGGCTTGCTTATATCTGCCACAATGAACGCCATTTAATTCACAGTAAAACCTTCGGTTTTGGAGGAATTCAGATATCCAGGCTACTGAATAGTGTGGAAACTGAAGAGCTTTTAATTTTAGCAATAGAATGCTATGTTCAACACTATCATAGGCTTTAGCTACAACTACCGTTATAAAGGCAGCACGCATTTTTTGGCGCCATGTTAAAAGAACTCGGATATTTTCTTGATTCATGAAGTCCGAAATTACTTTTCAATAATTTTACAATGTTAAATGTTAATTCAATTAGTCTAATATTGTCTATGGAAAAGGCACCGCCTTTGTTCTGAATTATTTTGGCAAGCTTCCATTCTGGATGTATCCAAGCGTGTTTGATAGAATACGTTACTAGCTCTAATAGCGTGTCAGGTGACTCCTCAAAAAGAATTTTTAACATTTTTGAAATTACGTTATCAGGACCGGGAGCAGCGGCTGGTAATCTCATAACTATAAGATTAAGCTCAGAAATGGAAATTTGAGGATCATAATTAACTGGATCCATTGGCATTACAGATATCGAGCATGAAGGAAGTGTAGACGAAAAACGCTTCTCCAGTCCTTTGGCAATTTTTTCAATTGTTTCTATTGCTTCATGGTGATTCAAAATAAGAGAATGTAGATTTTGTGACTGCGGAATTTTTTTCCGCGAGCGTAAAAACCCAGAAGAGCAGTTCGGTTGCCATATTAAGACAGGAAATCAAAATTCCTAACATCATACTCGTTTTTCGTTTTTGCAACTGTACGTTTAAAAGTAGCTGCAATGAACTTAAAATCATGCCAGTTTTTCGGGCACAGGTTGTGGAGAAGCTTTTTCCATGCCGCCTTTCTACGTCTGTGATCTCGGGAACAATCAGCATTTCACCAAACAGCTTAAATATTCCCCTTCGAGCTCCGTACCAAGATCTCAGACTTCTTACGGCAATCTTCAATCACCGAGCATAAGCATTTTTGTTCTTCATCCTTGTTAGTCACTTACTCAAGATTAGAGCGTAACGTTAACTGAAAATTATTATAGTTAATAAATCACTTCATCTGAGAAATCGCTGGAGTTACAGGGAAATTAACACCAAAGCAGTCGGTAAGTGGTCACTAGAGGTGCCACAATGAAGTGTCAACCAATTATTACCAAAAATGCTGGGAGAGGTAAAAGTTAAATCTAACACAGATTCAGTGTGTTTTCTTATGAAAGTGGCCGAACCCGAATTTCTATAGGAAAAGTTATTATGTGTTACCCAATCCCAAAGATGCTTGCCGCAACTATCTGTCTTGTAGTCCCATGACACATGATGCGAATTAAAATCACCAGCCAGAAGAACTGAGTTCTGACAATTAACTAATAGCAGATATAGAAGTTTTATATCTTGTCAACCGCTAGGGAAATAAGCATTCACTAAGAAAAACGGACAGAGCCCTGGAATTTCAAAGTCTAGGGCCAATAACTCACAATCTAGAGAAGATAGGTGGAAAGAAATCTTAGTCCTGTTACAGAATTCTGCAGAGACAAATATAATTAAACGTCCTCCTTTTGATTGGCGATCTTGTCGGAATGAATGATAGTTTTGCGAATAGAAATTCTTATCCGCGGTTAGCCAAGTTTCTTGCAAAATAACTATATGGGGATTATACTGAGAAGAATTGTAAACTAAATTTCTTGAAGCTGTTAGAGTTGGTCAACAGTTCCACTGGATAACCTTTAGTGCCCCTGTGATTGCGAAATCTCATCCTCAACATCATCAGCCTGACTATACCCAATGCAGGTTAAAGGCCTCTCTCATATTTCTCCAGTTAACCCGGTTCTGTGCTAGCTGCATCTACTTGACCCCTGCGAACTTCTTAATCTCATCCGCCCACCTAACTTTCTGCCGCCCCCTGCTACGCTTTCCTTCCCTTGGAATCCAGTTTGTTACCCTCAGCGACCATCGGTTATCCTCTCTTCGCACTACATGTCCTGCCCATGTCCATTTCTCCTTCTTAATTTCCACTAGAATGTCGGTAACTTGAGTTATTTCTCTGACCCACTCTGCACGCTTCCTATCTCTTGATGTTACCCCTACCATTTTTCGTTCCATAGCCCCTGGGTTGTCCTCAACTTAAGTAGAACTCTCTTGGTTAGCCTCCACGTTTCAGCCCCATAGGTGAGTACAGGTAAGATGCAACTGCTGTATACTTTCCTCTTGAGCGATACCGGTAAGCTGCTAGTCATAATCTGCTAGTGCTTGCCAAATGCGCTCCATCCCAATCTTATTCTTCTTATTTCCTTTTCATGGTCCGGATCTGCGGTTACTACCTGTCCTAAGTAGACATATTCGCCTACTACTTCCAGTACTTCGCTACCTAATGTAAACTGCTGTTCCTTCCCGAGGCTGTTGAACATTACCTTAGTCTTCTGCATATTGATTTTCAAGCCTACCTTTCTACTTTTCCTGTCTAGGTCATCAATCATTATTTGCAGTTCATCCCCCGAGTTGCTTAGCAAGGCAATGTCATCAGCAAATCGCAGATTACTGAGGTATTCTCCATCTACCCTTATCCCTAACTGCTCCCATTCCAAGTCTCTGAATACTTCCTCTAAACAAGCTGTGAATAGTACTGGGGAGATTGTGTCTCCTTGCCTAACACCTTTCTTTATGGGAGTTTTGTTACTTTCTTTATGCAGAACTATGGTTGCTGTGCAGCCACTATATATATCTTCCAGCACTTTCACGTACGGTTCGTCTACCCCCCGATTTCGCAATGCCTGCATCACCACCGAGGTTTCAACTCAGTCAAATGTTTTTGGTAATCAATGAATGCTGTTTATAAGGGCTGGTTATATTCCGAGCATTTTTCTATCACCTGATTGATGGTATGAATATGATCGATAGTAGAGTACCGTTTCTGAAACCCTACTTGATTCTCTGCTTGATTGCAGTCTAAGGTTGTCCTGATTCTATTAGCGATTACCTTAATACATACCTTATACGTAACAGACAGTAATCTGATTGGTCTGTAATTTTTAAGGTCCTTAGAGTCTCCTTTCTTATGAATGAGGATAATGTTTGCATTCTTCCACGGTTTCGGTACCGTCGATGACACCAGGCACTGCGTATACAGGGTGGCATGTTTTTCTAGCACGATATCCTCCCCGTCCTTCAGCAAATCTGTAGTTATCAGATCCTCTCCAGCTGATTTCCCCCTTTTCATAGTTTCTAGTGCTTTCTTGACCTCGTCCTTCGTCACTGGTGGAACGTCTGACTGTTTTTCTCTACCGCCAATCTCATTGCGGTCCTGACTACTTTGGCTACTGTAGAGATCTGTATACAACTCCTCGGCTACTTTGACTATGCTGTCCATATTCGTGATGTCGTTGCCCGCTTTGTCCCTTATCGCATACATCTGGTTTTTGCCTATGCCCAATTTCGTCTTTACCACTTTAAGGCTTTTATTTATTTATTTATTTATTTATTTATTTATTTATTTATTTATTTATTTATTTATTTATTTATTTATTTATTTATTTATTTATTTATTTATTTATTTATTTATTTATTTATTTATTTATTTATTTATTTATTTATTTATTTATTCATAGACCCTCAGGGCCCGAAGGCATTAAAGAGGGGAGTGGGAAAGATACATTGGTACAGGGTACAGTGCAGCATAAAACAACATAGGAGAAACAATAACACGGCGAAAAGTGATAAAAAAAAAGAGGATTGGCGCAAAAAAAAAGCGGAAAAGCAGTTGAGACAAAAAAAAAAAAACATTTCCGACAGTCAACAATGTCACCGAAAACGAACAAAAACAATTGACTACCATCTCCATGTTATACTTCCTTATATCGGCCACCTTGCGCTTATTGATTAGCTTTGATATCTCGACCAATTCGATCTGGTCTATTGGATTGGAAGCTTTCATACTCTGGCGTTTCTTAATCAAATATTTCGTCTCCTTAGACAGCTTACCGGTATCCTCTCTAACTATCCTACCGCCTACTTCTACCGCGCACTCAGTAATGATATCTCTGAAATTACTGTTCCTTGCTTCTAGGGTAATGTCGCCATCCTAGGTTAGAGCTGAATACCTATTCTATGGCGAGATTCTGAACTCTTCTGCCCTCCCCCTCACCGCTAATTCGTTGATGGGTTTCTTTCCTACTAATCTGTTGCGTTCCTTTCTCAGATTTAGGCTAATTCGGGGCCTCACCATTCTCTGGTCACTGCATCGCACTTTCGTGATTACCTCTACATCCTGCACAATGGCGGGGGTTGAACACATTATGAAGTCGATTTCATTTGTAGTCTCTCCGTTAGGACTTTTCCATGTCCATTTCCGGTTCTTCCGTTTGCTGAAGAAGGTATTCATGATTCGTAAGTTACTGCGCTCTGCAAACTCAACTAGTAACTCCCCCCTGCTATTCCTAGAGCCAATGCCATATAGTCACCTGCGGCCTTGTCTCCTGCCTGCTTTTTCCCTACCTTGGCATTGAAGTCGCCCATTAGTACACTATACTGCGTCTTTACTTTTCGCATTGCCGA
This sequence comes from Amblyomma maculatum, assembly GCF_055883805.1. NCBI lineage: Eukaryota > Metazoa > Arthropoda > Arachnida > Ixodida > Ixodidae > Amblyomma > Amblyomma maculatum. The sequence continues at coordinate 174,246,567 of NC_139349.1, read as the reverse complement.
TTCTACATCTTCGTAGAAGCTTTCAACTGCCTGGTCATCATAACTACATGTAGGTGCATAGGCCTGTACAACCTTCAGTTTATACCGCTTATTAAGCCTAATTACGATGCCTGCAACCCTCTCATTAATAGTGTAGAATTCATCTATATTGCCCGCTATATACTTATTGACAAGGAAACCTACTCCTAGTTGTCGCCCCTCTGGTAAACCTAGATAACACAGTACATGCCCATCCTTCAGTACAGTATATGCCTCATTCGGCCTCCTAACCTCACTAAGCCCTATGACATCCCATTTCGTACCTTTTAGTTCCTCTAACAGCACTGCTAAACTAGCTTCACTAGCTAGGGTTCTATCATTAAACGTTGCCAGGGTCAGTTTCCAATGGCGGCTTGTCCAGCGGAGCCAGGCATTCTTAGCACCCCCTGCTGCGTCGCAGGTCTGACTGCCGCCGTGGTCAGTTGTTCCGCAGCCGCTGGTGACTGAGGGCCGGGGTTTTGTTGAGCTTATCATGAGAGGTTGCGGCCAACTCCTGTTCTGGTGAGGGAGTGCGTTGCCGGAGGTGTTCACCGGCATCAGGTCGCACCCCAAACCTGTTTATGCAATTCCATCGACACGCGGATGTTTTTTCTTCATCCGGTGAAGAATTGCGCGGCACCGGGATTTGAACCCCGCTCCTCTTGCATGCAAGGTGGATGTTATACCGCTACGCCACCGCTGCACCGCCAATTGCGAAATCTGGGCAGCCGCAACTGTCTGCCCCAAAATATTATCATTTGGCTTTGATGCGTGCTGATGTTTCTTTGATTTTGGTTGGGACCGCAGAGAAGAATGGTGGGACATGGGAGACCCACACCGTTTTAGAATTCGTACATCTGATTTCACCATCTCTGCGTCAATGACTCCATCCTCCTCTGGAGGAGTAGTTCTGCGATCCGAAGCAACAGTAGTGCTTTCAAGCAGTTGAGACCTTTCCGAAGGCATGTTTGCTATGTAAAGGGCTGCTCCTGATTGCAGGGCTTGCGTTAGCTGAACTGCCAGAACGTTAGAAAAGCACTCTGTGACAGTAGCAACTATTCGGTCGACCATTTTAGTCATTGATGCTTCCACTGCAGTCATTATCGCCTGAGATTGATGCATCCAGAGGCACACCTGATCGGGCTGACACACCTGCATAACCATGTAATCGCTCTTTAACTTCTGTTACAGCGTCACGACGCGAACGGCGTTTCTGTCTATTACTTCTAGAATTTGAAGCTCCTGTTTTCGAGATGAACACTTCAATGAGTTTGCAGCATGGGCTCCACTGCAAAGGCAGCATGTATCGTTTTGTTATGGACAAGATGACGAATGATGACTATCGCCACATTTGCAACACCACACGGAGGACTTACAACCACGAGCACTGTGACCATATCGCAATGGATTAGATTCACTGCAATGGATTAGATTCAAGAGGATCCACAAGAAAGATCAATGGCCATGGTTTTTTTTTTTTCTGACGGGCATGAAGTTCCCGCAAATGTGGCAATCACTGTTGGTACCCGCGTATTAACCTCCCGGCTGCAACGATACACCGCTACCACACCAGCCGCCGAATGATCGAGAGTCTCAGCTGGAGTTAAAGAAGAGTCTACTCCTTGGCTCAATCCTTTTGTGCATGCAAAATGAGAAGGAATAAAGCTGCTCACCTGAAGCGATCCAAATGAATTGCATTTAAGCAGATCCTTAACGCAATTGAGGTCTCGAGATCGGCTAAGTATCCCACCACGTCCAAATTGCCTCACTTCTGTAATCGAGTCATATACGGAAGAGGCTGCCTGGAGAGCAGTTCGAACAATCCCAGGATTAGTCATTTTGATGAATCCGCCATCCTTGGGCACCAGCGCTACAAGAATGTTTCGAACGCCAAATCGTTGGAACGCTTCCAGAGGTTGATAATGAGACACAATGAATGCCGACCAGGGGGCGCTCCCCTGGCCGGGAGACTGTGTAGAGATCACTTTACAGGTACAATGTCTCCGCGAGCGTTATCAACACGGTAAAAGGGGCAAATGCGCAGGGGAAAACAGAAAAAGAGGACTAGCCGCCCAATACTTAGCCGATTCACGCTTCGAGGATTCACGAGACGCAGCGTATACGCCCACACACACATAAGAAAAAAGATCATAGTATATACAAATTAAACAAGATCCGTGGAGGGCTCACAATATAAATTGCATGTCTGCAATCCTGAGATGCTAACCTCTCAGACTAGCAGGACTGTGTATTCCCGTTTAGTTGTAATCTAAACTTTCTGATCTGTATACGTTCAATTTGAAAAGGAAGTCGAAATAAACGTTACGTAGTAAATGATATTTGATAAATTTGCCAGTAAATAGCAGTTGTAACTTGCAGTGCTGTGTGTGATGATAGGTTAAAGATTATAAAACTTCTGAGATTTTGTTAAGTTTGTGGGGTCTAACGTCCTGTAGGATGTCAGTTTGGATGAGGGACGAATCCCAACATGAAAAACGTAACGAGCGTTTATTCTGTTTACAGTGGTAGCGGACGAGAAAACTAACGCTACACTCATGTTCGAAGCGTAATATAAAAAGAACAGCTTTCCAGCCGGGCAGCCTGTTTTTGTAGCTGCCGTCGGTGACGCATGCCTCGGGTGACGCAGCGGTGGCGCTGTGTCTTATCGATAAGGCAGTCCGGCGTGTGGCCTTGCTACAGGGCGACGGATGATAACCAAATGGAGGCTGCGCGGAAATGTGTGCAGTGTGTGTCGCCTTATCCCCCCCCCCCCCCCCCCCCCGCGGAGTGGAGTTTGAAAATTCTGTGCGGCGTACCCGATGTCCATGGCGTGTAGTGACGACAAAAGCAGGCTGCGACGTCGGGGGTCGCGGATAGACGCCTGTGGGTGCACTGGGTGTTCCTGGTTCAGCGAAATTGATGTAGGCTGGCTTCAGCCGGTCGATAGAGACACGGATGTCGTTACCTTAATGCGCAAAGTGAAGGTTTTGTCGTCGCTACGGAGAACTGGATAGGGTCCGCAGTAAGGTGGCTAAAAAGTGGCTAAAAAATTCGTCTGGGAGCCGGAGTGGTTCCCCGTAGACGAGCTCTGCGAGTGTAGCTTGAATATCCGGTTTGAAAGTGGTGCGGATACCCAGGGCGACGGTTGGGATGGCTTCGAGCCAGGTTGAGTCCGGGTGACATATGATGGCTGCTTTGAACTGTCGGTGGAAACGCTCAATCATCTCATTGGTGCAGGGGTGGTAGCTGGTGGTCCTTGAGTACTCGACACCGATGGTCAGCCCGAGCAGCCTGAAAAGGTGCGATTCAACCTGTCGTGTTTGATCGGTGGTGATGCGGCGAGGGGTCCAAAGCGAGCAATCGAGCTGGCTAAAAAGCCGATGCGGCGTCTTCCGCGGTGCGCCATGCCTCAGGCCATCGAATGGCGGTGAGGCAGTAGCGATAAGGTCCAGCTGGAGGAAAGGGCCCTATGATATAAAGGTAGACATGTTGAAACCAACGAGAAGGCTGGGAGGACGCCCCGAGTTGCGAAGTGACATGCCTGGTGACTTTAGCGAGCTGGCATTGAATGCAGGAGCGCGCGCAGGTGCGGCAATCCCGCTGTATGGAGGGCCAGACGTAGCGGTCGGCCACGAGGTGTGTAGAGGCGCGTATGCCGGGATGGCTGACTGAGATTATGCAGCTGGTTGAAGAGGCCACGGTGATTTGAAAGGGGTACGTAAGGCCTGCTACGTGCTGTTGACATGTCGCAGTAGATAGCCGTTGTCGATCCAGGTATGGAGACTTTTTGCAGCTGTAGTGACGACCCGCCCTTAAAAGGTTCTTGCAGTTCGCCTTCCGTAGTCTGAGCCTCGGCGAGGACGTCTGCAGTTATCTGCGAAGAGCTGATAGCTGCTACACGTGAAAGTGCGTCGGCGACCACATTGTCCTTCCCGCTGACATGTTGGATGTCGGTGGTAAACTGGGCAATGAAGGAGAGCTGGTTCTGCTGGACCGGCAGGAGTTTGTCGCGGCGTTGAGAGAAGGCGTAGGCCAGGGGTTTATAGTCGGGGTAGATAGTGCAGTGCTGTGCTTCGAGAATGGGGCGAAAGTGTTGAACTGCTTCGTATATCGCTAGAAAGCTGGCGATCTCGACGGGGAGGGGGTCGTGGTTTCGTTCGTGGGACTGGCCGCAGAAGGGGTCGCTTTCCGAGCTTGGAGTTTCTTCGAGAAGAATGTCAAGGGATACCAGGTGTTGTTTACGCGTTGCATAAGGGCGGCACCAACGGCGAGGCGAAGTTAGGGGCGTCCGTGAAGAGCCCCAAGGGAGCGTCTGGCACAGAATGGCAGAGAAGTGTGGCGGTGCAGAGAGCAGCTTCGCATTCTTCGAAAAGTTGCGTTAAAGCTGGTGTCCACGGGATGGTTCGGTTTGCAAGCACGCCCAATCAAACATGTAGTCAACATTATTGCCCCAATAATCACCTCTATTTTTAACATGTGTTTGAAATCGGGAATTTTTCCAGCTAAAATGCAATGTGCAAAAGTAACTATTCTATACAAAAAAGGAGATCGTAATGAGCTGGGAAATTACAGGCCGGTAGCTATTTTGCCGATCTTTTCAAAGCTGTTTGAAAAGGTCTTGCATTCGAGGATGGCAAATTTCATTGAAAAACATAATCTGTTAACACCACACCAGTTCGGCTTCCGTAAAAACAAATCAGCAGAGTTAGCGTTGCTAGAGCAGAAAGAGTATATACTAACGGCATTTGAAAACAAGACATTAGCTGTTGGCATTTTTGTGGACTTTTCTAAGGCCTTCGATTTAGTGGATCATAACATTTTGCTGGAAAAATTAAGTTATTACGGTATACGAGGACAGGAACTAGCTCTTATAAAATCTTACCTATCTAATAGAACTCAAGTTGTGAAAATAGGTACCTATACATCGAATGCTAAAACTGTCTATTGTGGAGTGCCGCAGGGAAGCATTTTAGGGCCTCTACTTTTTAATCTCTATCTAAATGATATCGTCAATATTAACTCCAAAGCAAAATTTATCATCTATGCAGACGACACTAGTATTTTTTTCGCCGGCAATGATATTAATCTCCTCGTTGAACAATGCAACAGTGCGTTGAAATCCTTAGAGGATTGGTCGAGAGTAAATGCAATGAAGATAAATGAAATCAAAACGAAAGCGATTATATTCAGGCCAAAAAACAAGCTCATACCTCCGCATCAAGATATTATAATAAACTCCCGATGCATCGATTTAGTCGAGAATTTCAAATGCCTTGGAGTCACCTTTTCCGCTAATCTGTCTTGGGATAATCATGTCAAGCATGTTCTCAGCAAAATAAGTCAAATATCTGGTGTAATCGGTCGTTTAAAATATATCCTTCCCACACGCATCAAACTTTTGCTTTATAATTCACTCTTTCAATCACACTTGAACTATTGTCAGTTAGTATGGGGAAACACAACATCCACTAATATAGAACACATCCACCTCTTACAGAAAAAGTATCTCCGACACACATATAATGCTTCTTATACTGCTTCAACATCCACTTTCTTTAAGAACTCCGGTGTAATTCCAGCTTACAATTTATATAAATATCGCTTAAGTCATATGTATAAAAAAGAAACCCATAGGAATGTCAACAATCTACGTAACCTATCTCAATTACAGGACAACACTCAAAGCTACGTCACTAGACATTTTGAAAACTGGTCAGTACCCACGTCACGTTCGAATTACGGGAAACAGAGTCTTAAGTACATAATACCATCACTTTTAAATTACTATAATTCAATTCGTTTTGATCTTTTCATGGCATCCTGCAAAGACCTCCGGGAGATGTTTTCGATTTCTATGTAATATTGTCTAACCCTGCTGATGTTTTTGTTTGCTTTTGTAATAATGCGTTTCTATGTTGTTTTCATTTAAACATTAACTAATGATTACTATGTTTACATAATATTAAATATGTACCTGTATACTTGTTTTAATGAAGAGTATGTGTGCATATGTGATGCTGCCATGCTGCCGAAAGAAAAGAAGGGATTGTGGACCCGTCAAGCTGTCCATGGACAGCTTTTTTTCTACAATCCCCCCCATCTGTATTTGATGGCAAATAAAGATTTCATTCATTCATTCATTCCTCGCAGATCCGACAAGGCATCATGGAGGGGAGCCTGGTAGTCAGCTGCATGTGGTAAGAAACGCCTGTAAAAGTTAAGCATGCCGAGGGAACAGTGAAGGTCTTTAGCGGTGGAGGGTAGGGGATAACTCTGCAGGTCCGAGATGCGTTGAGGCAAAGGTCGAGTTCCCTCAGATGAAACTTCATGGCTGAGGAATTTGACGACCGAAGCGCCGAGCGTGCTCTTTGGGACATTGACGAGTAGGCCGTGGTCATCGAGGCGTTGAATAAGCGGACGAAGGTGCGTGTGGCGTTCGTTGGCGTTGCGGGAAAAGACAATATGTCGTCAAGGTAGACGAAGCAGAAGTCGACGTAGCGGACGACTTCGTCGATGAAGCGTTTAAAGGTTTGTCCAGCTTTCCTCAGGCCAAATCTCATGAAGGAAAACTCGAACAAGCCGAAAGGGGTAATGATTGCAGTTTTCAAGATGTCGACCATGTTGACGGATATCTGAGTGTAGGTCTTCACCAAGTCTAGCACGGAGAAAACGTGGCAACCATAAATACGATGGGCGAAGTCTTGTATGTGGTGAACGGGGTATCTGTCCGGAATGGTGCAGGCGTTGGAGGCACGGTAGTCCCCACAGGGCCGCCAGCCTTCGGTCTTCTTCGGGACAAAGTGAAGTGGCGAGGCCTATGGACCGTTGGAGCGGTGGGTGATTCCCTCATGGAGCATGGCTTCGAACTCTGCTTTGGCTATGCGCATGCAGTCTGGGGCAAGGCGACGGGCGCGGCAGAAAACCGGGGGGCCTTGGGTGGTTCGTATGTAGTGCACAGTGGTATGCTGCACCTCACGAGGCAACCCGCTAGGACGCGTCAAACCGGGAAATTCGACGAGGTTGGCATGGTACGATGAATGATTTTCAACACCGAGTACTTTGCAGCAAGCCAGGTGGGTAATCGTTCCCTGTCCTGGTGAAGAATGTCCCGTTGTCGCGTCGATGAGACGGTCGTGGCGGCAATCCGGAAGGAGGTTGTAGTGCGCCAGAAAGTCTGAACCGATGATTGGCTCGATGACGTCAGCGATGTCAAAATTGCAATGAAGAACATGGCGTAGGTTTTTAAACTGGGCGTGCAGGCAGAGCGAGGCGTAAGTCTTGATTGTGGAACGGTTTGCCGCGCTCAGCTCGAACGACGTAGGAGGACGGATACCTTGAAGGTGGGCTCGGGGGTAGCAGCAGATGTCGGAACCGCTGTCGACAAGGAACCGCTGCTTTGTAGTTTGGTCGGTGATGAAGATGCGACGGCCTCCAGACTGGCAGCTCGCAGACGTGTCTACGAGCTGCCGTTAGCGTTTTCCTTATGTCCAGCGAAGCAGGGTGGTCGACATTGTTGCGCTCTGTCCCTGAAGCGTCGATGGTAGTAGCACCGGTCGTCGTCACAAGGCTGCTGCGACGGGGTGCTGGTATGGTCACGGCTTTGTGGATGACGCGTCGGCATATGCTGATCCAGGCAGTGTTGAAGGCAGCTAAGTTGTCGACTGATATCGTCGATACGGTGCGGAAGTTCTGTGGTGTTCAGCGGTGCGGTGACAGCCTGCATGGTGGTCGACAACTGCGGCAAAGAGACCTCGATGACGCGATCAGCGATCCTGGCAAGTTGGTCGAGAGGTAGCGTAAGCTGAGCCTGCAGAATTGCTTGGACGTGCGGTGGAAGTCGCTGAAGCCAGTGCTCGCAGTAAGGATCCTGGACTTCCATGTTGACCGCGAGAGCACGCATGTGGCGGAGGAGCTGCGAAAGCTGGAGCTCGGCAAGTTCTGCGGACTGTAGTTGCCGCACCTTCTGGTCTTCGGAGAGCGACAGGCGGTGAGTGAGTTCAGTCTTGAGGTGTTCGTAAAGGTTGGCCGTTGGTGGGCTGACAAGGATATCCCGGACCTCGTTGGCGTAGCGGGCATCATGGTTGGCGATGACATAATCGTAGCGGGTCGGTGTTGCGTGATGTGTGCAAGGGAGAACTGGGTCTCGACTTGAGCGAACCACACCTCGGGCGAGTCGGGTCAAAACGGCGGGAGCTTGATAGTGACACGGCAGACGTCGTGTGGGGGAGCGTGCCGGATGCCGTCTGCACGGGTTCTGTCGTCCTCGGCGGAGCCGGCCGGATGCTGCTGCACGGAAGCGTTGAGTTGGCCGTGCAGTTCGTGACGCTGTTGCTCTTGCTCGTCCATGGCAATGTGTACTGTTCCTTGTCCGGGTCACCAGATGTGAGGATGTCAGTTCCGATGAAGGACGAATCCCAACATGAAAAAATTGGCAGTGGTTTAGCTTGGTTAAACCTGGTAATTGCGAAAGCAGTAGCTATGGCTACGCCTAGGTATAGCTGGTGGTGTAGCTGGTTGTGGGACTTGTGGTTATGCTTGTGGTTATGCAGGATTCACTCTGGCCACGGCATATGGTTCAACTATTGTTTATTGCGGGGTGCTACCTGGTTATTCTTTGCATAACTAGTAGTGAGGCAAGGAGTGCCGTGGCTTGGTTGTGGGTGAGGTTAAGGCAGAATGTACAACTGCCGCTCCCGCACCGGCTGCAACGGCATTCTTTACGCCAGCAGAAATGAAAGCACCTCTGGAGACTGCGTTGGTTCCACCGGCCGCTAGGCCACCTCCTATAGTATCGAACGTTGCACCCCCGGCGGTAGCTGCGGTAGGAGCAGGAGTTAGGCCGCGGTTAGTAGCTACCGCCTCGCGAGTTGACGGCGCGAGTTGGGGGCCCTGTTTTTGCGGCAGATGGGATGACGTCACACCGGCTGTAGCGCTCCCTCACAGAGGGAGCGGTAGTTAGGCCGCGGTTGGTAGCTACCGCCTCGCAAGTTGACGGCGCGAGTTGGGCCTCCTGTTTTTGCTGCAGATGGGTTGACGTCACTCCGGCTGTAGCGCTCCCTCACGGAGGGAGCGGGAGTTAGGCCGTGTTTGGTAGCTACCGCATCGCGAGTTGACGGCGCCAGTTGGGGCCCCTGTTTTTGCGCAGCTGTGCTTGGCGGCGCGCCAAAGGTCACGCTAAAGGTCAACGGTAGCTACCGCCTCGCTACGCCAAGGGCTGCAAAGTGAAAGTAGTATTGCTTTCGCAATAAAATGTAACGAGCGTTCATTCTGTTAACAGTGGTAACGGACGATCAAACTAATGCCACAGTCGTAGCTCCGAAGCGGAACGTAAAAAGAACAGCTTTCCAGTCGGACAGTCTGTTTTTGTAGCCGCCGTCAGTGACGCATGCCTCGGGTAACGCAGCGGTGGCGCTGTGTCTTATCGATAAGGCAGTCCAGCGTGTGGCCGTGCTACGCTGGAACGGATGATAACTAAACGGAGGCTGTGCGGTAATGTGCGCAATGTGTGTCGCCACAGTCCCAAAGCGAATCAGGCTATGAGAGACGTCGTAGTGGAGGACTCCAGAAATTCCGTCCACCTGTGGTTCTTTTACGTGCACTGACATCACACAGCACACGGCCGCCTTGCTTTTCGCCCCCATCGAAAAGCGGCTGCCGAGGCCGGGATTTGATCCCGTATCATTGGGAACAGTAGTCGAGCGCCTTATTACTGCACCACTCTGGCGGGGGCTTCTGAGATTTGAAAGCAGGACTTGCATGAAGTGCAGATCTCGCACGGGAATCCTTTTTTTAAGGTAACTTTGATTTTAAATATAAAACGACACAAGAAAAGAAGAACAAAAGATGCATGCAAACAATTTTGCCGAAGTAGGCCCCTCGAGTGGTACGATTGTGAGGTTTCAACTGAACTTATCTGAGAGCCCGCTGACTGGAGGAAAGCTTGTAGAATTAGAGCCGACCAACCCTGCAGTGAAAGAATGGAATTCGAACGGTTTGAGAGAGAAAGAACAACGGCATTATTAAACTGCTATTTAGGTGTACTTACTTTGGGAGCGAACTTCAAACGTGTTCATCATAAAATATTGGCATAAAAGACCCCTTGGAAAAAATTACGGTTCAAAGAAGATAATTGGGCGAGTTGGTATGAATGCATCACTTGCAACAGCGCAGAAAAAAGAAAACGCGGACACAGAGAGACATAAATGGACACAAGTGCTCACTTCAACTTCTTCTGACACAAAGGAGAGAACAACATGCATAGAAAACCAGAAAAAAGACGTCACACCATGCCACACATGTGTTTTTTGAAGACGCCCCAAACCCACTGAAAGATAACATAGAGTCAAGTTTTCAAGCGAAAAGCTTCACTAGGCTAGTCAACTCCGAGTCTCGCGTGTGCTCCGTCGTGCCACTGGCAGGAGCTGCCAACTCGGGTCGCTCCTTTGACTCGGGAGGGTAATATCAGAAACAGCCTGCCAGAACGCTTTGCATTCACATTACCCTTAGAACACACAGGCACGTCCATGCGGCTTAGTTAAAGCGGGACTTTATATGCGGGCTGGTAGCTTACGCTCTCGCGTCATACCTTTAAAGGCTGAGGTTAAATGTCCTCAATAACGCAACGCCCTGCTCTGATAGGGTGGGATAGGGGAATAACGTAGCAGGCAAAAGAAGTTTTCGCTTCCATCGGGTTTTAACCAGAGCTACACCACAGCTAATTTTTTTTTCTTTCCTTCCTTCCTTGGTGATGTAATTATGGTTCAACATTTCCGAGGGAAATGAGTTGCTTTTGTGGCAGCTGGCATGGCCTGGCACTGATTGGTAGTAGGGCTACGTGACATCACGCGACCACGTGACATGGCCGATTTGGCAGGAGTAGGCAACTCGGGCTTCCCAAATCAGGTAAGGTAAAAATGCAGCCTTCCAAAATCCCAGCCACACATGCTACCCTCATGCAATACAGGTACGGTCTTATGTCATGCTTCAAGCGAGACTTTATATCTTCATCGGGCAATCTAGCACCTAATGAGGCAGCTTATTACACACGCCTATTGGCTAAACAGGTTCAGTGCGAAACAGCCCATCCAGTTATGTTTCATATGACACGTAAGCGCCAACAAGCCTTGGCTGCCGAAACGTCAGAAGAGAGAGAATACACTCGCGGCTCAGTGGAAGCGAACCCCAGGTAGTACTGCCAACTAGGCTGTTGCTTGCATCGGCAGAAGTACGGGACGCGATGGACGTCGACAATGCGGCAGCTGTCGCCATGCCTACCGCCGTGCTTTCGAAACATTGGCTTGGGGGAATGACTTGGGCCCAAGCTAAGCCATGCTCAGCTTTTTTACTGCCTTGATTAGAATTTCAGTTGCACTGCTATCTATTGCTGACATGCGAACGATTTGTTTTTTTTTGTGTGTGTGTTGTTGTTTTTTAGCCGGGAGGCAATGATGGCGCATTCTCCCGTACGTCCTGGGCGTACAAAACCACACTGTCACGCAAAGCGTATGCAGCTCGTTCGGTTCAAAAGTGATCGCCGTACCCTACACTTTCGGCGCAGGTGCTGTCGGAAATGTTCGGAACGTGGTAGGATCGAAAAGCGCTATTTAATAAATGGGAAGCATGATGGGTGATTGGTAGCTAATGCTAATACCGTAGCTGATTGAAAAATTATTGATAATTAAAAATAGTTCAAACATGCGAAATTGAATCCAATATATAAAAGAACTGTATACTCTAAGATCTATATGAAATTCGCGTTAACGTGAGCGAAGTGCCGTTGGAAAAATGGCCGGTGGTGACGACTGCATTTAATTTGTGTACATTTTCTAGTTTATAAACACTGTGCTTTAGATGCAAGCACCATTTGAGGTAAGCTCGAGTTCGTCCTCAGGGGCACGCTAAATTTATTCCAGTAGATAAAATCATGCATTCAATAATTACTACGACCACTGTGCAGGCACCAATTATATTTCAGTGATTATGAAGCAGGAGCTTCAAAGTCAAGGAGCTTCAAAGATCATTCAAAGTCAACTTCATGATCTTCATCTTACTTCAGTATGACATTGCAGATCGTTGTTTGTTTTTTTTTTTTCTTTTGTCACTGCTACATAGCAAATCCACTGAATTGCGTTGCCGTTCACTTGCATCATTTTTTAGGTGTCATTTCAAGATAGAATCCGGAGAAAAATGATACCTGTTGCAAACACAAAATTGAGTTTGCGCATATAAATCTGGGAGAATCTGCAAGTGCTGAGTTTTTGATAGTCGCAAATTGGCAGTCATTGCATTTTATTTATTTATTTAATATTCGCGCATCTTAAAATGTTTCATTTTGTCTTCCGCAGCCTTGCTCTCCATTTCCATTTTTCTCTCCTTTAAGTCGGCCCACATTTCGTTAAGTCATATCGCCGAGGGCGATTGCGGGAGAGCTAGAGACCGCGTGCAATGCGCGATTTTTTTATGCTTTTCTGTCCAGATGTCAAGTGTAATTGTGTTTCCGGGAAGCGAAACGCAACAAAGTAATGCGGAGCGATAGCGTAAAAACGGAAGAGGATTTTTACTTCCGCTCTGCCGGGGGCGTAGAATCGGGTTTCGTGCCTCCTTAAAAAAAAAAGAAAAAAAAAAAAAAGAAGAGCGAAACAAACGCGCCGCCGCTTTACGGCTTGCCATCACAATACCACGCCGACCTGCTCCTGACGACGCGAACGCGGCCCCGTATGAGTTTCCGCGGGCTTCGGTGGGGTAGGAGACCGTGCGCAGTGCCTGTCGAGGACGAGCTTAGTGTCGCCATCTGTCGAGATGCGATGAAATTATTCGCTTTACTTTGCAGCATTGTTGCGGAAAGGGGAAAGCCCGGTATTTTTCCGATGAACATTCGGCTTCTCCCACCCAGCTTCCTTGATGCGGCGATTCTCTAGGACTAGCCCAATGCGAGCGAGCACTGGGTCAATGAATAGTGTGAACGGGAAAGCGTGCGAACTGATTTAAGGGGCTCTGCGGTGCATGTGCGGCACTGCACAGCGTCCTTTCGCACCAGATGCTGAGATCAGAAAGAGAAGAATAAAGGTTATCATGCAAGGATCTCTAGGGAAGAGATAATTATTACTAGTAGGTCATCATCAAGAAACTATAACTACTCCGAAAATATTCTCTGCCCGGTCAAAACAGAAAATCGAAGGCTAGCATTTTATTTCTTCGATTGAAATAAGTTTCTGTTGACACTGTGCGTCGTTTGCCTTAAAAAGCATGGCCTGCCAAATCTAGCAAAATGTTTCTAAAGCTTATGAAAGAAGAGCACAATTTCAGTGCATTCTGAACGAGGCTCATTACGCATGTGATTAATGAGCCTTTGCTTCCCAGTACGAAGCTAAAATGGCGTCTATCATATGTAATTGCAGGCCGGGAAGCACTGTCTTCGCAAGGAATGCTTCAGTTCTTTTGTGTGATCAGTTATGTGGTCACATGTGGTGGCAGCATGCAAAAGGGACAATTTTCATTCATTCATTCATTCATTCATTCATTCATTCATTCATTCATTCATTCATTCATAAATTTGAATAATGTGCATTCAAGACAAAAATTTCGTCAACTTAAAATTCGAAACTAAGCATTGGGTATAAAAGAACAAAAACGCGTATGCAGAGACACTACAGCTGTTGATACTGTGCATCGTTTGCCTTGAAAAGCATGGCCCAATGAGCCCTTAATATTTAAATAAAGGTATCAAAGGTATAACTTTTGCAACGGAGTCAGGCAGCATGTTCCACCCTAGTGACTGGACGAAAAAAGCCGCATTTAAAACAGTCCTATTGTGAAAGTTCCACAGGAATATACACCCTATGACCATGTTTCGATGGGTCATTAAAGTTTATTGCAAAATAGTGTGATGTGTTAATCCTAGAGTGACTATAAATTGAAGAGAAAAGAAATTTCATTCTTCCTATCTCTGTTTGACATACTGGAGTTACAATTTTGCTAATTTACCTAATTCGGTTTGCGGGCGCACCAATTTTGTTTCTTATAGATTAGTGTTCAGTTCTTCTTGGTCACATCATTGTTTTGTACATCCCACAATCATCAGCGAAGAATCTGACTGGAACTGTGACAGATGTTGGAAGATATTCATAAAAACCGAGAATAAAAGGGTTGCGAAAACGCTTACCTGCGTCCCACCTGAAATCACCTGACAAAGGGTCGATTTATATCTGTTCACAGGAGGTGAGACAAGAATCCAGTTTGTTATTTTAAATAGTAATTTTCAGGAGTAGCGTTTGCTGGGATATCTTATAGAAGGCTTTTGTGAAGTCCAGGAATATTAGATCAGTTGGGCTACGTCTATTTGTTCCTCCGGAAAGTCGTGAACGGTTTCTAGAAGCTGGATAACTGTATAAAGACGTTCTCTGAGCCCATGTTGCGAGCAATGAAGTATGTCATTATTGTCAAGGCACGCCAGGTGTTTAAATGCAATATGTTCAGGCCACACAGAACATGTGTCAGGAAGAGAGATTGGTCGGAAATTATTGAGATGATGTGAATAACCATTGTTATATATCAAAATAGCTTTGACATGTTTCCATGCAGGCGGGAAAGAACCTGTGAAATAGACATTTGAAAAACGTTTGTTTGGCGGCTCGCTCTGCACATCTGAACGGACGCTAACTTGGAATTCCAACAGGATCAGGCTTTTCTTTACTGGTAATTGAAGAAGAAAGATTAGCAACCCTTGCTCAATGATGTCTATGTCTTGAACTGGATGGCAGTCAGGTGCGCATGTTTTATTTGATGGCAAAGCGTCGTCAGAATAAAATACTGCTGAAAGAAGCCCAAGGGTGCCCTTAAGTCTGCTTGGGTGCAGTAATATGCGAAAGCATTGCGAGTTCTGTCACGCTGCTTGTGGTTTCCGCTCGCGGTAGGCTATAGCGGACCTCGGCCACACTGGGCCAGATGACGTGTGTTTATTTGCCTAGCATAAATGAATAAGAAGCGCATATGGAACTTGATGAAGGCAACGACGCTTACTGCGCATTTCGAGAGCATGTTGCAGTTTTATACGTGGCTTAATCGACGGCGGCGATAGTATAGCACTCTCGTGCCTGGGCCAAGTAAGTTGCTTGTTCGAATGGTGGTTCGATTCCTGGAGGGGGCACAATTTTCTTGTATCGGAAGCTTCATTACGCCATGTTTCACCAAGGTCATCAGGCATGATAATTTAACATCGAATGCGGCGCGAGGAGCCGGCGCCGCCCGCTTATTCGTTTTCTTCGCACGAGTGGTGAACGAGGCTAGCGGCACACCCGCTGCTGCTTCTTCACACACCTGGCAAACTTCCTTCGTACTGGTATATACCTCCCCAAATATGTCTTGCCTGACACAATGCCACAGATCCTTGCAGTCCCCTCCCTGTTCTCTCCCGCCACCGCTGTCCATCTGGCTCGCCTCCTGGGACCACTCCCTTCAATATGACATCGACACATTCGTGTAGTCTGAAGCGGGCTGTAATGTAATTGAGCTTCGCAGACAGCCATGGAGGAGTCAATAGACTGGAGAGCTGGGCCAGTTGGTACATATTGGTAAGGAATAAAACCAGCGGAAAGACGCAAACAAAGAGAGAAGCACACAACACAACGCTGGCGTCTTTCCGCTGGTTTTATTCCTTACCATGGAGGAGTCGCGAGCTGGAGACAGTGCTTCGGCTGCGTTTACTTGACTTTCGCAGACAGTCATGAAAGAGTTTGTCTGACCATGCTTAATCAAGTTTCCGCTCTTTAAACTAGGTTCAGGTGATTTTAACCCCAGGCAATTTTTTGGAGCTTCAACATGTAAAACTAAACGCATATAAGACTTTAGTACGACCCATTCTTGAGTACAGTGCAACAGTTTGGAACCCTCATCAATCTTATCTGAACAAAAAACTGGAAAGAATTCAAAACCTAGCACTCCGGTTTATATATAACCGTTACTCACGTTACGAAAGTGTGACACATCTGCGTGAAAGCGCGGGCATTTCGACGTTGGAATGCCGGAGACAGACTGCGTGCATGAAATTTCTTTTCCTTCTATATAACAATTGCATCAACATAAATAAATTTTTGTACCTAAAGCTGCCTTATCATCGCTCTAAAAGAATTAACCATGACAAGTGTATAAGACCGTTTTCTGCTAAATGTGACTTGTTCAAATTCTCATTTTTTCCCCGTTCCATAGAAACATGGAACAACCTGCCCCACCAGTTTATGAATAATGTGTCGCTTGATGCCTTTTCTGCCAGCGTTGAATCTTTTTTTCAAGAAATGTTATTGTCGTAGAGTTGTTGTTTCACTGCCCTCTTTGTTGTTCACGAGTCTTAAAGTAGCTTTTAAATATCCGCAACCTTGATGTGTTATTCACGGTGTACTCTGTATGCTTTCCCTGCTGCCTTGGAACACTATGCCTGCTGTTTATACTTTTTTTCCCCACTCCTGTCAGAGCCTGAGAAAGGCTCACAGTATTGTAAAATAAATAAATAAATAAATAAAACTAAGGTCTTCGTGCACGGGAATATGACCTTCAAGTGAAACCTAAGGTCTTCGTGCATGGTAATATGAACTTCAAGTGAGCCAGAGGTTCAACAAAGAGCGCGCAGCGTGCCAGGCCATGGCTGCAACCCGTGGAGAGGGCCGGAGGCTAATGAAGCTATCGCGTACAATATATGTTTTAACCTTAGCTAAACCACCAGCAATGTTTTTAAATGTCAATTTGCGAGAACACGCTCTGATGACGTACTGTGATGACAGGCTCTGTAAACAGAGTAATAAATGGTTTCGCATTTGGTCTTGCTTATAGTTATCACCCATAGTTTTGAGGTATCGCTGGATTAACAAAGCACCAAATTTTGCTAGGTGCCTCAGTCAAAAACTTTCTCAGTGCTAGATTATAAAACTTGCCCTTGCTACCTCGAGAAAATGTCTGAGTTTCTTACTCATTTCACTGATGACACTAGTATAATTTGGATCAGAATCGTTCATGTTTGCCCTCCATTTTTGTTTCACTTTTCGTACAGAGTGCACAATTTCTACCCTGATCAAGAAATTCTTTTCTTATATATTGTAAACGCTTAGAAATAAACTCTTTGATACATTATTCCACGGTGTTTGAAAAGTAACCCATAGTTTCTAAACTGAAGCTCCGCTTTCAACAAGACACACAAATTCGTCAAATGAACACTCCAGGCGTCCAAACCCTCAAGCATTATCAGCGATGCCGAAAAGTTTATAAGCGCATTACGTTTATTATTGAAATGATCTGTTTGGTGTCATGTCTATAGCCATTATTGCATATACTGATCAGATATACCCTCGTAGAATTCACGGGTGCAGGGATATGGTGGTCTCTCGGGGGATACCAAGATTAGTCAAGAAGCAATGATGTCGTTGCACATATTTTGGTGTGACATGCAACAACTTGAGTCGCGCTATAGCAAAAAGCAAGTTCTGTTATTTCTTTGCTGCTAGACATATTCGTTGCACTTAAAGAGGGTACATTCCAATCCATTCATGTTAAATGTAAATCACCTTATATCAGGATTTAGTAATTCTATTTAAATTTCGCCTCCATCAAATTTCTTAGAATAACAAGCACGTATATGAATTTGGAGCTCTGTGAACACACCCGACAAACACCGGGCGATTTTTCAACCTAATTGTTGTCCATACCTATTCGATGTTAGCTCGAAATCCAACACAGGAACTATATCGTTTTCACCATAACTGCCGCTACACCTACTTATACCCGACCTCTTCTTACTATTTTGTAATTTGAGGACGTGACCTCCTCGACTGATACGCCCTGATAAAGCCACGTTTCAGTTACTTTCGCCAAAATGTGTACTTCATTTTCAATGCAACATGCTTTCAATGGCAGCCACAGAGCCACTTTGCATAGTTGAGCCAATTTACTGTTTTATCCATTTGTGTTGGCTATGAATTTTCGAGTTATATCTACGTGTTACCTTCCCATTTTCAATACCCCCTTCGGAGCTTGTAGCGGTATAATAAATTATGGTAATAATAACTATGGTTTGGTTTGGTTTGGTTTGTGAGGTTTAACGTCCCAAAGCAACTCAGGCTATGAGGGACGCCGTAGTGGAGGACTCCGGAAATTTCAACCACCTGGAGTTCTTTAACGTGCACTGACATGGCACAGCACACGGGCACCTTGCTTTTCGCCTCCATTGAGAAGCTGCCGCCGAGGCCGGGATTCGATCCCACGCTCTTGGGAACAGTAGTCGAGCGCCATAGCCACTGCGCCACCGCGGCTATGCTTTTTATGTTTATTTTTATATCCTTAAACATCCATTGGGATAGTTATAAGTCCCGCATGCTTGATTTTTGTTGGACAATGGCACTTCATTCTCTGACCGGTGATTTCATCCCTAACGTAAACGAAACCGCCATTTTACATCGCATCCAATGTTAACTTTCGCGCCGTCGCTCCTTTCGACGTTTGACGAATTCCATAGATTTTTACAGACCTCGAAAACTCTTTCAGGATAATCCAGTGATATGCTTGTTTGAGTACCATTGAGTTTGTGACAATTCTGCATAATTTTCATCTTATCTCCAAAATCAGCTACGTTCAGGATAACAGTATGATTCTTACTCGACCTTTTCTGTCCCAGAGTATAAATTCCTTCGATGGAATTCAGTTTGTACCTAACCTTTCCTCCAAATATATCATCATTTACCTTCTTCAACAACGTGTCTTCAGATTCCTCTTTTACACCCCTAATTATTTGATTGTTGCGACGAGGTCGGTTTTCCAAAGTGTCCTGCGCTGCCTGTCGATACTATGCCTATGCCATCATCATCAGCAGTTGTTAAATCAGCAAGTCTTCTGTGCATTCTTTAATGGTTCTGCAATTTGTTTACAATAATCTCAAGCTTGGTTTTTATATCAAGAATGCGTGCTTCAGAAGATGCTTGCTTTTACTGAACCTCTGAGATTCTCGCAAATATTTCACTGTTTGTACTAATGAGTTCATCGGACGTTTCTTTTTTTTTTTTTTCGCAGTAGCAGGGCCGTAGTTATGTTCAGTGTATCCAGAAAGCTTAATTAATAAAAGTGTCATTGGGAAACACTCACACATGCGTACGCACCCCTATGTGGGCAACACTATTATCAGATAGTAGCCGCTACGAAAACCATGCTTATTTTGTGCTTTTCATCAGCAGAAGTGGATGCACGTTTAGCGACATTGTCAGGGCCGCCCACTGAAGCGGGAATTTGAAGAAGTGCCTTTTATATCAACCTCTCTTGCTGTTCAGGGATGTCAGCATTCCCGAAGACGCTTTGCTGCAGTCCTTATCCACGAGCTGAATACGGAACAAAATGACGTCGGAGGAAAATGCGTGGACAAGCTGTACCCCTTTGCGCCGCGTTGATTCTGTCAGTCTGCATGCTGCATAGTTCAGTAGGAAACGATGATGACCCGCCGGACACGAAAAGCCAGCAGCCAGCAAAAGCCCACAGAAGTTGTGGTAGTTTGGTGAAAGTAGCACGGCCGTTCCGCTTTGTCCACAGTGTATACAGTTAGTGTTGAAGAAGACAAATTTACACCGTTAAAACCCTTCTTAAAGGGGTCATGACACCAATTTTTGAATATAAACTGTTTATTGCATCTCACTCCCGATGTGCTAAGCAACTAAACCTCAAAGTTTCAGCTCCATCGGTGCTGCAGATATACTTAAAACTAGTATTTCTGTTTCATTGTGAACAACGTGCTGATCTGGTAGCCGGTGACGACATCAACCGACGCCGCATCGTCTGCTACATATTCTGTGTAGGAGCAGCGTCAACCGCGGTTACGCGAATCCTATGTGGCGGGCCAAAGAACAGCTATGCCGCTGACGACGGTTACCGCGAACAAAGCTTTTAAATCTAGTGTTTTTAACATAGCGAATAGAGCGTATGTGGGCGAGAATCAGCAGCACATCGGCGCCCGAGTACGGAAGGCGCATCAGCTGGCCTTCTCGAACAAAGTACATACTTTACACTGAAACATGTCTCAAAAGCAACACGTAAAATACGCATAGAGTGCCGTCCGAAGCCGCTTTTATAAGTACCATGCACTTGACACCGCGGCAGCGTATAAGTATAAGGTGCGGCGCGCTATATCGAGGCACCTAATACCCGTCTTAGCAGCAACTTTTACGCCGCTCGCTGTGATGCCCAAGTCTGGCCCCAGCCACATCCAGAAAGTATACGATAAGTTCACGAGACATACAGCACAGGATGTCGCAAGCTTGCAGTGGTGGTGTCGCCCACGTGCGCGGCAGACGATGGCGCTCTGGCCGTCTGCTTCTCCTGCTCTAATCGTTAATAGGCCTACATTGCTTAGCATCGAAGCCACAGCGGAAGGCACTTTGCAAGTGATCAACGAGGTGTTTTAGTAAAATGACCACCGGATCATGAAACTTTCTCCGAACCCTTGTTTTTTATTAGAGGAAATGATTATTTTCGGTGACGCCTTAGTAGCGGAGCTGGAGTATAAGAACACGGGCACCGCACCGGTAGCATGCTATGCGGCTGTGAGCAAAATCTACTATCATATGGGTCAACGTTTCTCAAAGGAATTTATTTTTTAGATTCAGTTTTCCAGGGCCTAACATTATTAGAAGAAAAAAATTAGCATGCTTTTTTGACACAGGCGCTAGGGATCTGCCGTATTGCTGACGCGGACGGCTTGTGGAAGGCTCGAAGGGCACGGCTGCGCGGTGGTGTTTACGGCGGAGTACGGGGCAGTGCTGCCACGATTAACGGCGGCGGTCGCACTGAAGGGGGATGTGTGGACAAAAACTAAATCACGCTTCGCTGCAGTCTGTTTTCTGTTTTCAGTAACATGCTAAATGCACACATTAGGAGTCACTCTGGTCTTTGAGCAAGCTCGAAATCAGTAGTGTATCGTTATCGGCGCCGGCACAGCAGTATACGGAGCGGAGTCGGCCTGTGATGTCACCAATTGTCTCAACATGACGATCTCTGTCGGTGGGAGGAGGTTCGCGGTCTCAACTTCAGACACTTATTTGGAAATAAAGAATGTGTCTAGGGCGCTGAAATTTCGTAAATAATATAATAAGGGGCAGTACTATGTGGCAGACTATTAAACTGTAATATTATATATATATATATATATATATATATATATATATATCCAGGCACTGGTAGCGAGCAAGACCGGAGCGGTGGGGGCTCAGCTTGTAGATCGCTAGTCCGCAAAAAGGCACTTCCTCTTTCTCGGCGATCTGTCCGCTTAATTGGAACTTCTTTACAATCTGGCCCCCGCAGAAAAAAGAAGCCATCCTGGCGACTTAGGAAGACGAAAGGATAGCGGGATCGTAATTAGGTTTCAAACGGCCCACGTGAACCATCTCACGCCCAAGGCGGCGAAGGTCGGTGGAAGCGGCTAGCGGTTCAACTAGGTAATTCACTGGAGACGTCTGTTGGAGCACTAGATAGGGTCCGTGGTACTTGGCAGTAAACTTGCTGGTCAGACCTGGTGGTGCCGATGGGACCCAGAGCCATACGTGAGCACCGGGAGAGAATTGGTGCACAGGGTGGCTGCTGTCTATGTGCGCTTTTTTCTGCGCTTGCTCGTCTGAAGTAAGTGAGCGAGCCAGCTTATGACATTCTTCAGCTTGCGATAGAGGAGACGGTCAGGAAGGGCGAAATGCTGCGCTTGACGACGAAGGGCGCGAGGAGTCGGTAAAAGTGACGAGTTCGTAAAAAGATCGATTATTGATGTTAGCGACAGATCATTGCCCTGTTCTGGTGGCATGTCGTCGATGGACAGGGAAGACAAGGCGATGCTGGAGGCAGGTGACAACGGAGCGTCAGGCGGCACCGGCGAGTGAGATAAAGCGTCTGCGTCGGAGTGCTTGCGCCCTGTACGATGGATAACTCGGATAGCATACTCTTGCAGTTTAAGCAACCAGCGGGCGAGACGGCCGGTGGGGTCTTTTAGTCAAGACAACCAACACAAAGCGTGGTGGTCTGTAACAACATCGAATGGGCACCCATACAAGTATGGCCGAAATTTCTGAAGCGCCCAAACAATGGCCAAGCATTCCTTTCCTGTCACCGAGTAGTTGGTCTCGGCCTTGGTTAAAGTTCGACTTGCGTACGCCACAGCGTATTCATCAACACCGGGTTTTCGTTGGGCAAAAACAGCGCCGAGGCCGGCGTCGCTGGCATCGGTGTGCACTTCAGTAGGAGCAGCCGGGTCAAAATGGCGCAATACGGGGGGTGAGGTAAGTATCGTGCGCAGTTTCGTAAAAGCAGCATCGCAAGCCAGCGACCAGGCAGAAAGATCTTTGTGAGCGCTGAGAAGTCGCGTCAGAGGGGCAATGATGGTCGCAAAGTTCCGAACGAAACGCCTAAAATAGGAGCATAAGCCTATAAAGCTGCGTAATTGCTTGATAAATGTTGGCTTCGGGAACTCAGCGACAGCGCGAAGTTTAGATGGATCAGGAAGGATGCCATCCTTGGACACTGAATTCCCTAAAATAGTGAGTTGGCGAGCGGCGAAATGGCACTTTTCAGACTGAGCTGCAGACCGGCGTCGCTAAGGCATTGCAAGACAGTTTCAAGGCGCGTTAGGTGGGTCGCGAAGTCGGATGAAAATACAACGATATCATCCAAGTAGCAATGACATGTGTGCCACTTCAAACCGCGGAGAATATTGTCCATCATGCGTTCAAAGGTGGCGGGCGCATTACACAGGCCAAACGACATGACGTTGAACTCATAGAGCCCGTCGGGGGTGACAAAAGCTGTCTTGAGGCGATCGTCTTCAGCCATCGGAACTTGCCAGTAGCCAGAACGTAAGTCGATTGAAGAGAAAAATTCCGCTCCATGCAAAGTGTCCAGCGCGTCGTCGATGCGTGGTAGGGGATAGGCATCCTTTCGTGTGATCGCATTAAGGCGGCGGTAGTTAACACAGAATCGAATAGACCCGTCTTCTAGATTAAAACGACCGGGGACGCCCAAGGGCTACTGGAAGGCTGAGTTACACCCCTACTGAGCATCTCGTCGACTTGCTCATCAATAATGCGGCGCTCTGAGGCTGATACATGATAAGGGCGTTGGCTTAATGGGGCGTGAGTACCAGTATAGATCTGGTGGGAAACAGTTGATGTACGACCCAAGTATGGCTGTTAGATGTCAAAGGAAGCTCGGAATCAGTTCAGCAAGTCGAGGAGCTTGGCGCGTTGATCTGGAGCGAGCACTGTCGATGGCTTTGTCGAAGGCAGCCAGAGACGATGAAAGGGACGAGGAACGAGGTGGGCTAAGGGCACTGACGTTGTCGGAGATTGTGTCAGCGCAGGTGGAGAAAACCGATGGGATGGTCACAAAAGTTTCTGATCGAACAGGCTCGGCATGCCCAACGCCCTCGCCACGTTGCAACGTGAGTGGATAGCACGAATCGTTAGTAATGGCTAGATCGGTGCGTCCGCTCCGTACACTAAGGACGGCGCAGGGCAGGGCAAGACAGCGTCGCGAGACGAAAAGGAAAGATGGGGTGAAGAGCACTATACAGTCTTGAAGAGAGGCACAGTTTATAGGCACAATCGCAACAGATGAAGGCGGGATATCAGTAGCATCCGCAACCTGGCATTTGGCTTCCCCAAGAACGTTAGCGGCGGTCGGTGCGGTGCACAGCGGAGAAAACTCTACTTCGGCACGAGCGCAATAAACTACGGCGCAATTGCGACGAAAGAAGTCCCATCCTAAAATAATGTCATGAGAGCAGTCACGGAGAACGAGAAAACTGATGACGTAGAGAACATCCTGAATGGTGACTCGAGCCGTGCAGGTACCGAGTGGTTCGATGTGCTGAGCAGTGGCGGTGCGCAAAGAAACCCCAGAGTATGGCAGAACAACTTTTCGTAACACGCGGCAAAGTCTAACGTCAATAACCGACACAGCAGCACCAGTATCTACAAGCGCAAGAGTACAAACATTTTCAACGGTAAGTTCAATTAAATTGTTCGGTGGCGAAGCAGGACTTTCACTGGTCGACGAAAGCGCAGTTCTTGCCTGCAGAGCCGCGTCTAGTGGTTTTCCGGCATTGGCGAGGTAGAACGGCGAATCATCGGCGACGGAGAGCGACGGCGCGGAGAGGTTGAGCGGCTGTCATAAGAAGTGGTCAAAGTTGGACGAGGGCTGAGGGGGCGCACGGAGAGGGGACGGCGGCTGCGCGTAGTTGACCGGGCTCTGATCGAAAGCGTACGGGGCCGGGTGACGGCGGCACAGGCGTGCAACATGGCCGGGGAGACCACATGCAAAGCAAATGGGCCGGTTATCAGATGTGCGCCAAGGGCGTAGAATAGGTGGCGCGCGGCGCTGGGTGAAAAATGCCCGCTGAGGCGAACCGTACGATTGAAAAGGCGCAGGAGGTGGTGGTCTTGCGGCAACCTCAGCATACGACAGTGGAGTGTGAGCGGGTGTCCGGACAGCGTCGGCATGAATGAGAGGAGCTGTCAGTGGAGCGGCATGAAGACTTCGTTGTCGAGGGGGCGGAAGTGCGTCGGCAACTTGTTCCTGAATAGCCTGGCGTATGGTCGGAGCCAGGTGTGAACTGAAATGCGGAACGTTTGGAATTAGCGATAATTGCCGCGCAACTTCTTCCCGTACGAAGTCTTTGATTTCTTGAATTAGTGTGGAGCTGACAGGGGCGTCAGACATAGCCGCGATCGTGGCTTCAGGTTGTCGAGGGACGATTCGTTGCCGACGGAAGTCTTCATAGCTTTGAAACATCTTGACAACCTCACTTACAGTACGGTGCTCATTTGCCATCAGAATGTTGAATGCGCCTTCGTGTATGCCCATCATGATGTCATGATGTGGCGAATATTCTCGGCTTCAGTCATCAATGCGTTTACATGATGGCACAAATCTAAAACGTCTTCGATGTAGCTAGTGAAGGTTTCTTCTGCCTCTTTCTCTTTCTTTCCTTTTGCATGCCTCAGCATAACATATGTCTGCTGCACCCGCTCCCGTAAATAGTGTTCGGCGCGAAGCTTGCGGACCACAGGGCGACCGAAGACATCCACAAAGCGAGATTTGAACGAGGCCCAAGTTTGAATGTCAGCCTCGTGATTGGCGAACCACAACTTTGCTACTTGTGTAAGGTAGAAGATAACGTTGTTAAGTTTCAAGACGTCATCCCACTTATTGTGGGTGCTTACACGCTCATATGACGAAAGCCAGTCCTCCACGTCCTGATCGTCGGTACCGCTGAAGAACGGTGGGTCCCGCTGTCAAAGCACCCCGGAGCATGGAATAGAAGAGGCCGAAGAGGCCGGGGTAGCGGGGCCGGTGGTGTTGGTGCTGGAATCAGTCATTGAGGTCGGAATTCGGCGGCTGCGGAGCTCCAGGGCGAGGAACCCCGCACCTCCACCAAGTGTTAAGCGGGGATCCAGGCACTGGTAGTGGGCACTGGTAGCGAGCAAGACCGGAGCGGTAGTGGCTCAGCTTGTAGACAGATAGTCCGCAAAAAGGCACTTCTATTTCTGGGCGATCTGTCCGCTTAATTGGAACTTCTTCTTTACAAGATATATATATATATATATATATATATATATATATATATATATATATATATATATATATATATATATATATATTGTTACGGTGTAATAAGCAGGGGTGTTTATTTACAGTGCTGATGTAGCGGGACAAGATAAAGCCTGCTAGCGCCCAGTAACCAACGCTTCTTCCTCCACTTCTGCCACACCCTTCACAATCCTTCATCGCCGTCAGTAGCGTGACATTTTTCCCCTACTCAGACGAAGCCCTCTAGGCGTGTTCGTTAGTCGTGCGAGGCTAACACGGCTTCAAGCGGGCAACATGACAGTTCGGTTTTGGCAGACCGGCGATCCGATGCTGTCAGGCGGGCTATTGCATGCGTTAAATCACTGATGCATTTGACAATCACATATGGGCCGTCATAGTGGGCCACGAATTCTTGATGTAGACCGCGGCGCCGAATTGGACGCCACAGCCAGACTAAATCACCTATGGAGTACGTTACACGCCGGTGACTGGCATCGTGCCGTGCTTTGGAACGTTCTTGTGAAGCACCAGACCGTAATCGGGTGATTCTCCGAGCTTCTTCGGCAAGACATAGGGTCTCAGCCAGGCAGGGACCTTCATGGCTTGAGAAGGGCAGGATATTATCCAGGGGGTAGCGTGGCGGTCTGACATACAGCAGGAAGAATGGACTGTACCCAGTAGTGTCATGCGTGGCGGTATTGAACGCATACGTGATGAAGGGTAGTATAGTGTCCCAGTTCTTATGCCCTGCATCCACGTACATAGCTAGCATGTTTATAAGCGTTCTGTTTACGCGCTCAGTCAAGCGATTTGTATCGGGATGGTATGGTGTCGAGTGTCTGGAAGTTACGGCGCATAAACGCATCAGCTCTTCAACAACATCAGCGGTGAATTGTCGGCCCCTATCAGTGATGACAATTCGTGGCAGCCCGTGTCGTAAGATGACTGAGTGCAGCAGGAAAAGCGACACTTGATGCGCCGTAGCAGACGGAATACCGGCGGTTTCACAGTAACGTGTGAGGTAGTCCACGCAGATTACAATCCAGCGATTTCCATCCAAGGACTTCAGAAACGGACCTACGAGGTCAATGCCTACTTGATAAAACAGAGCTGTCGGGGTCTTCACAGGATGCAGCAAGCCAGATGGAGTTGCAGTGGGACGTTTGTGGCGTTGACATTGCTTGCAGCTGGCGACGTATTGTTAAATAGTCGAGCTCATTCTGGGCCAGTAAAATCTTTCTTGAGCACGGTGGAGTGTTCGAACTGATCCCAAATGCCCAGAAGTCGGATCATCATGCATGACACGCAATACGTCGGTGCAAAGCGTCTTGGGAACTACGAGTAGTTATCGCTAGCCGACAGGCGAATGACTCTTTTTTTTTTCATAGGAGGCCATCACGCACACAAAAGCGGCTTGTAGCTGCGCTGGCTTGGGAAGCGGCAAAGAGAGGCTGCAGGCTGCTATCCCTTTGCTGTTCAATTTTGAAAACATTCGTGTCGGGGAACGCTGCCTCGACGGTCGATATGTAATTGTCGAAATCGTCGCTGTCTGATCCGACCGTGGCCATTGGCATCCTAAAAGGACAATCTGCGTCTGCATGACGCCTCCCGCTTTTGTGCACCACGGCAAAGTCATATTCCTGTAACCGGAGGGCCCAGCATGCGAGGCGACCACATGGGTCTCGAAGGTTCCGCAGCCAACAGAGTGAATGATGGTCAGTTACGATAGTAAAGGAGCGTCCGTATAAATATGAACGCAAACGCTGCACAGCGAAAAGCCAGGCATTCATGTTCGGTGACTGTGTAGTTTCGCTCCGGTTTGCTCAGGGTACGACTTGCGTACGCGATAACATGCTCTTGTCTATCGTGCCGTTGGACAAGGACTGCATCGAGACCGATTCCACTAGCGTCCGTGTGTACTTCTGTCATTGCAGTAGGATCGAAGTGACGTAGGATGGGTTTCGATATTAAAAGAAACTTCAGTTGACGAAATGACGCGTCGCAGTCTGATGTCCAGTCAAAAGTAAAGTTTTTGAGGAGAAGGCATGTCAATGGGTAAGCAACGTCAGCAAAGCGATGTATAAATCAACGTCAGCAAAGCAACGTCAGCAAAGCGCTGATCATGTGACAGATCGAAGTTTCATTAGCAGCCGGAGGTATGGTGGCACTCATATCACCTGCGACCAAAGCAACAACAACGTGGGGCGCATCGGATCCACAGGAGGCAAGTTTCAATCCGGTGGGTAAAACTGCGGGCTCAGACGATGGATTGATTATCCATAACGAGGCATTACCGTGATGCACGCAGATCATGCAATGAGGAATAATAACATTTTTCTTCAGGCATGGTGAGTGAACTGGGTGCAACACGGCCTGGGTGCAACACGAACGGACACGGGGACGAACATGGCAGACAAGGGTGGAACTACTGTGCCTTTGGTAATACTAAAAGCTGTTTCATCATTGCGGCCGCTTTCAAAAAGTGTCGGCAGATGCGAGCCGTCAAAATGAACCTCTTGACTTCGGCAGTCCACTGTAGCGCCACAAGACTTCAAAAAGTCCCTTCCTAAAATGATGTCATGCGTAGAGTGGAGTAAGACGACGAGTTCGGCTTGAAAAATTGCACCACGCACAGACACTTCCGCACTACACACACCCAGAGGCCGCAACACCTCTCCACTGACACCACAAAATTTTGAAGCACGGTCATATTCAAACATTACTTTGCGTCCCAAGAAGCGCCTAAACTGATTACTCATCACAGACACAGTCGCACCCGTATCCACCAAAGCTAATGTACACACACCATCAATGAACACAAGAATTTTGTTTTTGAGCATTGCAATTGGAGGGATGTTGGCACACAGCACATTTCCATCGGCCTCACCCCCACTGGTCGCGCTGGTTAGTTTTCCTGATGGGGCGACATGGAGCGCCACCGCGGTGATGGAAAACGACGCGCACGGAAGGCGGGTGGAGGAGTAACACTTCGATCAGATGCTGGGGAATGGTCGCGGAGATTCTCGTTCTGGATGTTGCGGTACTACCCACGGGGAGTATTGGATTGCTGGAAAACGGGGCCGTATTGTCGATTGTCGGCTACTGCTGGAGGCGCCGGGCGGTTATAGTGTAGCGGGAAACTTCTGCGGCAGTACCTGGCGATGCGACCTTCGACGCCGCAGCGGTAGCATATCGGTGGAGAAGGTAGAAAATGCTGTTGCGGATAAGAGCCAGGCACAGCAGGGCGCGTCGTAGGTCTGGCTGAATGCTCATACTGCACAGGAATCCTGGTAGATCGAATAAAAGATCTAGGTGCACTTGAGGTAACGTCATACGTTGGGGCTTCAAGCATCGACAGAGTCGGGTTTGCAAAATGCATTGGCGGGTAGTCAATAGAAACTACAATTTTAGGAGCTTGGGAGAAAGGCTGCACTTGAATCGTTTGTGGTGGTGAAGCCGGCCGTCTAGAGGCCATCTGGACAGAAACCTCAGCAGATTCATGCAGGGGACGCGTGTTGGTCCGTAGAAGTTCTTCGCGCACGATTTGCCGGATAGTTGACGGAAGATCTAGTTGGGCATGGTCATCAAGACTGGCCACGGTAGGCACGTTGGCCAGCCGCCCAAATTTTGGCGCAATACGACGCGTTTTAAAAGCATGAAACGCGCGGATGTGTCTAATGGCATCGGAGACAGTATCAAGGTTGTCTTTGGCGATTAAGAACTTGCACATGTGTGCCGCGATACCTTTCAAAATGTGACCGACTCTGTCTTCATCGGGCATGTTGGAATTGACACATTTGCATAACTTGAGGATCTCTACTGTGTAAGTTGTACAAGTTTCATCGGGCAATTGAGCTCTTTGAGCAAGGGTCTGCTCAGCCCGTTTTTTGCTGGGAACAGAGTCGCCGAAACGCAGTTTTGACTCGGTAGCGAACCGTTTCCAAGTCGTCAAGTTGTCCTCATTATTCTCAAACCAGGTCATAGCCGTGAGAGTGAGAAAGAAAACGACGTTTGTTAGCATGGTAAGAGGGTCCCACCGGTTGTACAGACTAACTCGTTGGTAATCAAGTAGCCACTTCTCAGCGTCGTCACCTTCTTCTCCGGCAAAATGTCGTGGTTCCCGGTAAGGCTGGGACAGAATAGGGCTGGAGTGAGCAGGCATGCCGCCAGCCTGGCTTGCAGCGTCGCTGCTTGCACGGTTTGAGTCGGTGTGGTCCATGAGGGTCGTGAGCGGTGGCAGTCCAGCGATGCGGTGACTACGTCGAAGCTCCAGTTAGTATTGCGGCGCAGTAGGTAGGCATCGTACGGAGCACCTTCCACCAAGTTGTTACGATGTAATAAAATGGGGTGTTTATTTACAGTGCTGATGTAGCAGGACAAGATGAAGCCTACTAGCGCCCAGAAACCACGCTTCTTCCTCCTCTTCTGCCACACCATCACAATCCTTCATCATCGTCAGTAGGGTGACAATATATATCAGTTCAGTTCAGGCGTTCAGTCGTGTCCGACTCTTCGTGACCCTATGGACCATGTCACGCCTTGCTTTCCGGTCTCTCACTATCTTCTTAACATCACATAGCTTCATCTGCAATGCCTCGAGAATGCCATCTAACCATCGCGTTCGCTGCCTACCCCTTCTCCGGCGACCCTCAACCTTTCCCAACATCAAATCTTTCTCCAGCGACTCCTCTCTTCTCATCAGATGACCAAAGTAGCTGAGCTTTAACTTTAAAATTTGACCCTCCAATGAGCAGTCAGGGTTTATGGTCGACAATATCGACTGATTTGATCTTCTGGCAGTCCAAGGAACTCTCAAGAGTCTTCGCCAGCACCACAATTCAAACGCGCCAATTCTTCGGCGGTCAGCCTTCTTCACAGTGCAACTCTCGCATCCATACATCACAACTGGAAAGACCATAGCACGAGTTATACGGATCTTGGTTGGCAGTGTAATGTCTCTGCTCTTTACTAGGCGGTCAAGGCTAACCATTGCTCTCTTTCCCAGAAGCAGGCGTCTCCTAATTTTATGGCTGCAGTCTCCTTCCGAGGTAATCTTGGCGCCCAAGAACAGAAAATCTGTCACAGCTTCCACTTCTTGTCCATTGATGCTCCAGGACTTGATAGGGCAAGACGCCATGATCTTCGTCTTTTTAATGTTCAGTTTAAGCCCAAACTTCTCACTCTCTTCTTGTACGCGCATCAGAAGTCTCTTGAGTTCCACTTCACTTTCTGCCATTGAAGTGGTATCATCCGCATATCTAAGGTTGTTGACACGTTTTCCAGCAATCTTCACTCCAGCTGAAGACTCGTCCAGACCGGCCTTCCTCATGATGCACTCTGCATATAGGTTAAATAGGCAGGGCGACAGTATGCAGCCTTGCCTCACCCCTTTCTCAATCGGAAACCAATCAGTAAGACCATGCCCAGTTCTGACTGTGGCCTCTTGCCCTTCATAAAGGTTCCTGAGGAGACAGATGAGGTGAATTGGAACTCCCATCTCTTGGAGAGCTTGCCACAATCTGCTGTGATCTACGCAAACGCTTTCGCATAATCAATAAAGCAGAAGTACATGGGTTTCTGGAACTCTCTTGCTTTTTCCATGATCCAGCGAAGGTTGGCAATTTGGTCTCTAGTTCCTCTGCCCTTGCGAAACCCAGCTTGCACGTCCGGAAGCTCCCGATCCACATACTGCTGCAGCCTACCTTGCAGGATTTTTAACATCACCTTGCTAGCTTGCGAAATAAGCGCGATCGTGCGGTAGTTGGAACAATCTTTGGCACTGCCTTTCTTTGGAATGGGGATGTAAACTGACCTCCTCCAATCCTGTGGCCACTGCAGGGTTGTCCAAATCTTTTGACATAATGTATGCAGTGTGTTAACAGCGTCGTGGTTGAGGTTTTGAAGCAACTCAGCTGGAATACCATCAATTCCGCTAGCTTTGTTCTTAGCAAGGCTGGCTAAGGCCCATTCAACTTCACTCTTCAGGATGCCCGGCTCGAGATCAGTAATCACAACCGTCCTATGTTGGGTTTGCACATCCGGGTCCTTCTTGTACAGTTCTTCTGTGTATTCCTGCCACCTCTTCTTTATATCTGAGGCTTCAGTGAGGTCCTTGCCTTGTTTGTCCTTTATCACGCCCAGCTTAGCACAGAAGCTTCCTTTGATATCTTTGATTGTCTTATACAGAGCTCTTGTGTTCCTTAATTGGCTGTTGTCCTCAACTGTTTGACACTGTATGTTCAGGAAGGCATTCTTATCTCTCCTTGCTATTTT
Organism: Amblyomma maculatum; assembly: GCF_055883805.1. Lineage (NCBI taxonomy): Eukaryota > Metazoa > Arthropoda > Arachnida > Ixodida > Ixodidae > Amblyomma > Amblyomma maculatum. The sequence continues at coordinate 174,214,686 of NC_139349.1, read as the reverse complement.
CTGAAAATCCGCATTGAGAACCTTGTATATTTCTCTTTCCCCCATACCTTTTGCCATCCTCCTTTCCTCAGCTATTTGCAAAGCCTCTTCGATAACCAGTTTGCTTTTTTGCATTTCTTTTGCTTTGGAACAACCTTAGTAGCAACTTCTTGTATTATATCATGAACATCAGTCCACATCTCTTCGGGCTCTTTGTCTTCTAGATCTAATTCTTGAAATCGATTCCTCACTTCCACAGCATATTCTAATGGAATCTGATCCAGATCATACCTGAAAGGCCTTCTAGTTTTCTGCGTTTTCCTCAATCGAAGCTTAATTTTGGCAACAAGAAGCTGATGATCGGTGCCACAATCGGCCCCAGGCCTTGTTTTTACTGCTTGTATAGCGCTTCTCCATCTCTGCCGGCAAATAATATAATCGACCTGATTCCTGTACAGACCGTCCGGTGAAATCCATGTGTACAGGCGCCTCTTGTGCTGTTGAAAATGAGTATTCGCTATGGTCAGGTTGTTTTCTTGACAGAACTCTACTAGCCTCTGCCCAGCTTCATTTGGCTCACCAAGACCGAACTTGCCTGTAATTCCGGATATTTCTTCACTCCCGACCTTAGCATTCCAGTCTCCTATGAGATAAACGACGTCTGATGATGGGGTGCTGTCTAAAAGGCATTGTAGGTCCGCATAAAATCTCTCAACGTCAGCTTCTTCAGCAGCAGTGGTCGGTGCATAGACTTGGATAACCGTTATGTTGAAAGGGTGACCTTGGATCCGAAGTGAAATCATTCGGTCGTTATATATATATATATATATATATATATATATATATATATATATATATATATATATATATATATATATATAAGATGAGGTAGGGGCGCACAAACGAAAACAAAGGTTTATTTCCGACGTCTCGGCCGGGGCCCGGCCGAAACGTCGGAAATAAACCTTTGTTTTCGTTTCTGCGCCCCTACCTCATCTTATACATATTTCTGGATCCTGGAAGACTTTTATGAAACACACACACATATATATATATATATATATAGGGGGTTGAAGCTCGAATGGGTCCGGTAGGTCATAAACTTGAAGTACGTGACACACGGTGAAAAAATCACACTTTAATCCGACGTTTCGGCCGGGGTCCGGCCTTTGTCAAGGAATGTAGAAAGAAGCTGTCGGTTCCCATTTCTTATATACATGCACAATCGAAGAACACGGGACCAGCCACTGTCAACAAAAAAACACCAAGGTATCAAAAACAAGATTTCACACGCGTGATGTAATGGCGGTGCAAGGTATATAGACCGAATGACACGTGTTGCGCTAAGGTCATGCATCTTAATATGTTGCACAAAGAAAAGAAGATATATCACTAAAGAGATTCTTGTCACTATCAGGGCACAAAACAAAATATCGCGAGGTTATAATGGGTGGAGTACATGTCACATTTAATCCTGCAATATTCAGGAGGGGGGGGGGGGGGGGGGATTGATCAACTGAAATATCATTCTCATTGGTAGGCGACAGTAGCAGATAACACGTCAGTAGAATTTAACAGTGAAATATAACTGTGATTTAGCGCGGTACACACACACACAAAAAGTAAACAGTCACTCAAATCGCAGCATGGTGACAAAACTTGATTTTCTGCTCAATGCTATGGGGACAAAAAGAAGCAGTTAAAGTTAACTGTTCGTAACAGTGTTGATAACAAAAGTAATCGTGGGCAAGGTTATTGGATTAGTTGTAATTATCAGTGGATGTTACGGCGGGAAGTAATATGATCGTGAGAAACTGGCAAACATGAAAACGATCAGTGCAAGTAAATCATGACATACTGTGAGGGGCTTTGGGCTGTGAACGTAAAAGCGTTAACGAAGAGGCAAAGAGTGCAAAATAGAGCCAGTGTCGATTAAACATAATATCTTTTAAGAAGCTGCCAAAAGTGCTACCATTTAGTTAAAATGCTACGACGAGAGACAAGTTAGCTTGCCAGTGTTTTCATTCAGACCGCAAGAAACCGTGTTAAACTTATGTATTAAAAATTATTCGCGAACTTCGCGTTCATGGTGGGTTCTGAAACCTGATTCCAGTAAAGTTACTTGCATTTTTTCAAAGGGGTGCTTGGTAATGTTTACATGCTTAGAGATAGGAAGATTACAATGAGCTTAATGATTATTAAATCGGTATCTGAAGGGTGTTTCGGTTTGGCCAATGTACTGAATTTTGCAGATAGAACATTCAAGCATGTAAATCACGTTGTCCGTATCACATGAGAAGTTGCCTCGAATCTTTACATTAAAGTTCGATGCAGTGCTGAAAGCTTTCACTGATGTAGTCATTTGTGCACAAACTTTGCAGCGTGACTTGTTGCAAGGATGGCAGCCGATTGGTGCAGTGGGGCTAGTTTTAGACAAAGTTAAAATATCACTGAGGTTCTTGTTACGGCGATAGACAACACGGGGGGCTTGCTGATAAATTTCTTTTAGACGATCACTTTGCATGAGAATACTATGATGTTCCTTTAATATGCCTGCAACGTTGGGGACCGAAGCTGAATGCGTTAGCACGAGATTGATTCGTGATTGGCCGGATGGTTCCTTTTCCGCTTTAAGGAGTGCTTTGCGATCAAGAAGGCTTGCTCGTTCCACTGCATCATTTATTAGGCGCTCTGAATATTTGGGTTCCATTAGGGTGTTACGAAGGTTGGCACAGTGAAATTCAAAGTCGCGATCGTCTGAACATATCCGTTTAAAGCGGACGGCTTGTCCATATGGGATGCTTGTCTTCCAGTATTTAAGATGGCTGCTGTCGAAGTGCAGGTACTTAGGTCTGTCACTGGGTTTCCGGTATAGATCAGTGATTAGTTTGCCATTCTTTATTGACACTGTCACGTCTAGAAAAGCAATAGTGGTTCGAGAATAAGAATGAGAAAAGTTTATGGCCTCATGCACATTATTAAAACTAGAGATGAATGATAGAAGTTCTGCCTCACCATGTTGCCAAATAAAAAAAATGTCTATGAATCTCTTGTAGTAAAAAGGCTTTAGCGGGTAGTCTTCGAGAAAGCGGTCTTCTAATAAGGCCATGAATATGTTGGCGTAGTTGGGACCAATACGTGTACCCATCGATGTTCCGTTAATCTGGGCATAATGTCTGCCATCAAATTCAAAGTTGTTAAGTTCAAGCATCAATTTAAGAAGGATAGCCAATGTAGAACCGTCAATGTTACTGCACAAGGTTCGATCTTCAAAAGCCTTTACAACTGACCGGATACAATCGGAGTGGAGAATATTGGTATAAAGTGACGCAACATCCAGAGTTACGAGCAAGACGCCTTGAGGGATGGTGATATCAGCTATATCTGCTAGGAATATCATTTTTTACCCCTTGGTTCATGTTAGGTGGGACACGCGGTATATATACATATACTATATATAGCGTTGTTGGCCGTCAGCGAAAACTTTTAATTTGTCGGCGGTGTCATGAGGGTCACAGGTGCATGACCTAGTGCGGGAACATCGAGTACCCTACAACGCCTTCGTAAACGTCACATTACGCGTATAATGAAAGCGAACAAAATGTTACATCTAATAAATAGAAATAAAGGTCGCCGCATGTCTGAATTAATTTATCTTTATGAAGCAGCTAGTTTCGCTTAAAGAAAATTTTTATGCCAATTTCATTTTAGGCAAGGCTTGAACTCACGACTTTTGGGTTGTGAGCTAAACATGCCAGTGATGCAGGGAACTGTACTGAAAGCCAAGCACTTGTGAGGTTTAAGAACAAGCGTGTTTTACATCTAAGGAAATGTGGAACTACAGCCTAACATGAAAAAAACGCACAAGGGAGACAGGACGACAGGAAGCTGCAACATTTTACGCCGCAGTGCCACGTTATCATGCACCATCTCCGATCATCCTGCAACATCTATGAAGTGGTAATATGTTATCTGATGACTGCATGCTAATGGGTGTGCGTAACTAGAGGAGCACAAACCGCATTATACCGTCAATGAGACGGTCAAGTGTCGCGCAGCAGATGAATTTTCGAGCTCTCACCAAGGGGCCCCACATATCTTAAAGAAGGCTTACTATCAACCCGAGAGAGTATTGATTCTATGCACAAAGTCACTTAATCGCGCGCAAATTCAGAACTCACCAATCGTGTTTTATCTCTGCACGAAACTAGCATTTCGCGTAACCTGACACGGCTGAAGAATAGTGGAGGACGACAACAATATGGAGAGGCAGAGGAAATAAAGGAATAACAGAAGAGTAGCATATATGTCGCTGAAACTAGGCACGAGAGGGAGGCTATTTTTTAGGTGTTGAAAATGCGACTACGGCGCATCAATGCGGAGTCTGATATATGGTAGAATTTTTTAACAGAGCTCCTTGCAGTTCCACTCGATACACGTCCGATGTGAGAGCTTCCAGAAGGTGAATTTTTTTTATTTTGTAGAGACAGGGTTCACATTCTGAGGAACTATGGGTGGCGTCGTGCGTTTGTCACGAATATCTAGAGTGGCCAGTGCTTCCCTTCATCTGTCACGAATATACCCCTGATTGATGAACTGAGGTCACGTGGTTATAACGTCCAGTCAACGCTTGGTCAAGTCACCTAACCTTGAGGGGTCATTAAACTCTCGAACCATCAGAAAATTACATAGCAGAATCCGCAGTTGCTTTGACAAGCAGAAATTCGCAGCTGACAAGTCGAACGATGATTACTGGGCGGTGTGTGTGGTGTGACAAGCCCACGAGACATGGCCGAGTCGTCAGGCTCTCTTAGAGGTGGTTCTTTAGGGTTGCAAAGTCATAGCGTCGCAACCACAGGCAAACGCATGTCGCAAGAAAAACGATAGTCAAGCAGGACCGAGCCGCCTTCCTTTGTAGTGGTTAGCCAGGAAAGCTATCTCTAGCCCACCATGTGAGGAGCATTCGTCGAGCACGATCCTACACTCTCAAACCTTCAAGGGGAGAGATGTGAAATTATGAGTAACACTTACTTCTAATTAAGACCATTACGCAGCCCTCAAGAGCATAAGTGCACAAGGTGTCTCAGCAAACTTTTAAAAAAAATAACATTTGAGGTAGGCCAGGGAGACGAGTTGCATGGAGCTGCAAACCGTCTAAGCACCAAATGAAATATTTCTGTTTTGCAATGAATTAATTACTAATGATGACAGCGTTCTTGAATTACTAAATACTGACTTCAGGCAGTAAATGTGATTGATAAAGAAGTAAAGCTCCTTCGGAAACCCTCATACCATTTATTTGCGATAAGGAAAGTATCACGTGCATCTCTTTTTTCCGATCTCCAAAGGCCCTCGAAATGCAAAAAAAGAAAGACTCGTTCGCGAGCCAGGCTTCCGTTGCTCTCAGTCGTGGTTCGAGTCAACGAAATCGGATGCGGCCGTGGCTCCACGGCCCTCTTACAGCGGCATGGCCGATATGTCTGCCATGGTGTCTCCGCCCCCGTGAACCAGTCGACGCATGCGACGGCACAACTTGCAGCAAGCGCGTCGGGCTCCCTGCAGTCGTCACCAACATATCCTAACGCTGCAACGAGGGCCGCAGGTGATTTCATTCACTCAAATCACGTTTGGGAGCGCCACAATCGTGGGACTCTAATTGGCTAGTTACGAGATAGTTTTTGTGTTTCGCAGGCTGTCTTGGAACATTGGAGGCCGTTGAAGGCATTTCACATTTCGCTATTTCAATTAAGTGATCAATTGCACACTATACATTTTCTTAATTACTATGATAAAGCAATGTATTTTCATTCTGAGAATTTTGAAACCTTCAAACCCCCTTTTTCTGATTACTTAATTTCTTTTACTAATCAATAAACGAATTAATTGCAATGGTTTCATTATTGCGTCATCGCCTATCACACGCCAATCAATCATCAATCACTAGATCCACAAACTACATTAATAAGATTTTGTTTTACACAGCCCCCGATAATTTCCGACACGCGGTGCCTGCTACTACTACTACTACTACTACTACTACTACTACTACTACTACTACTACTACTACTACTACTACTACTACTACTACTGCAACTGCTACTACTACTACTACTACTACTACTACTACTACTACTACTACTACTACTACTACTACTACTAGTACTACTACTACTACTACTACTTCGGGCTGAGTAAGCTATCGATTAAAGGAGTATAGACACCAAAATGTGGTGGGCGTTTTTCTTCTTGGTAATGATGCCCAGGACTACTGTACATGGATTCACACGCGGTTTTCGCCTGCAACCGCTAAACAATGTTTAATTAAACTTTCGTTTCTCATCTGCTAAAGACCCCGCCCGGGTGGCGCAGTAGTTACGGCGCTCGGCTACTGTTCCCAAGGTCGCGGGATCGAATCCCGGCCTCGGCGGCAGCTTTTCGATGGAGGCGAAAAGCAAGGCGCCCGTGTGCTGTGCGATGTCAGTGCACGTTAAAGAACCCCAGGTGGTCGAAATTTCCGGAGTCCTCCACTACGGCGTCTCTCATAGCCTAAGTCGCTTTGGGACGTTAAACCCCACAAACCAACCAACCAAAAACCAACCAATCATCTGCTAAAGTTTCGATTTCAGCAGCCGCGAGTTGCCTTTTACTTCATAATCAATTCTAGGTCGCGCGCAACTTGAAAGAAAAGCGATGTAATCGCTGACTCTTTTTTTTTTTTTTGTGGTTCGTTTTCTTCAGGCAGGCTGGCTTTAACGTAATGAATGCAAAGGACACCGAAGCAATTATATCGTTGTCTTCTTTTTATCTTCCACGTGACGTAGGCTTGACTTTGACGTCACAGCCGTCATGCGACTGATTAAACCGAAACTCAGACAGGTGAGAAAAGAAATTCGATAAATTAATCAGCGGTCATAGGCGAATACCACGTCGTTATCCGTGTTGAGTGACGTCTTACGCATCATTACAAACAATAAAACACGAACACAAAAATGGAAACCTTGCTCCGTGTCGATGAAAGGACAAAGTTTGATTTATGGGGTTTAACGTACCGAAGCGACTGAGGCTGTGAGAGATGCTTTAGCGGAGGTCAGGAAATTTCGACTACCTGGGGTTCTTTAAAATAAGATAAGGCTAAAGCGGTGTTACATAACGGCAACCATCAGAAGTAAGATAACTGATGTTGGAAATGGGAGATAGATTGGGCCCACAGTGAGAACAGGTAGCCGATGATCCCTTCGGTTTGAACCAACGTTACTTTGGTTTGAACAGCAGATTCCGGGGGATTCAAACCGAGCAGGCAGAGGCAAAGATTGGTTTGTGAGATTTCACGCCTTAAAGCGACTCATGCTATGAAAGACGCCGCAGAGGAGGGCTCCGGAAATTTCGACCACCTGGGGTTCTTTGACGTGCACTGACATCGCGCAGCACACGGGCGCCTTGCTTTTCGCCTCCATCGAAAAGCGGACGCCGCGGCCGGGATTCGATCCCGCGTCATAGACATATGAAAACACTCATGAATTGAATGTGAACAAAGCGCTATACAAAGCGAAAAACTTGTTTGAAAGTTGTGTTTGAAGCGATAATGCGGATAGCAGTTGTTGTTTAAAACCGGACAGAGATGGGGATTGCTTGACATAAGAAGGGAGGTTATTCCAACTTTGTAAAGAAGCAAAAAGAGTCGTGTGCTTGCCGTAGTTTGTTCGGGCGGTTGGTAATAGAAAATTGTTGTCCTTAGCAAATCTTGTTTGATTATTATTGGGGAGGGCCTCCTTGTTGATTACATTTGAGGGTATGGTGTTGTGCACAGCTTTATAAAGTAGGATTGCGAGACTAGAGGTAATCAGTGAAGCGATCGGTAAAATGTTGTAATCGTGAAGAAGTGATAGCCAGGCCAATGGCGGCCTGTCCAGCGTAGCAAAACATTCTTCGCAGGTGTGACCACTGCCGTGATCAGTTCCTCCGTGGCCGCTGGTCGCTGAGGGCCGGGGTTTGATAGAACTAATTATGGAAGGTTGTTGCTAATTACAGTACCAGGGTGGCCAACTCCTCTTCAGAATGAGGGAGTGTGTTGCCGGAGGTGTTACCAGCACCAGGTCGCACCCAAAACCTGTTTATACAATGCCATCAGCACGCGTTGCTTGTTTTTTTTAATCAGGTTGAGAATCGCATGGCTCCGGGATTCGAGTCACGCTCTCCTTGAATGCGCGGCAAATATTCTACCTCTACGCCACCGCTTCCCCACGAGTTAATTCTCTGACCTACTCTGCACGCTTCCAATTAACGTTGCACCTACCATTTTTCGTTCCATAGCTCTTTGTGTTGTCCTCAAATTAAGTAGAACACTGCTCGTTGGCCTCCACGTTTCAATTATGTAACAAAATACAAAGAACATAAAATCATACAATCATATACTGAAATAAAATAAATCAAATATTTTAGTCAGTTCAATCAATACACAGTTTGGAGAAGTTTTTAAATGTCTTTATAATACTAATATTAGTTTGTAGAAGAGTTTAAACGTCTTTGGAATAATAATATTAGTTCACAGGAAAGAAAAGGCGCAGTATCTGTCGCACTTGTTTTGTGGACACCTGAACCGCACGCACCGTACAGGAAAGGAGGAAGATGTGAGTTGATTTGGGTGTTTCAGAATAGGAAGGCACAGTGTATGTCCCAGTTATTAGTGGACAACTGCACTTACAATGAACGGCATACAAATGGAGGCAGACGTCTTGTTGGTTGGAATCGTTATCGCGAACAAGCCTCCAACTTAGCTAGCATATGGATGCTAAATCGTAAACGAAATAGTATCGCACCACCCTGAGCGCAGCAAAAAATACGATTGAGTCACAGTTCTTCCCGGCACGTTTTCTCAGCTTAGGCGTACGGTAACGGCTCTTAAGCCAGAGCCCTATGCGGTATCGCGTAAATGTTTTGTGCTACTTAAAGCATCTTAACAGGACAACACGGTAGTCATGTTCTAGATTTATTGCGCACTGATGGAAGACGACGACATACACAGCACTGCGTGACAGAATAAAGGCTGTTCAAAATATTTCAGCAACACTACCTCCTAATTATTAGGTTGTCTATCATATAGTCAAATCGACATTATCAAACATATTATGTCACCTACAACGAGTTATGGCCAGTCCCCCACTGTGGGTATGTGCCATTACAACGAAGAAGAAGAAGAAGAAGAAGAAGAAGAAGAAGAAGAAGAAGAAGAAGAAGAAGAAGAAGAAGAAGAAGAAGAAGAAGAAGAAGAAGAAGAAGAAGAAGAAGAAGAAGAAGAAGAAGAAGAAGAAGAAGAAGAAGAAGAAGAAGAAGAAGAAGAAGAAGAAGAAGAAGAAGAAGAAGAAGAAGAAGAAGAAGAAGAAGAAGAAGAAGAAGAAGAAGAAGAAGAAGAAGAAGAAGAAGAAGAAGAAGGAAGAAGAAGAAGAAGAAGAAGAAGAAGGAAGAAGAAGAAGAAGAAGAGAAGAAGAGAGAAGAAGAAGAAGAAGAAGAAGAAGAAGAAGAAGAAGAAGAAGAAGAAGAAGAAGAAGAAGAAGAAGAAGAAGAAGAAGAAGAAGAAGAAGAGAAGAAGAAGAAGAAGAAGAAGAAGAAGAAGAAGAAGAAGAAGAAGAAGAAGAAGAAGAAGAAGAAGAAGAAGAAGAAGAAGAGAAGAAGAAGAAGAAGAAGAAGAAGAAGAAGAAGAAGAAGAAGAAGAAGAAGAAGAAGAAGAAGAAGAAAAAAGGCTGTTAAGCACGCAGTGTAATCTGTTGTGGCTGTGGCGCAGTGGCCTAACGCTAACGAAGCTGACCTGTTATCACCACCGCGAGATGGAAAACCGCTCGTGAACATTGACTGTTTCAGCCTATTTTTGCCTCAACTGCTGCCTGCCAACTACCACCTGCCAGATGTTAATGACCGGACAAACATGACGAAATCGAGAGATGCCAGTTGTAACTGCCTACCAACTACCACCTGCAAGCAACAGCGAATCGGTTCATTGCGGGCGGCAGTGCCAGCGCACTAAAAATGGTCCCACCTTCGGCTCTCTCACCACCATGCATGAGGAGGAGAAGTAAAGCTTTATTGAGACGGTCATATAAGCGTCGAGAAATGTCTGAGGCAGGATCGCCAAGGCCAACGGTCAGTCAGCTGGTCCGAGGCTAGCCAAGCCGCCACGTTGGGGTAGAAGGGTGTGTAAAATGAGGGGAATTGGTCATTACGAGAAAATGGAATTCCTCCTCCGGCCTAGATTGGCATGATTCCGGTTGTAGGTACCAGCTTGAATCTTGAACTTAAAAACGAGAGAGTTGCGGCACATCCAGAGCCGGCCCTAACGATTTGTTCTGTTACTGCAGGTGCGCAACTACGTCGCAACAGTTTCAAGTGGTCATCGGACGTCGGATGCTCTTTTGCACGGATGGCTTCGTAGGTGTGGCAGCTCTGCTGAAAATACGTGGAACTTTTCCAGTTGTTCTTGACTTCGGTTCGCGTCACAAGATGGTGCTCTGATCAACAAGCGCCGTCATCGTCCCCATAAAAGCGCATCGCTTGCAAGCAGCAAGCGCAGTTGGCGGCACGTCCACAGCGGCCCTAAACGATTTGTTCTGTTACTGCAGGTGAGCTGGTTTCGCTGTAGTGACTTTTCTGTACATTCCATGCCGCCAACTGCAAAACTGCGATTTGCTTGATCTACCGCGTGTGTTCTCTTGTACGCATGTGTGATGGAGGGACAAAATTGTGCTCAATGTGGGGATGATTTTGCTGACGAAGACCGGTGCATGGAATGCTCCAACTGTGCATCGTTGTATCACCTCGGTCATGAGTGCTCAGGCGTGGCTGAAGGCACATTTTCGTCGATGGGCCCGAAAAAGAGAGAAAAGTGGCGGTGCAAAACATGCAGATCAGCGGATTCTTCCCAAGGCAGTTCTAGCCAGTTAACAGCTGTTGCTGAAAAGCTATCGTTGCTGGATTCTATTCGCGAGAAAGTTGAATCTCTTTCCCTGGTTCCGTCGAAAAATAGACGAACTGTTGTGCCTCAAGTCCGAGATCGAAGTAGTGAAAACAAAAATGCAGGAAATACACGACTCGGTTGACTTTCTTTCAAATAAATATGATTCCTTGCTGAAAGAATCAGCAACGAGAGAGAAACAGGTCACTGAATTGGTCTTCTAGAGTGATGGTACTTGAGGATCAGGTCGCTTCTCAGGCAGCTGTCATTCAAGATCTTAGAGGCGAAATAAATGCAATCTGAACAGTATAGTAGGTCCTCAACCTCGAAATTCATAACCTACCCCAACTTCCTAGTGAAAACTTGACTGCTACCGTTGCTGAACTGGCCGCTCAACTGGGCATTGATTCATTCCTGCCAGGTCATGTAGTAGCTGTGCCACCGGTTGCCCAGGAAGAGCAAAACAGCTCCAGTTTTAGTGCGCTTCCTTTCGGCGGGCATACGTGACAGCTGGCTGGCAAAGCGAAAGAAGCTGAATCTCTGGCGAAGGAAAATGAGCCCTCGTTTTCTTTGTCGAAAACTTGACGAAATACAACAGAGAACTGTTCTGGGAGACAAAGACTAAGGCCAGGGAGGCCGAATTCAAGTTCGTATGGGTGAAACATGGCAAAATTTATGCCCGTAAGAAGGAGGGCGACCCAGTTGTGCGCATAATGAGCCCTTGTGACTTGTCTCGGCTAGTTTGACCTCTTCTATTCCCCTGCTTTGTCTGTTGTAATCTTTTTCCTTGATTCATGGCTTCGTGCGAACAATTTCGAGACTTTCCTTCTCTTTTCTGTTCTTTTAAACCAGGTGAAGGCACATTCACTGTTTTTCATGTAAAAGGCGTAGTATTCGCAAGCACTGGAATGAATTTGTGTCCACGCTGGTGCAGTACGTGATATAGCTGATGTTTTTCGTCTTAACTGAAATTAATATTGGGCAGGAACATACTGGTCTCTTTCAACTCCAAGGTTATCACAATCATTTTTTGACACGCAAGGACG
>NC_139349.1:174136119-174202619 GCF_055883805.1 Amblyomma maculatum | reverse complement strand
CTCCTCGCCGCCGCGTCAGCGGCGGCAAAGCTCTCTCGAGCGAAAACGAAGGGACAAAGTCCCAATAACAGGTCCAAAGGACCCAACTGCCTAGGTTTTTAAACCATCCTCAACTAATATTTTACTATGGCATTTTTAGTTCACTGGAACTGTCGTGGACTTTTAAACAATTACACTGACATAACAGATATATTAGGTTCTTTTTCCCCAGTCGCATTGTGTCTCCAGGAGACAAACCTTGGACCACAGAATAAAAACATCCTTAAAAAGCATCAAGTCTTTCGTTGCGATCGACAGAACCCAAGCAGACTCTCAGGTGGCACTGCTATTGTGGTCCAAGGTGGTTTTCCAACCCGAAAAATCGACCTTAAAACCACATACGAAGCAGTTGCAGTCACAGTGCTCCATTTTAAAGCCATAACAATATGCTCCATTTACATTGATCCTCATCAAACCGTTACACTTCATGACTTAGAAACTCTTTTAATACAACTACCAGAGCCATATCTTTTAGTTGGGGATTTTAATGCTCACTCCTCTTTTTGGGGAAGCGGACAAACCGACGTCAGAGGTCAGGTTTTAGAAAATTTTATTCTGTGCAACAATGTCTGTTTGTTAAATACGGGGAAACACACATACTGCTCTCCAAGCACTGGCAAATTCAGCTGCCTAGATTTGTCTTTTTGTTCACCAAGTGTTTTTACCGATTTTAAATGGGACGTCCTTGACAACCCCTATGGAAGCGATCATCTTCCAGTCATTATCAGCCTAGCATCATCACCATCAATCACCCTAACAAAACCACGGCGCTGGAAGCTAAATTTGGCCGACTGGGCGCTCTTCCGCGAGGAAGCTGCCCTAGAAGAAATCTTTTCGGACAGTTCTGATGTGGATAAATTAAATGAAACTTTCACAGCACGTATTATTGCCGCCGCTTACCTAGCCATTCCACGGACTTCCGGTGTGGTGAGACAAAATCGTAAAGCATGGTATACGCAAGAATGTAGAAAGGCAAAAAAGGAACAAAATAAAGCATGGGGAATTTTACGCCGCTACCCAACACATGAAAACCTGATAAATTTCAAGAAGGCAAAATCTAAAGCTCGGTATATCCGCCGCACAGCCGAAAAGCAATCATGGCAGAGGTATGTATCTTCTATCAACAGCTCAGTTACATCCAAGGACATGTGGGAAAAAGTACATAAACTAGATGGAAAGTACTCCCCCTTCACACTTCCATTTTTCACAACCTCTGGTGCACAAACCAGTATAGAGGAACAAGCAGACATATTGGGAGAATATTTTGCTGCAGTTTCAAGCTCTACGCACTATACACAATCTTTTTTAAAGTATAAATCAACAGTCGAAAAACAAAAACTCCCAATGACTGGTAGCATAAATGAACCTTTTAATGCTTTAATTACACTAGAAGAAATGCATAGAGTACTGTCAGCTGGCAAACACACTGCACCAGGACCTGATGATGTGCACTACGAAATGTTAGCCCATTTATCAGAAACCTCTGTAGAAGCATTGTTAAAACTGTTTAACAAAATCTGGATATCGGGAAAAATTCCTGAGTCCTGGAAGAAGGCCATTGTAGTGCCACTTTTGAAGCCTGGAAAGTCTCCAAATTCTCCAGGTAGTTACAGGCCAATAGCCCTGACGAGCTGTCTTGCAAAGTGCTTTGAAAGTATCCTAAATATAAGATTGATGTTTGTCCTCGAATCCCAAAAACTGCTTGACACTCACCAGTGTGGCTTCAGGAAAACATGTTCCACTACTGACCACCTTGTCCGCCTCGAAAATACAGTTCGAGAAGCGTTTCTACATAAGCAACACTGCCTTGCCGTCTTTTTTGACCTTGAAAAAGCCTACGACACCACATGGAGGTTTGGGATCCTGCGAGATTTGGGAGAGCTTGGAATTCGCGGCAGGATGCTAAAATGTCTAGCTGACTTTCTACATAATCGATCCTTCCAAGTACGTCTTGGTTCCGTACTTTCTAAAAACTTCACACAAGAAACTGGAGTGCCCCAAGGGTGCATTTTAAGTACCACACTTTTCATAGTAAAAATTAACTCTATAGCTAAAGTAATACCGAAATCCATTATGTATTCAGTTTACGTAGACGATTTGCAAATTGCGTGCACATCATCAAACGTAACTACATGTGAGAGGCAGATTCAGCTAACTGTAAATAAGCTGGCATCATGGGCAGATAAAAATGGTTTCAAGTTTTCCACGCAAAAGTCTGTGGCTGTTCTCTTTTCTCTTAGACGAGGACTGCACACTGACCCCACCATCTACCTAAATGAAATCACACTACCAGTAAAACACGAACACAAATTTCTAGGTTTAACATTTGATAGGAAGCTCTCTTTTCTTCCTCACATAAACGTCCTGAAAAAGAAAGCTTCCAAATCTCTGAATATACTCAAAGTCCTCTCACGCAAACACTGGGGGTCTGACCGGACGTGCCTTTTGCACATCTACCGCACAGTCATTCGCTCTTGCCTAGACTATGGCTGCATTGTATACGGATCAGCAAGACCTTCATATTTGAAGCGCTTGGACCCTGTACATAATTCAGGCTTGCGTCTTTCTACTGGTGCTTATAGGACATCACCTATCGCAAGCCTTTATGTAGACACCAACGAACCATCCCTAGAACTTAGAAGGACCATGCTCACATTTTCATATATCCTGAAAATACGCTCCCTACCAAAACATATATGCTACCCCATTGTCACTAAATGTGCCTCCAGAATATTGTCCAAAAATAGGCCTCAGTCAATCAAACCCTTGTTACTTCGATTTGAGGATAAATGCAAAGAATTAAGAATACTAAACGCCCTCCCCAATATTGCATCAAGACAAAATTCACTGCCACCATGGTACAGCCTTCCTGTTGTGTGCGATTTCACACTAACTCAGTTTTCTAAACATAAAACACCACCTGAACACATCCTGCAAGAATTTCTAGCTCTTAAAGGAAAGTATGACAATTGCGCACAATTTTACACGGACGGATTCAAGACAACAAAACACGTAGGAAGTGCAATAGTGCATGGAAAATGGGAAAAAACTGAGATTACCTCAGTGTGCAAGTATTTTTACAGCTGAATGTTATGCTCTGGCAGTGGCTGTAAGCAAAATAGTAAATGAGAACATTACAAACAGTATTATATACACAGACTCCTTAAGTGTTCTCACAGCCCTTCACCACAAAAATGCAGTTGTACCACTACTCGGGGAAATCATACACAACATATCAACAGCCTCTGCTCGAGGACATAAAATAACGTTTTGTTGGGTCCCGAGTCATGTTGGCATTGGAGGCAATGAGAGAGCAGATTTTTGCGCTGCCCAGGCCCATGGAAAACGAATAAAGAACATAGACATGCCATACAGAGACTGTATGATGCTGGTGCACAACAAACTAAAGGACGAATGGCAGTCATCATGGAGTAAGGAGGTAAATAATAAACTGCAGTTGGTGAAGCCCACTTTAGGGGAATGGAAATCATGTCGCAATCAAGAACGTTTTATAGAAGTGATTTTATGCCGTCTCCGCATTGGCCACACGCATATGACGCACAATTTTTTGTTGAGAAAAGAAAACAAACCTCTGTGTGAAGAATGCGGACAGCAACTCACCATAAACCACGTTTTACTTTCATGCACAAGATTTGAAATGCTAAGGAAAAAGTATTTTACTCGATTTTATGATGAACACATTCCTTTCCATCCAGCTTTGATTTTAGGTGAAAGCGGACTTGTCGATCTATCATGTGTTTTTAGCTTTTTAAAGGAAGCAAATGTTTTACGGAAACTGTAGAATAAATAGTGTACGCCATTTACAACCTTGTGCTTGGCGCATGATAGCCTGAGCTGCTTATGCGCCATTAAACCCAACACAACAACAACAACAACAACACGTTGGAAAATATAAGAAAACAAGAAACAAAGAGGATTAAGGCTCCTCACGAGACAAGGGCGCCGATCAACCGTCACTACACTCACGCTGGGGCACCGCAGCGCCCCACTCAACCTCTGCAGAGAGGATATATCGATTTACCGGAAAGCAGGTCTCTACGTTTACAAAGGCTACGAATTTATGCCGTCCTCCAACAATACACAACTTGCAGCTCTGCCCTGATGTTCATTTCATTTTGCCGGAGCTCAACCGCGCGATTCTCGACCTTCTGAGCGAGGCCCGAGGGGGAACTCCTCCGGATCGCCGAAGGGTGTCAGCCCCGCTGTCCGTGGGCACATTCGAACTGGCCAACACGCGGTTCTCTCAGTGGCCCATCCAGTAGGGTCCAGCTACCTCCGATACGCTCACAATGAGCTGACTCTTTCTCGTAGAACGGCCCAGCGGTCAACGCGAGAGAGATCACAGCACCGGCGTATTAGTGACGAGAAATGGTCTTCGCTTCGTGCGCGTAGCGGAGCCTTGTTCACCGCGCACCCCCGAGATGGGGCGACTTTCAATGTGGAGTACGGCATAAATTATGTCTCCCTTTGAACTTGAAGGCCCGTTTCCTTGCATCAAATCGCTCTCCTCCTTGCGGAGATTGAATGCGGTAGGGCCCCAGTGTGTGTACGGTTACTGTAGGTAAAGAGACATTCAGCTCATTGGAAGCTCGAATTCGCGGACCGCTGCTCACCGTAGCAACGACACGTTAAAACAAAGGGTAAGACCTAACGTTAACGCATTCTCACAGTAAAGAGATAATTACGTGACCATGTGATTTTCCCACCCTTTTTTAAAGGTACATTCTGGGTTCGCTTGCCCCCGCATTGTTAATGTGTGTCCCGCACGTTGCACAGCTGTTACGCTATAGCGACACCTTTTCGAACGCACTCGCAGCTGAGGCCTTAATCCCTCCATCGAATGATGGAGGAATAATGTTGGCGTAACGACAGATAGGACTCAGCACCATCTACAGTCATGCTTTACATAGTCCACCAGGAAGTTTAAGACCATGAGCTGCTGTCGACTCTTCCTTGATAACAAGAAGTCGTACTAACCTTTCCTGCACCTCTCAAAGGGCTCGTTTTTATTGCTTTAAATGAGTCATCCAGCATGCATTCATTTACTTTTGGAATTTCGTTATGATCGAAAGGAAATATGACCATTCCGAATTCCGATACGGGTATGTTAGTATGGAAGCCTAATAATGCAACTGATTCTAACTTGGCGATACCAATGGTAGCATCAAAATATTTCTTTTCTTTGAAATTGGTTATTGGAATTGATTTATCCGCGTTTGTACATACCACATATACTAAGACCTGCTGTTACTGACAAGCTGGTACTATTTTGGTGTCCGTGCCACATGGCTGCCCACCACGTTACGCACAACTGAATAGTTTTGCTTAATGTATAACTTACGGGACACTTGGCCGATTTCACGAGTCTGTATGCGTTGCAGGTTAGAACTGTGTTCTTGCCTATATATCTGTTAATGAATTTTGTGAGCACTTTATGAGTCCTTTGAAAGGCATTTACAATAAGTGTTTTCCTTGGAAAACAAAGGAATCAAACACGAAACTCGTAAGCCTTGGGTGACTCCGATACACGTAAAAACGATGCATCATGAGTTTAGGCTCTTATGTCCACTCGAAACCCCTGAGCACCTAACAGCTTTTAAAAAAATACCGCAACAGGCTACCTAGCGAATTGCGAAGATCTAAATCGGCCTACCAATTGCATATTCTTACAGGCAGAAAAAGTTCGGGAAGAATTTTGAAAACTTTAAATGAATCGTTTCTAAATAAGAATAAAAATACGCACTTAGCTTGCAATCGATGGCTTGCGCTATTCCAGCTCTTTGTTGGCAAAATTTAGAGATTTCTTTGCAAGCTTTAAAACGAGTGGTTCCCCAGTCAAATCTCTTAGGTTTCCTCCAAATACAGGCCTACAAACTTTTGCTTTTCATTTAACGGCCACTGAGGAGGATTTTAGCGTTATAATGAACCGAAAATCAACAAGTTACACCGCTTTTGATGGCTTGTAAATAAAACCAGTTACATTTGTTGCGGATCTCTTAGTACCATGCTTAAGCTACATCCTTAACTTGTCGCTCACCTCAGGAATATTTCCTGCACGAATGAAATATGTAAACGTAATTGTTATTTTCAAAGGGGGTGTTGAGTCAAGATGAAACACCATGGGCTAATTTCTATTCTTCTTGTGTTTTCAAAGGCTCTTGAATAAGTAATGATCAAGAGTGTAATGTGTAAATTGCCTGTGCCAGAACTTGGGATACTGGTTGGGCGGAGATCCGGGAGCCACCGACCTCTCCTCAATTTTGCCTGCTCGTGTCGCCTTTTGTCCGAAAACCGGATACGAAGAAGGGTCCCTGAACGACACGCTGGAATGCAGAGACGACGTTCTAATGATGGCTACACGTGCGCTATTGCGAGGATGGCGAGCGTTCCGGGAACGGGAAGAAAGGACCCGATGTGGCAAGGAAAGCAGCATGAGGATGGTGGGGCGGATAGGAATAAGAGACGTGCTATAGCAGATCGACCCAGCCTCGTCTCCCGTGGGACGAGTGACTGAATATACGAAGATGGCTCGCTAATCCTGCCGGCACGTATGTTGAGCTCACCGTGTAAACAGTCATCATCAGCGCTGCCTGAAGGTATGGTCATCATCTCCCATCTCAGGCACAGGATCACCAAAGACCGTCGACTGAGCAGGGGCATCCAGCTCTGAATAAATCTTTTACTGGCCCTAGTTCGTGTGCGATTCCTGCTTTCCACCCTGAAGAGAGCCCTATAACCGGGACATCACAAGAAAATCGATGGGTTCTTTTCTAAACATACCTTAATAAATGCAAGTCAGCTTGGATTTCGAAAGGGCAACTCCACTGAATCTGCTCTACTCTTGCAAAAGGAAATTATTTTAAATAATATCGAAGCTAAAAGTTTAACTCTTGGAATTTTCATCGACTTTACTAAAACTTTCGACCTTCTTAATCATGAAATACTACTCTGTAAACTTGAAAGCTATGGTGTTCGCGGTCTTTCCCTTCAGCCAGCAGGTCTTTTCGGTCAATAACCACAATTCTAGCTCCCTTTTGATTGATTGGGGTGTCCCGAAAGGTAGCCTTCTCGGCCCGTTCCTCTTTAATGCCTATGCTGACGAGATTGCGAGCATAGCCTATCATACAAGTTGTATTCAATACGCTGGCGAAACAATTTTTTTTCTTAGGGCCTCTTTTGCCGACGAGCTAATCAATAGTGCAATTCTGGTTCATTGTGCCCTCCACAAATGGTCCAAAGCTAATGGTTTGATAGTTAACTCTAACAAGGCCAAGGCCATCTTTTTCCGGCCCTTGGCCTGGATATTAATGTAAACAATAATCTTCATGTATAAAATACCAATATTGAAATTGTAGATAAGTTCAAATCGCTCGGTGTTGTATTTGGCTCCCGCACGAGGTGTTATGACCATATAATGTATATTGAAAGCAAGCTTACTTGATCTGTAGGGTTCCTCTCGAGACTTCGAGTCACAGTCACCTCGTTTGGGGTACAACATTCAAAACAAATCTAAACGCATACTCGGTCTCCAGAAAAAAGCAATTAGACTGATCGCTGGTGCATGCTATACTGTCCACACGGAATCATCATTCCGCAATATTGGATTCATCGTGTGCATACCATATTTGAGTATTGTTTGCTGTACTGCCTTAAATTATCACCTCAATACTCAACCGACGCTTTGAAGACTATTGCTCAACTTAAGCCTTACGAAAAACACTTTCACACCAGAAGTAAACCAATATGGGACGTTCCTCGAACCAGGACGTTAAACGGTAATCAGAGCCTTCGCTTTACTTTACCATCCCAAATCATTATAGTATACACAGCCCAAACTTCTTTACCGCCTCAATTAAGGACGCTATATTTCATCAATGCCGCACTGTCTTTCTGCACTTCCCGTTCCTTGCATTGGTGTACATTGTCATGAGTAGAGTCACTTCATTTTCATTACGTTTTGTCATGTTGCGTTCATACTGTTAGACGATCGTTGACCGTTATTTTACTGCCCTAGTTTTTAGTTTGCTGTTTCGTTTATATACTTCTGCTCTTTCCATATTTCATAATTTCCATGTTATATGCGTGTATGTTCGCCTTGATCACACACGACCTCGGCCTTTACTGGGCCTCGGGCATCTCTCAAGCTGTCTTTGTAGCTTTTCGTCCGATTCTCATTTCCTGTTTATTATTGGAAATAAATTTTCAGTTCAATTCAAAGGTGAAATGCAATAGGATTCATGTTTAGGCGCCCTAAGTGGTGAAGTGTTGCAAATGAAAATGATAGGGCAAATCTTAACGGATGTAAGAACGCTGCTCCGTATAGCTTGCGAGGCTCTTTCACTGCCCGCGGCGTGCTCCCGTCAGCAATAAAATATAGTCTGGAGCTAGTTGGCACGAAATTTTCAAAAACACAGCGCGGCGGACAAACAACAAGCGGCGAAAAGCACTTTTCCCGTCTACTCGCTTGTAATTTGTCCGTTACACTGTGCTTTCGAGAGTGCTCTTGCCAGCCCAGAATATCCGATCGTGGTACTTTCTCGTGTCAGGCAAGCATATCAAGAGTTACTTTTCAAGATGAACAATTTGCCGTTTACAGGTCTATGCTCAGTGACGCTCTCTACACCAATGGCGTCGTCGTATGTGATGAACTCGCAGAGAAGGATCTTAAGCGAAAGCGGCAGTTGCACAGCGAAATAATTCTTATAATCGTCCAGCGCACACTTGTACACCATGACGTCGCATCGGCCTCACCTGGTGGTCCGGATGAGCGCGGACGAGAGCTCGTGCGCCGAGAAGATGACGTCCGGGCTTGCGGCGGCCACCGTCAAGTTGAGGCGCACGTCCAGCAGCGGTATGACCGGCAAGTGGGACAGCATCACCCGCACACTGTTCGTGCGCGCATCCACAGCGTCCGGCGGCAGCTGCTCGTAGACGAGCGAGTCCACGGGGAACAGCTCGAGGCCACCGGGCAACTTGCGCGGCTCGGCAGAGCCGAGCTCCCGGCGGAAGGCACGCGCCAGAATCGCCGTGCCTGGGTCGTCAGCGTCGGTGCCCACGTCCCGCTCCCCAGGCACCACCACCGCCACGCTGCGGGAAGTGCGTCCGAGCTAAGCTACGCCCACGGTGTTGACGGGTCGGAGAGCGGGGTTAGGTACGTGCGTGCGGTATCGTGTAACTGTGGACCAGTCCTTGTCGACATTGAACAAAAGGAATACCTAAAAGGACGCTGATGGCAGATTATGCACGGGCCACACCTCACTGAGTTATCGCTCTACCTGAGGAGAAATATATGGGAGAGACATTCGCCTGCAGTGCATTTAGTGCTGCTGCTGATGATCATGACCCGAGAAGGCAGATGCGTGGTATGTGTTCGAAGGCCCTCGTGTGCCACATGAACAAGGCCATCCTGATTTCAAGTTACCGACATTCTAGTGGAAATCAAGAAGAAGAAATGGGCATGGGCAGGACATGCAGTGCGAAGAGAGGATAACCGATGGTCGCTTAGGGTAACAAACTGAATGCAAAGGGAAGGAAAGCGTAACAGGGGGCGGCAGAAAATTAGGTGGGAGGATGAGGTTATGAAGTTCGCAGGGGTCAAGTGGATGCAGCTAGCACAGAACCGGGTTAATTCGAGAAATGTGGGAGAGGCCTTCGCCCTGCAGTGGGTATAGTCAGGCTGATGATGATGATGATGATGTTGATGATGATGATCCTGATTTTATAGTTCTTCATATATCTTTTTATGTTTATGACCACTGGCTTAGTGCCCATTCCAAAGAGAATTTTCTCACTCGCTCACTACCAATGCGACCGTTCCCTATGCATATGTTTTATTATACGTTTGCCAAGCACGAAACGTTCGAGAAAACGTTGCTGTCATTCCCGTGAAACGCTGGATGCCACCGCCGTGATAGAGGCATCCTCATCTGTTTCGCTTATAAATCTACGTTCTTTGTCCAACGCTCCTTCCACTTCTAGCGAATCACTTGGATTAGTGTGGATGCCTATACTATCCTACCAGCGTGGATTCCTGTGCCGTGTATGCTCGACCATGCAGGCCCAAACATGTAGGAACGTGGGTATCCCTCTTTGCTATGATGGTGAGCCCTGGCCTGGACGTTTATCCTTGTAGCGTTGCTAGTGCGGGCATCAGAGTGGTGCGGCAAAAATATGCGATGGGATTTCTAGAGTGCATTAGTGCATTTAAAAAAAAACTGTGGCAACCTGACGCGACCGCGCTAGCAGCTCCCATCAGCGGATTCTCATTCTCATGCCTGCACTTCTTTAGTGACGCTCACTCATTCATTAGCAGAGTGCCGTAAACGGAGATGTACGTAACGCGTTATAATCGATTACTTTTTAATACGGTAACGTGCCGGGTAACTCAACTACTCTTTTCTGTAATTGGTAAGAGCAATAGTCACTTCTCTTTATGAAAAAAAAAGTTGCAACCAAGAGCACAGCTTTGAGGACCTCAGCATGCCGACAAACTAATGTGCCAGTAGGAGTGTTTTCTTCGCGACAGAACTACTAACAAGGTTTTTTTATTCGCCCCAATAAGAGCCATCTTTGGACGTATCAGTCCTCGATCCTGCAGTTTCGCCGATCACCGCCGCTGTTGACAAATCAATGATCAACGCAATGTGCAGTGACCCAACACATAAACCAAAACTCCTTACGACTGGGTGACTAAATTACTCAAGAAGAAAAGGTGATCTCCTTCATGAGGCCATGATTTTTTAAACTGGGAACACTTATGTCCTAAACAAAAAGCCTTAGAATCTTGTGCGCCTGCCGTACACGGCGCTTCGGCTGAGGCAATACTGCCATTAAAGTGTTAACTGGAATGAGCCTAGGTGATGCATCGTAGGTTGCTTTGCAGGTACGATGCAACAGTCTGCACCTTGCATCTTACCTCTCACGCTGCTACTAAAAGAAATTCAAGGCATTATTTCAAAAGAAGTTGCCAATCTGGTTACGTAGCCAACCACTCGATAAAATTTATACCAAGGTCTGAAGACATCGAATGGAATGAAATTAGCGAGACCACTGGATCGCTCCCATCTACCTGGACAAAGAGTGTGGGCGGCAGAAAGCCGTGCATGGAGATGACAAAACCATATCTCATGCGGCAGGTTAACCGCATCTGGCGTAAGAGGGCTGATCAGAGGCAAATGGGAATCACCTCCTATCGGCTGCATACCTTGAGACAAGATTCTTAAATTTCCTCCGACAAAGAGGAAATCAAAGGCAGTTGTGATAGTAGGCTTGTGACGAGAACACCCTCTCTCACGTCCTGTCTTTCTGTTCGATCACTTCACACTTGAAAAATGTATCTTCTCGCGACAACAGTCTGTTTCTGGGGTGTCCTCTTTCGTTACAAATGCAAATAGTTAACCATTGATATATATGGCGAGTGTTGTTTGGACCTTTGAAATCTAGTAGTCCTTGAGGCTGCTATACACTTGACTCACTCGACCGGGCTGCATTTTTTCACTTGAGGCCGGTGGACACATCCGGGCGCCTCCTAGGCGGTCATCAGGACTACTAGCCTTCAAAAGTACCAACAGCACCTCGCGCTAGATGGCGGCCAATCTGGAATTATGCCTGTAGTCGGATACTGCCTAAGTGTGCAGTAAGCACCACACAAAATTTCTCCGTGACAGAAAATACTCCGCTGTTACAGCTTTTCTGGTTGCCTAAATAAAACCTGACCATCCAACCAAATTAAAATCGCAAGAATTCCGAGGCCTCTTGCTTGTTTTGTTTAGTTAAATATCAAAACCTTTTCGACAGTGCCTTTTCCATCTCTAGACCGCTCGTAAACACACCTTGTGATACTCTTGTCACTAACATTATTTCGTATGAGGACATTGTTAATATAATGTCAAGGTTCAAAGTAAAATCGTCCCCAGTACCGGATAGTATTCCAAATGCATTTCTCCGGCACTACGCAGAGCAATTAGCAAGGTACATTGTATTATTCTTCCAACTTTCAATTAGATCTTCCCCTCTTCCTGGTGTGATTGCTAATTGCCTGTGCCGGAACATGGGATCCGGGAGCCACCGACCTCTCCACAATTTCACCTTTCGCAATTGCTCAATTTCGCCAGTGTCGCCTTTTGTCCGAAGCCGAATGCGAAGAAGAGTCGCTGAACGACACGCTGCAACGCGGGGACAACGTGCTAATGACGGCTACACGTGCGCAGTTGCGAGGATGGCGGGGGTTCTGAGAACGGAAAGAAAGGACCCAAGGTGACAAGGACAACAGCAGAAGGACAGCGGGGCAGAGAGGAACGGGAGGTGCACTAGAGCAGGTCGACTAAACCTCGTTTCGCGAGGGACGACTGCCTAAAAATACGAAGACGGCTCGCTAGTCCTGGCGGCACGTATATTGAGCTGGCCGTGTAAACCGTCAACAGCGCTGCCTGTAGCTATGGCCATCATCTCCAACCTCAAGCACCGGATCACCGCAGTAACTTCCAGGCGAAGACTGTCGGCTGAGCGAGGGCATCATGGCTCTGATTAAATCTGTTACTGGCTCTATTTCGTGTGTGATTTCTGCTATTCACCCCGAAAAGAGCCCTATGATCGGGGCATCACACCGGTGAAAGAAGATAGCGCGCGTAATGCTTGTGTTTAAAAAAGGCAACTGCACTTTCAGTATTCGATTACCGTCCTATTTCCTTGGTATCATCGACCTGTAAAATGCTTGAACACATCGTGAGTACTCATATCTCTGACTTCCCAAATAACCACAATATTCTACCTCTATTACAGCATAGCTTCAGAAAGGGGTTTTCAATCACAACCGAGTAAACAGCACTTCATGTTTTCTCTTCTGTCCTCGACAGAGGTGTACAAAAAGATATTATATTTTTGGACTTACGCAAAACTTTTGATCGTGTTCCGCATGACAAGCTTATTTTCCAACTAAAGCAACTTGAACTTCCCAGTTTCCTCATTGGCTTGATCTCAGCCAACTTAACCAATCGTTCTCAGTACGTCCATATTAATGGTTCAAACTCTAACTATCTTCCAGTCACTTCCGGTGTTCCGCAAGGTAGTGTTCTCGGGCCACTCCTCTTCCTGATGCTTTGCAATGATATAGTTAATGTGACCCATAATCTCATGAAACTTCCTCTCTTCGCCGACAACTGCGTTATTTTTAACGAAAGTGTGGTATACTTGAAAACCATCCCGCACTTAATGTTGAACAAATTAACATACTATAGTGGTGCCAGGAGTGGGGCATAGTCCTTAACTCAGAAACGTCTGTCTTGATTTGCATAACCAGGAACAAAATATCCATTTCAGTACTCTTACTCTGTCCAGGACCACAGCTTAACCGAGGTGCAGGAATATAAATATATCGACGTTACACTAAATAACCGCCTCAGCTGGAACACATATATTCATTACATCTCCTCTTCAGCCTTTCGCAAACTATGCCTGCTCAAACACGAGCTGAAGGATACTCCCGGTCACACTTCTCGCATACACAATTCTTATAAGGCATAGGTTTTAATATGCTCGCACTCTGCGGGAACCCCATAAAATGTGCAATATATAAATGCTCTTGAAAAAATTCAGAGACGGACACTGCGTTTTATCTATCCCAAATACGGTAGACCGATTTAGGATAACTAATGGTGAACTAATGGCAGGAAGTGGTATTGTCACTATCCAAGCAAGAAGAAATTTCATCCGTCTAAAATTTATTATTTCTCTTACTTAATCACAATCTGGCCCTTGATCCGAGCCCTTACGTTAGCATTTTAGGAACGGAGCACAAAGAGGACACAAAATAAGGGAAACGCACACGAGCACCTACTCACAACTGAATTTTTATTGGAATCGCTAACAGAATATTGTCACGTAGTGGTGACGAGGTCGACGACACAAATGAAAGGTCGATGATTGCACTAAAGAAACTCTTTATTTGGGCTGACTTGCGCCCGAAAAAGAACTAGGCAACTCGGCGGCGGCGATAGAAACAAACGTGCTCGTCGATCGTAGAACAAAGAATGTCCGTCACACTTGTCAACGCTCATTTTAAAGGCTGCACACAACAATCTAGATAACGTCGCAAACAGCTACCAGCACGGGCTGGAACATTGTGGAAAGACACCCGAGTGGCCGGAACCTTCGAGACAGATCTCGGTGCATCTTGCGCTACAACGAAACTGATAAAGGTGTGAGTGGCGACATCGAGCATTAACAAACAAAGATTATGGAACTGATACGCGGTCCAGAATCAGAGTGATAAGCCTGTATGCCGGCGGCTGTTAAAAAAACAACAAATACTATTTTGAAGGTTTCGCGGCATTACTCCCCCCTTAAAAAAAACATCGCCTCGATGTTCCAAAATAAAGAAACTTAAACATAAACACTGCAAGGTTTAAACACCACAGATTCTTTAACGCGCGTAATATGGCTTCAGTCGTACAACATGTACAATTTCTGGGCGTGCGCGGCGCCTTTGTGATGCTGACGTTCCGTCGGGAATGACTTCATAGTCCAGTGGTTCGACGCGGCGAAGGATTTTGTATGGCCCAAAGTATCGACCCAACAACTTTTTACTTAATCCGCGACGGCGAATTGGTGTCCAAACCCACACTTCGTCTCCTGGATTGTACTCTGCATGGCGTCGTCGTAAATTGTGTCGTCGGCTGTCGGTGCGCTGTTGGTCTTTAATACGCAGCCGTGCGAGTCCTCGGACTTCCTCTGCACGCTGCGGGTAGGCGGCGACGTCAAGGTTGTCTTCGCTGGTTACGTGCGGCAGCATTGCGTCGAGCGTCGTCGTGGGCTCCCTGCCGTACACAAGCTTAAACGGGGTCGCTCTGGTCGTCTCCTTGACTGCCGTGTTATACGCGAAGATCACGTACGGCAAGATGGCGTCCCAGGTCTTGTGTTCAGCGTCGACGTGCATAGCGATCATGTCCGCGATCGTTTTGTTCAGGCGCTCCGTAAGGCCGTTGGTCTGGGGATGGTACGCAGTTGTTCGTCGATGGCTTGTGTGACTGTATTCCAGGATGGCTTGCGTCAACTCTGCCGTAAACGCCGTTCCCCTGTCCGTGATGAGCACTTCTGGGGCGCCGTGTCGCAAGAGAATTTGTTCGACAAAAAATTTGGCGACTTCTGCCGCGGTACCATTTGGTAGTGCTCTTGCTTCGGCGTAACGGGTAAGGTAGTCAGTGGCCACGATGATCCACTTGTTACCCATAGACGAAGATGGAAAGGGGCCGAGGAGATCCATCCCAATTTGTTGAAAGGGCAGGATTGGGGGCGGAATCGGGTTTAGTAGTCCTGCTGGTCTGATCGGCGGCGTCTTGCGTCGTTGGCACTCACGACACGTCTTCACGTAGTGGGCAACTTCGGCAGGCAGTCGCGGCCAGTAATACTTCTGCTGGATTCTACACAACGTGCGCGCAAATCCGAGGTGGCCTGCTGTGGGCTCATCGTGCAACGCCTGCAGAATTTCTTGCCGAAGGGTTTTAGTCACTACGAGTAGCTGCGCGGTCTTGTTGGGTGCGAAGTTCTTCTTCACGAGGAGGCCATTGCTTAACGTGAAGGATGATAAATGTCGCCTGAACACACCAAGAGGGGAAGCGGTCTTTCCTTCCAAGTAATCGGCTAGCGCTTTCAGCTCAGGGTCTGATCGCTGTTGTTCTGCGAAACTGCTGGCGCTTACCGGTCCCAAAAAGGCGTCGTCGTCATCGTCTTTCGGGGGAGCATCGACGGGAGCGCGGGATAAGCAGTCTGCGTCGGAATGCTTCCGGCCCGACTTATAGACTACAGTCATGTCAAATTCTTGAAGTCTTAGGCTCCATCTGGCAAGGCGGCCGGAAGGATCTTTCAAATTAGCCAGCCAGCAGAGCGCGTGATGGTCGCTTACCACCTCGAATGGTCGGCCGTATAGGTATGGACGAAACTTAGAAGTGGCCCAGATGATTGCAAGGCACTCCTTCTAGGTCGTCGAGTAATTGACTTCGGCTTTTGTGAGGGACTTGCTAGCGTAGGCGATTACTTTATCCTGTCCGGCGATTACTTCCTCTTCTGGACGAGAACGGCTCCTAGGCCCACACTGCTCGCGTCGGTGTGAATTTCGGTCTCGGCGTTTTCATCAAAGTGGCCAAGTACAGGAGGGCATTGCAGGCGGCGCTTAAATTCGTCGAAGGCTTCTCCTTGCAGCGCTTCCCATTTAAAAGGTATGTCCGCCTTTGTAAGCTGCGTCAACGGTTCGGCGATCCGCGAAAAGTTTCTGACAAATCGTCGATAATAAGCGCACAGCCCAAGGAATCGGCGCACAGCTTTCTTGTCGGCAGGCGGTGGGAATTGTGCGATTGCAGCTGTTTTCTCCGGGTCTGGGCGAATACCATCCTTGCTAACGATGTGACCTAGGAACCGGAGTTCTTCGTAGGCGAAGTGACACTTCCCTGCTTTTAGCGTTAGTCCCGATGACTTGATGGCTTCCAGCACTGTCTGTAGTCATTTTAGGTGGTCTTCAAAGTTTGACGAGAAGACAACAACGTCGTCCAAATATACCAAACAAATTTGCCACTTCAAGCCTGCCAGGACTGTGTCCATTACTCGTTGAAACGTGGCTGGTGCAGAGCAGAGGCCAAATGGCATCACCTTGAACTCATAAAGGCCGTCCGGTGTGATGAATGCAGTCTTCTCGCGGTCTCTTTCGTCGACCTCAATTTGCCAATATCCGCTCTTCAGGCCCATCGATGAGAAGTACCTTGCATTGCAGAGCCGGTCGAGAGTGTCGTCGATGCGGGGAAGCGGGTAGACATCCTTCTTCGTTATGCTATTCAAGCGGCGGTAATCAACGCAGAAGCGAAGTGTGCTGTCTTTATTCTTGACCAAAACGACTGGTGCCGCCCAGGGGCTGTTCGATGGCTGGATTACGTCATCACGCAGCATTTCCTCAACTTGATCGCGAATGGCCTGTCGTTCTCGCGGCGATTCACGATAAGGGCTTTGGCGCAGAGGTCGGTCGTATTCGTCCGTTATAATGCGGTGCTTGGCCAGTGGTGTTTGTCGTACCTTCGATGATGACGAGAAGCACTCCTTGTAGTTTCGAAGAAGACTGCGAATCTTGTTTTTCCTGCTGTGGGTCAATACTGGGTTGATGTCAAATGTGGGCTGACGGAATTGTCCAGTGCGTCTTCCAATGGTTGGTCGTGGAGGGCGAATACGTCTTCGAGGTCCGCTAATTCGTCGAGAAAAGCGATGGTCGTGCCCTTGCTGAGATGCCGGTATTCTTCATTGAAGTTTGTTACCAGCACCTGAGCTTGTCCTCTCCGGAATTTCGCGATGCCTCTTGCGATGCCGATACCTCGTTCTAAGAGCAATTGGATATTTCCTTCGACGATGCCTTCAGCGGTTTCGATGTCTGTGCTACCTACGCTGACGGCTACGCTTGATCGGGGCGGCACTATCAATTCTCCGTCGAGGACGTTTAAAGCGACGTGTTGCGTCGAAGTCGTCGTAGCAGGTATGGCTTTGTCTGCAGAGAGCTTGATGAGCTTGGATCGGAGGTCGATGATAGCCCTATTTTCATTTAGGAAGTCCATGCCTAAAATCACGTCGCGGGAACACGGCTGCAAGACCACAAAGCTGGTGGGGTAAGTACGCCCATTTACGGTTATTCTTGCAGTACATCGCCCCGATGGAGTAATCAGGTTGCCACCTGCGGTGCGTATCAGTGGGCCATCCCAAGCGGTTGTAACTTTCCTGAGATGGGACGCTAACGGTCCACTGATGACTGAATAGTCAGCTCCGGTGTCTACAAGAGCAGTGACTCTGTGACCGTCGATATCAACTTCAAGGTCACTTATTCGTGTCCTCGCATTGCACGTGGGCCTTAGTGTCCGATCTCGGCTCCGTCGTTTCTTCAGGTCATGGCCGGGGCATACCGTTGTTACTTCGCTGGGGGGCGGTGTCTGCTTGCACTCTGGTCGTGTTGTCGTCGATGACGTCGCGTGGAGCGGCGGTGAAATGGCTGCGTCGTCGTTACTGGTCGTCGGCGGCGGAGGATCTTCGTCCTTTCGCCGTTGAGCAACCTCACCTCCAAAGGTTGCTCTGTTTAGTTTCCCTGCGCGGGCTTGGGGACCTTCCGCGCATACTCTCATCATAGGTACGGCCTGGCGACGCAAAGCGGGCACTGACGGCGATGGAGATCTGAACCGACGGCTTGGTGGCGCAATCTCACCGCTACGCAGATAGTTGTCAATTTCTTGTGGTCGTTCACCTGGACGTGGTCGTGGAGCGTCGACTGCAAATCCGTGGAGACCGATTCGTCGGTACGGGCAGTGGCGCAGAATGTGGCCGGCCTCACCGCAGTGGAAGCATAATGGCCGGTTGTTTGCAGTCCTCCTGGCGTCGCACTTCCCGGGGCTTGTTGGTCGTTGGTAGGCTTGGCGGGCGGGGGCCAAGGGGCGGTTTTCAGGAACAGGACGGTAGCGGCGAGGGCTCGGAAAGTCATCACGTCGGGGCGGAGCTCGACGTAATGCACCAGCGTAGTTCATCGCTGTTCCCTCGTGTGCTGGAACAGTCGCAGCCGTCGCTTGAGGAACGCCTGCAGCGCCTGCTGGACTTCTTCACTGACGACGTCCGCAAGAGTCGCCACCTGCGGTTGTTGCGATGATGGCATCAGTCGGCGGAGCTCCTCTCGCACAATCTCCCGGATGAGGTCCCGAAGGTTCTCTCCGCTTGTAGATGCGCTGGGGTAGTGGATTGAGCAGTCCGGCTGAAGTGGTCGCTCGTAGTGGTGCATCCGGGTGTCCAACGTCTTCTCGATGGTCGATGCTTCACTTTCAAATTCTTCCACAGTTTTCGGCGGGTTTCGCACAAGCCCCGCAAAAAGCGACTCTTTAACTCCTCGCATTAGGAATTTCACTCTCTCACCTTCGGTCATGTTAGGGTCGGCGCGGCGAAACAGGCGTTTTATCTCTTCTACGTAGACCAGGACGGGCTCGTTTGGTAGTTGAATTCTTGATTGGAGAAGGGCCTGAGCTCTTTCTTTTCGGACAGAACTTGTAAAGGCCATCAAGAACTGTGCTTTGAATATCTACCAATCCTTGAAAGAAGTCTCGTGATTTTCAAACCAAATTCGGGCATGTCCTTGAAGAACAAAGTAGACCTGCCTGAGTTTCGCAGCGTCGTCCCAGCCGTTGAAATCTGCCACACGGTCGAAAAGGTCCATCCAATCTCCCGCATCTTCATCCGGTCGTCCATGGAAGCAGGGGGGCTCACGGGGTTGGACGAAAACAACCGGTGCTGTAGGCTGGGCCATTGTCAGCGTCGATGCCTTCCGAGATCGAATGTGGTCAGGCAGCAGACCGTGTTCGGGTTGTAGGCCTTGGAGTCGGCGGCTGGCTCGGTGACCTGTAGGCTGGTTTTCCAGAGCGACAGGAATAAGGCTGAGGTCTTCGCTTGAAGGATCAAGAACAGCACCTCCACCAGATGTCACGTAGTGGTGACGAGGTCCACGACACAAATGAAAGGTCGATGATTGCACTAAATAAACTCTTTATTTGGGCTGACTTGCGCCCAAAAAAGAACTAGGCAACTCGGCGGCGGCGATAGAAACAAACGTGCTCGTCGATCGTCGAACAAAGAATGCCCATCACACTTGTCAACGCTCAATTTAAAGGCTGCAGACAACAATCTAGATAACGTCGCAAACAGCTACCAGCACGGGCTGGAACATTGTGGAAAGACACCCGAGTGGCCGGAGCCTTCGAGATAGATCTCGGTGCATCTTGCGCTACAACGAAACTGATAAAGGTGTGACTCGCGACATCGAGCATTAACAAACAAAGATTACGGAACTGATACGTGGTCCAGAATCAGGGTGATAAGCCTGTATGCCGGCGGCTGTTAAAAATAACAAATACTGTTTTGAAGGTTTCGCGGCAATATATACTGTGCACGCCACAAAAAATATAAAAAAAAACATAAAATGAAGAAGAATTTACAAAAAATGTGGAAAAAGCAAGTCTGGAAAGATACATATAACATGGAAAAAACTTCTTGACAACTGATTTAAGGTAAGTAATCTCAGTTTTTGGTTAATGGATACTTCGCTAGCATACTTGTCCCCTCCTTTCGTGATATGGTATGCCTTGATAATTTCTCTTGTGCGTTGATTACGCAATGTGCCAAGCGCGACAGTTTTATCAAAAGGGGGGGGGGGCATCTACATTTTGAACAATGTTTAGGCAAATTATGTTGTGCTGTTGGGGTAAAGAATTCCTATGTTCAAAATGGCGGACATTTCAACAACGGCCAGTCTGCCCTATGTAGTATTTTTCACAAGAAAAGGGAATTTTTAAATTACCTGCGTCCTGTATTGCATGTACTTGATTTATGATTACCATGGTTTATGGTTAACATAACATTTCTGTATCTTTCCAGACTTGCTTTTTTCACATTTTTTTTTGTGAATTCTTATCATGTTTTTTTAATATTTTTTGTGTCTTGCACAGTGTATTTCTGTTAGCGTTTCCAATAAGATTTCAATTGTGAGTAAGCGCTTGTGTTTGTGTCCCTTATTTTGTGTCCTTGTCTTCTTTGCGCTACGTTCCTAAAATGCAAACGCACCAACTAGCCCAATTCAGCATTCTTGTGCAGTCCGAAGTTCGCCCTCTTGCTAGTAGGCAGACACACCTCTCTCATTCCCTCTACGTAGCATCTCACTTTGCTAGGACTAACTATTAGAAATTATCCTTTCTCCCTAATACACTCGCAGATTGGAATCGTTTGGCTAATTCTTCTCTCCAATCTTTAGATATGCTGGAATTAAGTATATAATGAGTCATGAAATGTTGCTTTCTGTCAGTTCTTGGATGTTTGTTTTGATTATGTGAATTTTTTGTTTGCTCATTGTTGTGTTCGAAGAGCTGTGCCCTCGTTCGTTCTGTTGTGACTGGAGCAGTGCGCGCTAATGGACAGGCCCGCACCCCTCTTCGCGCTTCGCTGGGAGGACTCGCCGCCTGCCTGCGCTCAGCGGGACGCCCCCCACGGCGGGCTCCCTCACTCTCCTCTAGTTCTGGGAAGCAAGCCCCATCCCCATCTCCGGCCTCCGTTCCCTCCGTTCTTCGCCCCGGCAGTTCGGCTTACACCTCGGCTGACGCTGGTCGCACCCTCTTATCTGGTGAATAAACACAGTTAACAGTTTAACTGTAGCGCGTACGTCTTTACTACATCGACGATGCACAAACACGACACTCATTGTAGTAGAAGTAGCAGAAGACTTTATTGGGGCGTTACACTTTGGCGCCTAATACAGCGATGTCCGACGAGCAGGCGTTGCTCTTCTTCACCCTCAGCACCAAACCAGTCCACCCAGGTCCAGATAGTATAGATGGAGATGGAAAAGAATCCCGATTGCAGTGCAACCGGAGATGAAAATAGGCAGTGTGAAAGGTTGGCATAAGGGGAAGGGCATGATGGATCACGACAGAATTTGTAGAGATATAACCGTGCAGGGGTTATTAGTGTATTCAGCTGTATTTGCCGAAGGACATGAGCTTCCCGAACGGAAAGATTAGGATGAGGGTCGGGGTAGAGCTTGCGATCTAAGCGAGCAGCATTGCAATATTCGCTGATGGTGGCGCGAAGAGACAGTCTCGGCCTGCCCTCCAAGGATCTTGGCCAGGGAATGAACGGTGCCCGGTTACGAGTTTCACGGGCGAGCTGGTTCGCCAGCTCATTGCCGTCAATCCCCGAGTGTCCAGGAATCCGTCGAAGGAAGACGGGGCAGGGCTGCAGGGCAACAAGTGCAGCCTCGAGCTCCATAGGCAGATGATGTGTTAGACTTTTAGATTGAATGGCACACATAGCAGCCTGGGAGTCGGTGTATATAATATACTGAGGCACAGGTGGGAGAGAATAAAAACTCTGAATTGCATGAATGGTATCTCACGTGTAGTAATAACCGCTTCCGCTGGTCTACTAAATGTGGTGGTGGGTTTTGTACCTAATGCTTTCATGCCGTTTTGCATTGTATGTAACTGTATGCCACTCCTGCTTGGGCGCTCAGCCTGCAGAATCTTATAAATAATAATAATCTGTTTGCTGTTCACTGGAATAATACATGGTGAACCACTGCCCATAGTTAGCAACTGCTGTTTTTATAAGTTGCATCCTACTATAGCAGACCCCTATACTTTTCACTGCTTTTGTGCTAACATGCGAACGTTACTATTTCGATGTGGGAATCACCGCCGTGCGTCATCGACCGCAACCGCAACGCCCGGCTGACACACTCCGTGGGCACGTTGGTTGTGCCACAGCTCTGCGCACTACACCTATTGCTTTTGCCATGCTGGTTATTAACCGATACAGTCGGCGTGCTAAGAAGACTGCCACCGAAGCTGTAGAAGATTTTTTTTTTTAGCAGATGCTGCATAGTCTTTACAAGCCGGCAATAAACAAAACAAAAAAGCAGTCCGGCCTTGTGGTGCAGCCGCCACTTCAAATTCGGGAGGTACCAGGTTCGATCCCTGGTGCCGCCGGTTACCCACCGGTTTTCAATATAGGTAGATTTCCCCTGGCCTGGTGCTTCACTCTTCTGGGGTGAAATGCTTGGGAAAAAAGTCATCGACCAACAAGTTGTACCAATGGGTCAGTGATTTGTTCCACAATCGGACAACCATTATTCCGCTTAGTGCAGCAGAAGCCCATGTGCCCCCCCCCTTTTTTTTTCACCGTTTGTGTGTGTGTGTGTGCGCGCGCGTGCGTGCGTGCGTGCGTGCGTGTGTGTGAGCGTGCGTGCGTGCGTGCGTGCGTGCGTGCGTGCGTGTGTGTGTGTGTGCGTGTGTGTGTGCGTGTGCGTGTGCGTGTGCGTGTGCGTGTGCGTGTGCGTGTGCGTGTGCGTGTGCGTGTGCGTGTGTGTGTGTGTGTGTGTGTGTGTGTGTGTGTGTGTGTGTGTGTGTGTGTGTGTGTGTGTGTGTGTGTGTGTGTGTGTGTGTGTGTGTGTGTGTGTGTGTGTGTGTGTGTGTGTGTGTGTGTGTGTGTGTGTGTGTGTGTGTGTGTGTGTTTGTGTGTGTGTGTGTGTGTGTGTTGAGCCATTGCGACACCCCCGTTAAACAGGTATTGCCCTAAAAGCTTTAGAACCTATACCTTATACCTGGTTTGGTTTGTAGAGGTTTAACGTCCCAAAGCGACTTAAACTATGAGAGACGCCGTAGTGGAGGACTCTGGAAATTTCGACCACCTGGGGTTCTTTAACTTGCATTGATATCGCACAGCACGCGGGTGCCTAGCTTTTCGCCTCCACTATACCTTACACCTATACCTTTGCAGGCAGCAGTGTTCGAAACTGGTTTTGCGTCCGAGAGAGAGCGCACCGGGGTTTGTGGAGCCTCTTTCAGGCTTATACCCCTGTGAGAGCCGGGCGGCGGGTGGAGGACGCTGTACCCATATTTACCGGTGAGGTTCCAGCGGTGGGTTTCGAGCCAACCACCCCCCGCAGTCGAGAATTGGCGCCCAAAATACTAGGCCACG
Organism: Amblyomma maculatum; assembly: GCF_055883805.1. NCBI lineage: Eukaryota > Metazoa > Arthropoda > Arachnida > Ixodida > Ixodidae > Amblyomma > Amblyomma maculatum. The sequence continues at coordinate 174,179,036 of NC_139349.1, read as the reverse complement.
ACTGCGGACTGCAACTACTGCTACTACGACGCTGAAAGCTTTTCGGCCGAAAGAGCTGTATAAGCTATCGTTTAAAAACAAGCCCTCAATAAGGATTTGTTTACTCGCACTGGTAAGAAAACAGACGAAAGGCGTTACACAACGTGAGATGCGATAGTAAGGACATCTGATCGAATTATTTCGCTTATCAACTCACAGGTTAATACCCCAAGGAAACGAAGGCGGCACCACGTTTCCCTCCCTAATCTTTTCTCAGCGGCATACAGAAAGCAAAACAAAGTGCGATAACAGTCAAAAACACCAGATGGCTCCGATTTTCATAACAGCCTGACTAAGGAAAGCTGCACCAGAGTGCTCAATGCGCGCATGAGCGTGTTCTCGCTGATTTCGACGCTGTGCTTCATCATACGGCGCTTATTGACTCGGCGGTCTGCACTTGTGCGTTCAGGCAAACAAATTGAAAGGGCGTATATGGGCAGATTACACTTAAGCACATTCTGACTGTGAAACACCAGTTCCTCGCAATGTTCTTTTCCTTTACAAATATGTATACCCCTGTATTCCTTTTGGTGCCAAGCCAAGTAATTAGCCTTGATGTACCATGAATGAAGAGCCCTTTTAAAAAACTCCCATGAACGGTAGCGCCAGCTTTCCCGCTAAGTAAATTTTATAAACTATATACCATCTCGTAATGTGGCATTTTATGACTGTATGGTAAAGAGTATGCATGAGATAATATAGGCACATATTGAGGAATTAGTGATTAAGCGAGCAGCATGTATACGCGAACCAGGATCCGCTAGAGGAACGGCAGACCAGGACCATTCACTGTCAGTTATGCATTTAAAAGCGGAGCTTAAGCGACACAAAGGTCCTTCAAGTCCGAAATCGACCCAGCGAAACATCTGCATACATCTCGTCTTAAATGCACAAGTAGCAATCAAAGATGTTAGATACACTGATCTCCGGTTATGTATATATGCCTCATTTCTTTCCATCGCCGATAAGATAATCACGTCAAAAAAGCCGTGCATATAGGTCGTATGACTTTCATTCATCGTCTGTGAAATGTCTGCCTCTCTTCAGATCCTGAACCCAATCTGCCGGACGGTGATGCGCTGTTGTATGAAATCAAGTGTTCTCTATATGCGCCCGCTTACATGGGCGCATCAAGCGCGAAGACTTCGCCGAATCGCTCCCTGAGCAGCGCAGAGTCGTTGTTTGGCAAAAAAGGTGGCTGTGCGAACAGGTCCCCGAGGAAGGCGACTGCGTGCGGCTGAACGTAGTCCACCGCCGCACGGAAGGTGCGGCGCACGAAGCGCTCCTCGTCCCACGCCCACGCCGCCTCGGACAGACCCGGGGAGAATGGGAGACGCGAGTCGGCCACCAGGAGGAGCCGCACCTGCGTCCAGGATTATTCCAGGATTCCAAGGTCACGTGGTTCGAGCAGGGTTAGGGAAGCCTTCGACACTGTTAGGCAAAGATGTGTTCAGTAGAAACACAACCTAGTTGTCGGGGTTGAGAAAACTGATTAGTCGAGAGGGTCGTGACCTCACACAGAACTGAAAGCGACTTAAATATCCGATGAATTATTAAAATTATTTCAGAAGCCCATTAGTGCGGCTGAAGGTAGGAGGGGCAGGAAAAAGCGGTCATTTGTAGGAACCCTGCACTGCAGAGATTTTCGTTGCACTTCACTATGCACTATGTTGTCAGGTGCCAGCCTGAGAGCCCGGAAAAGTCCCCCGAAATTGTAATAGTGGCGGAAGGCCTTCGTTGTGTCCGTCCATCGCAACTCCTGACATGTAGTAATTGTGCACAGTTGCATAATGAATTAAACGCCATAGTAAAATGTAAGAACGCAAGGCAAATTAATTCTGCGGAGATAACTGGGATAATTTGATGCCAAACGAACCTGTGACGTGCCCTTAGGCCTAAATTCAGGGATATGACCCCTATAGGCCACCAAGATCCGTTCTTTGGACTTGGCTAATGGAAGGCCTGGTATGTCTTGCGGTAAAAAAAAAAAAAAGACGTTTTTTTTTTTAATATCTGCGAAGCGATATGCAAAGAGAACACAAACCACCTGAAGCAACTAATGAAGGATAGCGCGTCATACCCTTCAGACGGAGCCTAATTAAGCGTTTCCCTTTTTTCATTTTCTTGCTTTTGCAGCGGTAACTGCGGGTGCCCGCTTTACAAATTTGCCGTAGGAAACACTGATACATGCATGAATTGAGCATCCTCTTTTAATTCCTTCAGACATCATTTATGTAAGCACTAAGAGGCATTACTTTTTCGCCTAGCTACAATACTCAAACCTAAAAAAAAGAAAACTTTGTCAGTTACGGAAGCTCAATTTTTTCGTTTGGAAAGTGCGCAATTTCCTTCCAAGTGCGAAACTAGTGTAGATAGCAGCATCGAAATGTGTCAACTTATCACGTAAGCACGTGAAGAATTATGGAAACAACTTCTATTTCGAAGGTATGCATTAAGCATCATAAGCCCTTAAAGGCGAAATTCGTGTCCCGCACTTTCCTCTCATTTCTGCCAAATTCGTTTTTGCAATCATAACTCTGAAAATGTAAATTGAAGCAACGGATCCTGATGAAATCCCATCCAAGCGAACTAATGAGCTTGGCCGCTTTTCCACGGAGGCGAAAGCTAAGCGTTTGTGTGCTGCATGATGTCAGTGCACGATAGAGCACCCCAGATGGTCGAAATTTTCGGAGCCCTCCACTATGGCGTTTCTCATAGCCTGAGTCGCTTCGGGAAGTTAAACCCTGCAAACCAAACCAAAACCAACGAACCTAGGAAAGTATAGAAACTAATTATACCACATAAGTACATTCATGACATTTTATGATTGTGACGGAGTTGAACGATTGATTGATTGATTGGTTCACAGGAAGGGAAAGGCGCAGTATCTGTCCCACAGCTACAAGTGTGACAGATACTGCGCCTTTCCCTTCCTGTGAACCAATCAATCAATCAATCGTTCAACTCCGTCACAATCATAAAATGTCATGAATGTACTTATGTGGTATAATTAGTTTCTATACTTTCCTAGGTTCATTGGTTTTGGTTTGGTTTGCAGGGTTTAACTTCCCGAAGCGACTCAGGCTATGAGAAACGCCATAGTGGAGGGCTCCGAAAATTTCGACCATCTGGGGTGCTCTATCGTGCACTGACATCATGCAGCACACAAACGCTTAGCTTTCGCCTCCGTGGAAAAGCGGCCAAGCTCATTAGTTCGCTTGGATGGGATTTCATCAGGATCCGTTGCTTCAATTTACATTTTCAGAGTTATGATTGCAAACACAAGCCTGTACTCAATCTCGTCATGTTCCACTGAGAAATATTGTTCTACCACCACTCCTAACTTCTAAGTAAACCAGGTATAACGAAGTTGGTTGGTTGGTTGGTTGGTTCGTGGGGTTTAACGTCCCAAAGCAACTCAGGCTATGAGAGACGCCGTAGTGGAGGACTCCGGGGTGGTGCAGTGGTAAGACGCCCGACTACTGTGCCGGAGTTCCCGGGATCGAATCCCGACCACGGCGGCTGCGTTTCGATGGAGGCGAAACGAATTGGCGTCCGTGTGCTGTGCGATGTCAGCGCACGTTAAAGAACCCCAGGTGGTATAACGAAGTATCGCCCCAAATAAAGAGTTTTTGGTGGTATATTTAAATTTTTTTCTGCTTTTGCTAATTCTTTCTCCGTGAAGTCAACCTCGTTACAGAATTTTGCGGGCATACTTTTAGCTGTAAAGCAAATTGCAGCCATCCAGTGGTCACTAGCCAGTTCTTGACCGCAGACGAAGTCTGTACTTGAAATATTTTTGTCGATATGATTTCCATTGCTTCTTATTTCACCCTTAAAATCCCGTACCGTTTTTCCACCTCTGCGCTTCCTTACAGCCATCCGTACCGATGAATGGGCACTGATTTTTTTACCGTTCCCTCTTATCTTTCCAGCGCTTTTCCCTTTCGTTCTGGTGCATTGTAACACCACTTTTTCTCGAAAACACCTAATTTCTTCCTCAATCCAATCCTGGCTGCTAAGTGCTGTATTAACGGGTAGTTTAACTTCTCATTTCGTTCTGTTCCTCTCATTTCTTTCGCAAGGTGCTTAACCTGCACACCGACACACTTATTATCGCTTCCAAAAATGTGCCATCATTCGAGTTCCTACAGGGAAGAGGCTGCCTGGAAAACAGCTCGACCAATCCCAAGTTTAGTTATTTTGATGATGCCACCATCCTTAGGCACAAGCGCTACAGGAATGCTTCGAACGCTGGAGCATTGGAAAGCTTCCAGTGGAAATCGTGAACCACAATTAAATCCGACCAGAGGTAGATCCCCTGGCCGGGAGACTGAATAAACATCTCTCCAGAATTACAATCTCATCGCATGCGCTAGCTACAATGCAAAAGGCGCGAAGGCTCAGGGGAAACAGAAAAACAGAACCAGACGCCCAATGCTTAGCCGAACCAATCTTGCGCCGAAAGCCAAGTCAGCGAAAGCAGCCTCCTGGGCTGTGCCTTGACCTGTCGCCAACAGGTAAGAGACAGCTGCATTTTGCGTCTCAGGCTGTTCCACCGGTTATTAGTATATGTTTGCAACTATTCCTATCGTAAATATACGTTGCAGCTATGCACTCGCGGCACCAAGCCTACACCTGCGACGTCACTCGTCCTACTGCATGGCCAGAGAGAACTTCTCATCTAATGTGCATGTTACCAATATCTGCTCGGAAGGAAGCAGTCTGCGGTACAAACTAGCACTGCTAATACAGATGGCAGCAGTGGCGAGCGTCTAGGTTCATTTCACATGACGTCATCGTACAAACGCCGTTCGCCATTTTTTTTTTTTGGTCACGGGCGCGACGCTGCCCGGTCGTCGCATACCAAAGTTGTAGTGGAGTCACACGACGGACAAAATTGTGAAGCACTATCACGATCTGGTATTGCGTGACTATAGTGAGCAAGAATATTCTAGCATACTGCAGACGCGATCATTAAGTCAGCGATTTCCACCGCTTTTCTTCCGTCCGCGAGCAACGTTTTCGCAGTTCGGATTCATGCACGAACGACACTTTCCTTTTGCTTTTATTTTTGCATCAGAAAGCATTCCAGCCACACCCCGGTGTCCAAGCATGTACAGAAACGCCGGGGGAAAGCGGGCTTTGAGGGACTGATTAGTACAGCCGCAAAGCAGGCACGAACGGGCGTCGCACTGTTCTGTATCCCGATTATCTTAGCCCGACGCTTGTAGTGCGCGCAGCGGTATGTCTGGTCAGCGCCTGGTCTGGTACCCACAGTCACAGGGAAAAGCTAGCAAGAGCTAATTAGTAACGTGCAACGGCTTGACGGTATTCCTCGCATTCCTCTAGCACTTTACCGCGCTTGCAGTTACGCTGCATACACGTACTGGGAGCACAAGGGCAGCAGTCCGAAAGGTTCTCCTCCAAGAGTTGAAGGTAGCATGTTTATGAAATTGTCATTGAGTAAGCGCGATCACTTGCACATACACAACCGCGTTTATATCACATCGAGTGGGACAGTCAGCACAGCAATGTTTTAGCAAAACGACGCAGCAAAAGCAACAGTGCAAGACCCGCCACAGCAGGCGTCTACCTTAAATAGTTGGCAGCTGTGCGGTTCTCTGAGTTTTTACATCTGCACGACCTATTGCCGCATCCGTAGACAGCGCAATCGACCATTATTGAAGCAAATTACAAAGTTCACAGCAGCTTGGATCTTTCGAACTACCCAAACGAAACCTCAACAGACGACGACGATGATCAAGGCTATGGCACACCGGAAGCAAAAAGGCTTCATTTTTCCCGTCGCCCCCCCCCCCCCCTCGCGGCAGCCGACAGTGCATACAACCTATACCTGGTCAGGCTTGCGGAAGATGTGCGGCCAGTGGTAGCTGGTACAGAGAACGTAGACTCCGTAGTCAAAGATGAGCGCGTACGCCAGGAGAGCGCCCAGAGAAGCTCGCAGGCGGCTCTTACTCAACGCCATATCTTCGTGGCACCGGCGGAACGCGGTCGCAGTCATCTATCGCATCGGTGCTGAGAGAGTCGACTGTGGTTGGAGCACGGGCTGATGCAGCTATGCCGGAGTTCTTCGTCTTCATCGCTGAACAGCGCCTCCGCATCAACATAATGTCACACGAGAAGAAAACGAGGAACGCAGGCTCGTTTTATTCCTAATTATTTCTTCCTTGTTCTTTTCACTCTCCAAATTTAAAGCTCAGAAAGCCCCAGTACCACCCTCAATCATCTCTGTCAGTGATCCTGATTTGCTCAAGTTTCTAATTTCAGTTCTGAATTATGGAATCTAAGAAACTCCAATCACCGCCGGGTCATGGCCGATCCACTCCGGCTACGTCACTAAAATGCAGTGGCGCTGTCGTCGGCAGTGACTTTCGCGTGGTAGGCAAAGCGACTGAAACGTTGCTTTGCCTACCGTGATTGTGTGATGGCTTGCTGTTGCCGAGAAATGCAGAGCACCATGCCGACTAATCGCGTCGCAATGACATGTGCTGAAAGGCACGCAAGAGGAAGTTTACTAAGTTTGCACAGGTTTCTTGCCGACAATGGTCTCCGTAAACAGTGGTGGGCCGCCGCGGTGAAGCGCCAAGGCTGGATACCGATGCCTGCTCATCGAATATGCGGCAAACACTTCGTCACGGCTAAGCTGAAACTTATTCACCTTTACGCCAGAGTGGTCTACAGGATCAAAGGTCGCGAATATCTCGAGTTTGGCTTTTTTACGAAGCGTGATGGGATCTTGCTACTGTTTTAGTGCCGGTGCGGGCGCGGGTGCGCCGGTAACATATGTAGAAGAAGCAATCATACATATGTTGTAATGCGTAGGTCTGTTTCTTTGTTGGAGCATGTATACATGTTTTACCTATGTAAACTGTTCCTCAAGACCGTTTTTTCGCTTCGGTAATTGTGTGTATGCGCAGTGAGCTGCTACGCAAGAGAGATGTGTTGCACTCCTCGGTCCGTGATATATATGTTGATGGCCGCCGCGTTCACGTCAAATTATTTTAGTTTACTTCCTGAAGAAGATTCCCACTTCACGTTGACAGCTGCTGATTTGGACTGGAGCTGCATTTTTGTATTTATGCCGAGCGCTTTTATTTGTATTCACAGCGGCTGATTGTGAATGCGAGTTATGGGGTTTATCCTACATTAACGCGGCCACAGGGGCCGAGACCGAACTGGGCCGCCCTAACTACGGAACCACGGGTGAAGGTAAAACCGGCCCAAGAAAAGAGGTCCCCAGAAGATACAGTCCCGAAAAAAATGTCCCTGGAATATACGGCCCCGGCAAAAACGTCCAGAAAGGTTCCCTCAGGAAGCGGCCACTAGGAAACATTTTCACCGAGGAAATTGACTGAAAATCTACCCGGACCTCACCTCGCGAAACTTTGAACATCTTATTAGATGCCTTTTCTTTAGAATAGATATAACCATTGTTTGGGCACTGGGTCCTGTGGCTGTTTTACAGGAACTGGAGAAGGCTTGACGAGAAAGCATTGCGAAAAAAAAAAAAAAGAACCCCACCACTATATAACATATCCAGCGAGTATTATACAGTGCATAGTTCCCAGTTTCCAAGCTGGGAAATATCGCTCTTTAATATAGGTCTAATCACCCGGCTAATATTACACATTCGAGAGACGTCCTTGTCATCGACAGCACAACCTACCGTGGGATCGCTGACGAGAGCAGCGACACCTCGATCGTCTTGTTTGTTTGCAAACATGAAGGAGGTCTATACGCCATTTTTATGAGCGTGACAACAACAGAACAAAGATGCACTTCAATCCTGGGTGAGCATTGAAAGCGGACACAGCTGCACAAAAACAGCGCGAATAAACGGGGAGGAAAGGAAGAAACCACAGGAACACGCGCTGACTCTCAACTAAAGTTTAATCGCAGGAAACACGTTTATATAGGAACAGAAACAATAAAACACCAAAACCAGAACGCACGTGTTACTATGTGATATCCAGATATGCAACCTCACAGTCACGCAGCAGCAGGGAAGGTTTGCTGACACACAATCTTTCTTTCTTAGCCATATTATACGCCTCGATGATTTCCCTGGTCAACTGGTCGGGGTGTTTGTACAATATGTCAGTAAAATGCAAGGACGGAAAACGGGATTGCCACTCACGGCAATGATCAACTAGATTAGTGGAGCGATTAGATTCTAATGAGTTGAGATGTTCTCTGAGTCGTGTGTTAATACATCGTCCCGTTTGCCCAATGTATTATCTGACCACAGGACAGGGGGATTTTATAAACTACCCCTTTGGAGCACGGCACAAATCTTTTATCGTGTTTAACAGCACAAGACGCTACAGATTTATTAGGATTGCGGGACTTATTTTCTACCAATGAACAAATTTTATTGAGCTTATTAGGGGCAGAGAAAACAACATCAACTTCGTACCTATGAGTCACATTTTTAAGACCATGAGAAAGGCGATGTACATAGGGAAGGACTGCGAACTTTCTCTGTTTCTGTTCTTTCTGTGAAGGCGGCAGCAATGCCGGCGATTTAAGTTTTTGATTATTTTATTGCAACCTAAAGTTATAAGCTCAGCTGGATAGTCTGCTTCCCTAAGTCTCTTAGCCTGATTATCGAAACTTTGTTTCATAGCATGGTGGCATGATTTTGACAACGCAGAAGACAATTATGAAACAATTCCACATTTCACTACCTTAGATTGATGCGATTTTTAGTTCAGCAGCAGTTTATTGGCCCGTAGCGCGTAATTCCAACACATTTGCCCTTTCCCTTCAGTCAAACACAAATCTAAGAATTTTATCTTGTTATCAACCGGTATCTCAGTGGTGAACTGCAAACCCCATGAATTAGCTTTGAATACTTTGAATGGGGTTGGGACCTTGGTTCTTGGCTGCCTGACCCACCCCTGCCTGATCCACTGCATGTCCCGCGTCCTCTGGCTTGTCAACTGGTGAGGCCATTCCGCGTGTGGGGGATATGGCCAGACTTCCCCCTTTGGTTTAGGGCTCATGTCTATCTAGGGTTACGACCATCGCGATTTCTCCTCAGGGCACAGGTCCGGTAAACTGGTTGGCCAGCTCGGCTGATAACACCACTCGAATGCTGTTTTTGTGTTGTTGTTTTTTTCTGAAAATGAGGGTGTCAAGCATATCCCTGTGGCGCTGGTTCCTGTGGGAGTAATTAAAATAAAAAAATCCTCGTGTGATCCAAAACCAATTGAAGGCTCCAGCCAGCCGATATCTGCAGATATAGGAGTTGCGAGCATTTGACAAAATGGAATATTTTGCAAATCAGATGGCTTGGATTGCGTTGCATACTTACTGCGTGGCACTTCTTTTGCCTCAGTGCTTGTAAAAGCACTTATTTTAGAGTAGCTTGCATGCGTGAAAGGAATATTCCGCTGTGTTGATTCCTCCGCTACGCCAGCGGATATTCTTGAAGACCTACATGATGCCGGTGCTGGAATTCTTTCAGTTTACCCGCTGTAGCAGAGAGGCTGGGGGCTCACGCGCATTAACAGAGTCATTCATTGCAACATTTGCAGGGTACTCTTGCCAATTTTAAATCAAAGTTTGGCCAGTAATATACCGTTTTGACCCACTGCATCGTAGACCACTAATGGGCGAGACTTTCTGGCGTCTTGGGCACAGTGCAAAGACTTGTCAATCGATAACACGCTACTGCGCTTGCAGTGATGATGACGCATCAGATCTTTGCACTTCTGAGTCTATTAGATGTGGCCTTTGCCAATGCCTTCACACAGCTGGTGGTCCCATCTGTCCAAAGAGAGCCGATCATGAGAGTGTCTTAGACATCATTCAAAGCGACAGGTGCTAACGTGTGGATTCTTATGCACTAATAGCCAAAAGACAGAGTGCGTACGCGAATATTTTCCGCACAACTGCCGATATTGAGGCAACCATAACTAATTCGGTTCTTGATGTAATGAAGAAGGCTGTTGCTGGTGTACTTGACCTCATGATTACTACATTCAGCGATGTTTTGTCACAATTCATTTCCGCGCAGGCTTTGTCAACTATAGGTACTCTAAACCCATCTACCTTTCCTACCTTGTATATAACGATAGATAATATTCAACCTTCCACCTCTTCTGCGTCCACGCCTGTAGCTGTAAACGATACTGACCCAGACTTCATTTCTAACGCTTGTCAGTCAGATATTCAGATGACTTATCCATCTCAGAAGCGTTGTTCTTCCTTCTCTCCTACTAATTGAGATCATCCGAATGACAAAACTAAGAGAGGTTCACAAAAAATTGCAAAGAAATCGGATATGTTGAAAGAGGCTGTTTCTGCCTCATTTTGAAAGCAATAATCATGGCAGGAATCCCTGTACTCCAGTGAAATTGTCACTCTATCTCCTTTCCAAGGCCTACAGCAGCTTATCCTTAAATTTACTCCAGATATTTTGTTACTACAAGACACTTGACTCTCTCATAATTGTCTTTTCAGAGTTAAAAATTACAATGTTTCCATGTTTTTAGAGCTGATCGCCCAAATGGCTGGGGTGGAGGCTTGTTAACATTTATTTCAACGAAACTGTTTCATCGCGCTAAAGTGTTTTATGAATTTATGGGACCTGATTTGAGACACTTGCCGTTGAAATAATTGTTCCACAGTGTGCGCCAGTCATAGTTGAAATACTTCCCCGCAGCTGTCCGTAGGAAGAGATACCTTAGATTCTTTACTGCGTAATAGTCCAAATTTGGCTGGGGACTTCAATTGGGGTTTCAGAACAGATTATTGTGGGCAGTTACTTTAGTCTTAGATGTCAACAAATGATATGCATAGTTACAACAGTCGCACCATTACTTATATGAGGCCACATTCTCATTCAGCTATTGATTTAACATTAGCCACTAGTGGTATTGGAGTATCCTCGTAGCCTACAATGAACTTCGGTACGTCAAGTGATTACTACCCAATCACTTTCAGCATTGTGTGCAGTTCGCTTCGGTCAACTGGTTCTTTTCAAATATTTGTCAGCACTACACTGTTCAAGAAATTTCTAGGTGCAACCTTCTCGTCCCCTGCCCCCACTGATAAATCGAATCGCCGTCCTTAAGTGATAGGGCCATTTGTTTACCCTACACCACCTACACCAGTACAGCAAAAAATCATTGTAGGTAGAGGAGATTTCCTACACTGGTGTAGCTGGTGTATGTTAAACTAATGGCCCTATTGTCTTCAGTGTTAGATGCAACTCAGCGATCAGTTTTTATTGGAGGTATTCACATGACGTCATCCGCTAAGGGCGCTAGCGGCCGGCGCGGCATTCGCCATTGGTCGTGTGTGCAGGCGCCGCACCCAGCCACAGTATTCAACTCGTGACCCGTGAGGTGTGTCTTTCGCGTCTCGTCGGAATTTCTGCGTGCGCCAGCGAAAGCTATACAACCGTGAACTTCGTGGAAGAAGAAAAACGATGGTCTTGATAAAATGTTCGGTTTTGTGAAAACATGGCTCTCATGACAGCAATAAATTCGTCGAGGTGTGCGGCGTACTAAAAGACCAATGCTTCGCGTTGGACTTCCCGACATTGAGACCTGCCTTGTGATGTGCGGTTTTAAGTTTTGCGACAGGTGAAGAAATTAAAATGTACAAATACATGAAGGCGGTTTCATTTTTTGGCAAGTGAGCGAGGCCAAGAGCCACACGTGCGTGAGCGCGTCGATGACCGGCGTGCCTACAATGCCTTTTAGACCGCACCCCATCATCAGACGTCGTTTTTCTCATAGGAGACTGGAATGCTAAGGTCGGGAGTGAAGAAATATCCGGAATTACAGGCAAGTTCGGTCTTGCTGAGCCAAATGAAGCTGGGCAGAGGCTAGTAGAGTTCTGTCAAGAAAACAACCTGACCATAGCGAATACTCATTTTCAACAGCAGAAGAGGCGCCTGTACACATGGATTTCACCGGACGGTCTGTACAGGAATCAGATCGATTATATTGTTTGCCGGCAGAGATGGAGAAGCGCTATACAAGCGGTAAAAACAAGGCCTGGGGCCGATTGTGGCACCGATCATCAGCTTCTTGTTGCCAAAATTAAGCTTCGATTGAGGAAAACCCAGAAAACTAGAACGCCTTTCAGGTATGATCTGGATCAGATTCCATTAGAATATGCTGTGGAAGTGAGGAATCGATTTCAAGAATTAGATCTAGAAGACAAAGAGCCCGAAGAGATGTGGACTGATGTTCGTGATATAATACAAGAAGTTGCTACTAAGGTAGTTCCAAAGCAAAAGAAATGCAAAAAAGCAAACTGGTTATCTGAAGAGGCTATGCAAATAGCTGAGGAAAGGAGGATGGCAAAAGGTATGGGGGAAAGAGAAAGATACAAGGTTCTCAATGCGGATTTTCAGAAAATAGCAAGGAGAGATAAGAATGCCTTCCTGAACATACAGTGTCAAGCAGTTGAGGACAACAGCCAATTAAGGAACACAAGAGTTCTATCAAAGATATCAAAGGAAGCTTCTGTGCTAAGCTGGGCGTGATAAAGGACAAACGAGGCAAGGACCTCACTGAAGCCTCAGAGATAAAGAAGAGGTGGCAGGAATACACAGAAGAACTGTACAAGAAGGACCCGGATGTGCAAACCCAACATAGGACGGTTGTGATTACTGATCTCGAGCCGGACATCCTGAAGAGTGAAGTTTAATGGGCCTTAGCCAGCCTTGCTAAGAACAAAGCTAGCGGAATTGATGGTATTCCAGCTGAGTTGCTTCAAAATCTCAACCACGACGCTGTTAACACACTGCATACATTATGTCAAAAGATTTGGACAACCCTGCAGTGGCCACAGGATTGGAGGAGGTCAGTTTACATCCCCATTCCAAAGAAAGGCAGTGCCAAGGATTGTTCCAACTACCGCACGATCGCGCTTATTTCGCATGCTAGCAAGGTGATGTTAAAAATCCTGCAAGGTAGGCTGCAGCAGTATGTGGATCGGGAGCTTCCGGACGTGCAAGCTGGGTTTCGCAAGGGCAGAGGAACTAGAGACCAAATTGCCAACCTTCGCTGGATCATGGAAAAAGCAAGAGAGTTCCAGAAACCCATTTACTTCTGCTTTATTGATTATGCGAAAGCGTTTGACTGCGTAGATCACAGCAGATTGTGGCAAGCTCTCCAAGAGATGGGAGTTCCAATTCACCTCATCTGTCTCCTCAGGAACCTTTATGAAGGGCAAGAGGCCACAGTCAGAACTGGGCATGGTCTTACTGATTGGTTTCCGATTGAGAAAGGGGTGAGGCAAGGCTGCATACTATCGCCCTGCCTATTTAACCTATATGCAGAGTGCATCATGAGGAAGGCCGGTCTGGACGAGTCTTCAGCTGGAGTGAAGATTGCTGGAAAACGTATCAACAACCTTAGATATGCGGATGATACCACTTTAATGGCAGAAAGTGAAGTGGAACTCAAGAGACCTCTGATGCGCGTACAAGAAGAGAGTGAGAAGTTTGGGCTTAAACTGAACATTAAAAAGACGAAGATCATGGCGTCTTGCCCTATCAAGTCCTGGAGCATCAATGGACAAGAAGTGGAAGCTGTGACAGATTTTCTGTTCTTGGGCGCCAAGATTACCTCGGAAGGAGACTGCAGCCATGAAATTAGGAGACGCCTGCTTCTGGGAAAGAGAGCAATGGTTAGCCTTGACCGCCTAGTAAAGAGCAGAGACATTAGTCTGCCAACCAAGATCCATATAACCCGTGCTTTGGTCTTTCCAGTTGTGATGTATGGATGCGAGAGTTGGACTGTGAAAAAGGCTGACCGCCGAAGAATTGACGCGTTTGAATTGTGGTGCTGGCGAAGACTCTTAAGAGTTCCTTGGACTGCCAGAAGATCAAATCAGTCGATATTGTCGATCATAAACCCTGACTGCTCATTGGAGGGTCAAATTCTAAAGTTAAAGCTCAGCTACTTTGGTCATCTGATGAGAAGAGAGGAGTCGCTGGAGAAAGATTTGATGTTGGGAAAGGTTGAGGGTCGCCGGAGAAGGGGTAGGCAGCGAACACGATGGTTAGATGGCATCCTCCAGGCACTGTAGATGAAGTTATGTGATGTTAGGAAGATAGTGAGAGACCGGAAAGCGTGGCGTGACATGGTCCATAGGGTCACGAAGAGTCGGACGCGACTGAACGCCTGAACTGAACTGAACTGACTGAAATTACGGCGTGTCTGTTCGCTTAGCTAGCGTTAACTGTTGCATTGCACCTCGTGTTTTTGCAAACCTAGGTTCCACGGGGGATGTGCATCTAAGCAGAGCTACATTGCCGACACTAAAATTTAGGAAACATGCTCGCTTGGCCGTTTATGCTACAAGCGGGCGACAGTATTTGTTCGGCGTTCTGTTACCCAAATGAAGCAACTGCATTGTTTCGCTTTACTGCGGGAACAACACTTGTGCATGCTTCGGTAGGCAGTTTACCGACTACCGCCCCTATAGACCTTTTTAGTTTCGATGCCTGGGTGCAGCCATCTTAGTTTGGTGGTGGCGCCCCGTATGAGCCAAACTGCGGAACGTCCGCTCCGACGTCTCTTGACGCCATCTTGGGCAGTGCTGTGCGTGTTGATGCTGAGGTGCGGCAGTGTAAAAGTGCTGTTTCGCGGTGCTCGTGAAAGCTATCCGACACCTTGGTGCTATTTGTGCTTTGTTTGAGCGCGCCAGGAAACCATATACCATCCGTTTGACATAGCGGCTGCTGTTGGAAACAGCACAGTGGCCGGGGTGGCTGCGAAGGACTGCGCTCCACTTCCGCAGTGAGGATGTATCTGTTATATCTTTCACGATACATGTATTTTCAATTATATTTTATTATCGCAATGGTAACTGCACACACAAAAACACAGCGAATGAACCGTATGGGCAGCTACCGAATTCGGAATGCAGATACTGCGAAAGATGCTTTCCAGTTATCGCCGCATTGATTTAACATGAAGTGCGACCCATTTCGATATACGATCGAGCTGTCCTGCTTCAACAATGTATAATTTCAAGTTAATCTACGGTTCAAGACCAGCACTTAAAAGAAGTAGGGTATAAAGTACCATCCGTCGACGTTTTTATAAAGCCCTGGTGTTCGTCCTGCGGCGAGACAACATCGTATACCCCCGTCCCATACATCGTAGCAGCATCACTTGCACGACGTATTGTTGAGCAAAACGTCGAAAAACGTGCGCTCTCGGCGGCACCATGAAAGAAAACGACAAATTCACAGCACATACAGCAGCGCTTACGAAAGCGGCGCCGCCCGCTGGCGCGGCGGACTACGGCACTCTCGTCGAGCGCTACTCCCTAGTCGTCACTAGGCCTAAATTGTTTCGCATCGAAGGCACATCCGACGACGCTTTGTATTTGCTCAGCGCTAGAGTAAATGGTCTCTCATGGAACTGCCTTACTGCCGATCCATAGTATCAGTAAAAGAAAGATGTAAATTTCGGTGACGCCTTAGCAGCGGAGCCAGCGTGCAGACGATGAGCCGCGCGCCGCACCAGCGGTAATGTGTTGCGTAACTTATTTGTATTGCAATTATCAAAACCACGGTATGGGTCAGAAATCCGCAAGAACGATTTTTTTTTTTTTTTTTTTTTTTTTTGCAGTCGGCTTATTGTTTAAGTGAAGAACAGATTTTAGCACGCTCTTGCGTTGGCGGAAAAGATCCACCGCATCGTTGGCGCGGAGGGCTTGCGGGAGGCAGAGCCTAACCGACGTGCGTATCATATTCGTGAGTCCGTCATTGGTACTAAGTTTATCTGGCTTACATAAAACGTTCATAAGCGAATTAAATAAGGTTATACTGGAAAGCGGTGAAGCAGAAACATATAACAGCCGAACTCGGACTGTCGACGCATGCTTCCCGCATACGCTCTCGGCAGTCAGGTTGCGATTTCTGCGCAGTCCATGATCACGCATTGCTGTCCCGATGACATTACCACTGAAAGGGACGCTAATAAAGGTATTTAAGTCTCTCAAACGACAATATACCGATGTGCAAGGCCGCTCTGCTATGCATGAAGCGTGCGAATGCACAGCCCACTCGGAACTGGCAACAATGGGCCGGCGCAAGGAATGTGGTTAGAGAGTATTTTCCTCCTCTCCTGCTCGCTCTCGGTAAAACGGTCTATAGGAATGTGCGTTTCGCGGCCATGCCAGCTCTGGTATTAGGAAAATTAATGCACTATCTCTTCAAGGGTGCTAACATCAGCGGGAGCTAATAACAGGTTTAATGAGCTGCAAATCGTGTTGCGCAATGAGCAGCCGGCCACTTTCATTTTTGAACGAGTGAACGTCTTGTTACAACACCGAAAAAGCAGCGTTATGTCCCCGAGCACGAAAATACCGCTGCAAACTCTATGCGCATAAAGAGTTCCAGAACGAAAAGGGGATGTGGAAGTATTTAACAACTAGATACAACTTTGCTGATCACTTCGGATATACGGCGGACACCTGACAGCGAACCTGATTCTGCGCGAGCCGACGCGAGCCGATGCCATCGGCGACCTCCGACATGGCGGACGAGGCGGGAGGATGCTCACGCCATCTGGTAGTGCAGCCTCAGTGAATACCTCCTATAGTTGTCTGTCATTAAAAACAAGATTCCTTCGAGCTGGTGGAATAAAGAATGCGACAAAGCCTATCGTCAGAGGAAAGCCGTATGGAAACGCCTAGCCCATATCCAGTACGCAAACAACTCTATTAATTACAAATTATTTACAGCTTCATTTAAAAGACAATATCTAAGGCTAAGGATGACTATAATGCAAATATGAACCCCTATTTGTCTAACCCAGTCAACCGGAAATCTCTCTATAGGTACGTGGAACGTACAAACGTGTTGCCCTCCTTTCATGCCACCCAGTCCACGGTTTTGTCCCCCTGGGAACAAAAAGATCTATTGTAATCCATAGCCTAAGACCTTACTGAGCGTTTTCAAGCTTGCACTACCTTTTCTTCACCTCGATTTCAGTTTAGTGCCGACTTCATAGAGGTTTCTGCATTTGAATTAGTGTCTGCACTTAATCCTGCAGTCTGCTGCCCCTGCGGTTGACAGAGTATCCGTTGCCATGATGAAAATACCAGCGAAAGGCTTTGTCTGGGACATCTTGCAGATTGTGAATTGCTCTGGAAAAGGCAAGGATTCCACAAGGTTGGAAAACAGCTAATATAATTTTACAACTGAAAGACCTCGGGAAGGGTTTTGATCTCGACAATATTCGGCTGATTGATATCGCTTAAACTTAAGCTTAGAGGACGGGTAATCTACAGCCGCCTCACGGATCATGTTCCGACATTTCAAGGCTTTAGCTAGACTGAGGTTGGTTTCCGACAGGAGAGCCGTATTAGGGTTTCTTAGCCACTTTGGAAATTACCAAGGCATACAGAAGCGTAAAACACAGCATCTTTCTTCATACAGTAGTTTGCCTACAATCTCCTTGTACCTCTTTATGTGGATAAGAGAATTCATAAGGGATATAGATCATTGTTTCGCACAAAGGGTACATTAAATTCCAACACTTGCCCCAGTCAAAAGGTATACCACAAGGTCGTTCTCTCGACGCTATTGTTTAATATACTAATGCGTGATATTCCTATACACCCTGGCATCAAAGTTATTGCGGATGATATTGCTTTTTTCGCTTCTGCCACAAATATTCACAACCTGTGGCGTTAGCGTTTGTTGCAAGAGTATCTAAATGCTCTGGAAAGTTCTAAATGCAAAACAAATGTGCCGTCCTCGTTTTCCCACAGGCAACTCCTGTTAACATTTCTTTGTCGTATCATTCTATTGTAATCCTGAAGGTTGTTTCTGTTAACTATTAGGGTATAATATGCAACCCGCAGTTAGACTAGAGGCTCAAATTAGTAGCCTTTAGCTCAAAAGTGAACGTTGGTGAGAATCAGCCACAAAAAAATACGGTACGCGTCGGGGCACTGTGCTTTTTCTTTATAAGGCTTACGTAAGCCAATGCTTGCGTTAGGCTCCGTTGTCTTTTCTGAGTGCACAAGGTACGAGCTTGAACCGTGTTTATTATGGGGCAACGATCTTCGCGCACTTGCTTAGTGGCTAATGCTGTGCTGTACTTGGAAGCACGGATACCTAATCTAAATTCACGATTGCAGCTTCTGACTGTGCGAATATTTGTACGGTGTTTAGAACCTTTTCCTAGATTGGCTATCCCCATGTTTACTTCGAACCCGTCTCATTTAATTGATATTTGGCCTAGGTATAAGCTCCCTCAGGTTGCGCTTACTAATTCCCTTCTGTTGAAACTTTTCGAATCAATAAATTCTACAGTACAAGTTAACCACCGGCGGCCCGATACAACAACCTCATCTGACGACACCCTCCCAGGGAAGCATGAAAATTTGTCTGCAACTGTATTAAATGGCCTTATAGAGGAGTATCTAGACAATTTTCCTAACCATGTTGCCATTTTTACAGATGCCTATCAGCAGAATGAAAAAGCAGCTATTGGCATATACTCCCGGGTTTTTGGTTGGAGTTAATTAACTTCGAGTCCCTGACTATACGCCTATTTTTGTTGCTGTGTAAAGCCGTTGAGTTGGCCTTAGTTAAGATTTCTTGCAATTTCCCTAAGGTTCTTATACTTTCTGAGTCTTTCCGTCTTGACAGCGTTCGGTAATTCGAGAGATACTCTGCTCCAGCCGTTCTCTATTTTTTTGTTCCACCTCATATTTCAGAAGTACGTTTCCACTGGGTCCCTGGGCACTGCGGCATTACATCTGGGCAGATTTTTCAGCAAAGGCCGCCCTTGGTGGTACTATTGTCCCGTGCGTTCCAAATACTGCCTACTTAACTATAGCACGCTTTCAATGCCTCAAACTTCTCCACTAACTAAGGCTTCAGCCTCTCCTTGCTGCAGCGGACTACCAACACCGAAATGTAATTAAAGGTGCGCATTTCTAGTTCAAAGCAATGTGAGGTATCCATGACCCTCTTGCGCCGCAGAATACCGCACCTGTTTATGTCGTGTGGGTCTATCTTTTGCTAACCTTTGTGAGTCTTGTGGTGCAGTTGAATCCATAGACCATTTTTCCCATTCTGCCGGCGGTTCGCTTTTCTTCGTAGAGTTTACTTACACACACCCCTCACTAGATTAGGCTTTCCCCTAACTATTCCGATTGTCCTCTCCTTCGGGGCAAGCGCCAAGGAATATGTCTTGAATCCAGTTCGCGATTATATTACTTCATCAGGTGGGTTCCTCTGGTAGATTGAGAATTCTTTACTTTTTCTTTTCCTATTGATTTTTTTTTTGTTCTAGTTTAGCACTCAATTGTTTAAATACTTCACTCCTTGTCCACATATATTTAGCATCTGCTATGCACCTTAGCCAATCCCCGGCCGTCGGTATGTGCCATTATGACTGAGGGCATCATCATCATTTTTCGTCATCAGCTATTAAGCGAAGCTAAGTGCAATCCTGCAATTTTTCAAGCAGTTAATCGATTTCGACTTAAATTAACTGCCACAAGTTTTTAGGGCCAGACAACCGGCACCTTCATGTGCCTGGTTGTGGTGGTGGGCCGAGGGGATAGTGGGATGATAGTTTTCTACGTGAGATAACAGGGAAATGAGGGAACCAAAGTGCGGTAACAGATGCCAACTGTGCAAAGTATTTCTGTAGATGATCGAAACAGCGCAGGAAAAAGAAAAATATGGAGGGCGCGTAAGCTCAGCCTTTAAGGGTATGATGCAACAGCTTGTAAGGCTAACATATTAGGAGGAGGCTAAAAGACCACATTGCTTCGCTACTTTCGGCAAGAACGATACTTATCGCCTATTCAATATTGCACTGACAGCGCTTCCGCATTCTGTTGTTTATTAAAGTGGTTCTTTTTGTTTTCGTGATTATAATGGTAGGTACGGGGAAACGTGGTGCATACTGTCAGGCGTCAGCCCTCGGTAGCGGTGGTTCCTTGTGTGTACGCAATAATACAAAGGATCTAATGGACACCGAAGTATTCGCGTGGTGCTAGATGAACAGCGCCTACGGAGGCCGTTGGAATTCCAGGCGTAACAGTGTACAACGACTGCTGAGTCGAGGAAGCCCGTGTATGACAAAAAGGGGATGCATCTGCTTCGGAGCGGTCCATGGCGTGTCGTTTCGGCAATAACATGCTCGCAAGGGCGAAGGTCACTGACGGTCACTTATCGCAGGACATGGCGCCAAGCAGTACGACAAGGATGTGTCGAAACGACAATGCCAAATTAGCACTGTTCACCATCGCGTTGAAGTGACCAGGATCGCGGCGCCAACGTGTATAGGCGACGAGGGGTTTCGAAAGGAAACGTTGAAAAGATATGGTATTGGTTGTTTTTGTTCCCTCTGTCTGTAAGAGAGGAGCCCGTGTACAGGTTAATGTTATGGAGCAGCAGAGACCGGAATGTGGCAAGCCAATATGGTCGTTTGGGTCACTTTCATTTGTATGTTTTTACTGTTTTGTTGCTTTTTATTGCTAGCATATATGTTTCTCGGGAGAGAATTATTTCTAATGAAGTTTAAATGGGTATGATAAGCAGCAAGTAACCAATCATGGTGATGCTTGCTGTAATTGGTTCCGAATCGAGTGTGGGACGGGCCTCGAGGCATTACAACTTAGCTCGAGAGCTCAGTCGAGTGTTCCATTCTGTGGCTTAACTCGTCATCTTCGGCTAGGCCGAGCTAGCCAGATCCATATGTCACCCAACCTTGGTGCATATTACAGCGTGTGCAACAACAGCCTCTGGGCGGCTGCTCATGACAAGTCTCGTGCGCCTACTTGAAGAAGCGAAAGTGGCAGACTGACGTTCGACGGAAGTGGCAGCCAAGCACCTAAATTCCACCGTGATGTGAACCTCGCTCTATTGCCGACAGAGGATAGACTCGTCGGGCTACTCTCCAAGACTGCTTCTCGTTCGCTTCCGTGGTTAAACAGAAGACCATGAACAAGCACCGCATAATAACCGACGACCGTACCCGGCCAGTCCGACAGAACTCCTACCGAGTATGACCACGGGGACGCGAAGTCATTGCTCAACAGGTAGGTGAAATGTTAAATGACGGTGTCCCGCCGCCATCGAGGAGTCCCTGGGCTTCACCTGTTATTCTAGTTAAGAAGGAAGACGGAAGTTTAAGGTTTTGTGTGGATACCGTCAGCTTAATCAGGTAAAAAAAGACGTTTAACCGCTGCCACGCATTGATGACTCGTTAGACCGGCTACACGACGTGAGCTACTCTTCTTCGCTTTATCCTAAGAGTGGTTATTGGCAGATCGAAGTCAATGAACGTGATCGCGAGAAGACAGCGTTTGTCACACACGATGGACGTTTTGAATTCAAGGTCCTACCTTTCGGATTGTGCTCCGCTCCAGCGACATTTCGACGAATGATGGACGCAGTTCTATCTCGCCTTAAATGACAAGCGTGCTTATAGTCTACCTGGACGAATTGTGTTTTCGCCAACTTTCGAGGAACACCTCCAACGTCTCTCTACTGTGCTACACGCTATCAGATTCGCCGGCCTCACGTTGAAATCTCAACAGTGTCACCATGGTTATGAATAGCTCCTGTTCTTGGGCCACGTTGTAAGTCACCGAGGTGTTCAGCTAGATCCCTCGAAAACTGTAGACGTCGTCAAATTTTCCGTCCGACAGAAGGCAGTTCGCCATTTCTTAGGCCTGTGTGCCTATTTCGCAAATTTATTGAAACTTTTTCACGATTGCCGTCCCGTTGTCGCGTGTCACCCGAGATAATGTCATGTTAGCTTACAGATGAACAGCAAAAGGCATCCGACGAGTTACGGCACCGCTTGCAGACAATACCTATGCTTGTCCACTTCGATGCTCGTACCGAGACTCTGGTCCACACAGATGCCAGCAATGTGGGCCTCGGTGCTGTACTCTTCCGGTGGCAGGACGGCGCTGAGCGAGTCATCGCATACGCCAGCCGAACTTTGTCCCGGGCCGAATTCAGTTATTCTACTACCGAAAAAGAATGTCTCGCTGTTGTATGGGCGTTGTTGAAATTTCTACCCTATCTTTATGGCCGGCACTTTCGGGTCGAGAGCAACCGCCACTCTCTCTGCTCCTTAACATAATTGTGAGATCCTTCCGGATGCCTTGCAGGACGGAGTTTGCGGTTACAGGAATTTTACATGACCATCGTGTATAAGTCTGGGCGTCAGCACAACGATGCTGATTGCTTGTGCCGTTCACCTGTCCGAGGCTACGCGTGAGGACAAAGAACCAGACTTCCCCTTATCACAGCCGTCAATGCGCTCACTGTTTCGCAGCAGCAACGTAACGACCCGGCTCTCGCACCATTCATCGATTTTTTGGAGGCGCGTACTACGGAGATTCCTTTTCCTTTCGCCAGAGCACAGTCATAGTTTTGCACTTGAAACAGTGTGTTATACAAAATCAACTTTGCTCCGGCGGGAAGAGATTATCTCCTCGTCGTGCCAGAGTCTATTCGCGAAGAAATCTTGCAGGCATGTCATGACGAGCCCACTGCAGGTCAACTGGGGTATACTCGAACTCTGCCTGGATTAAGAAGTGTCATTACTGGCCAAACCTTGCGGCTGAAGTACGACACTACGTGCGGACATGCCATGATTGTCACTGCGGAAAACACTGCCTGTAAAACCGGTCGGTTTACTGCATCCTGTACAATACCCAGATACCTATTTGAGAAAGTTGACATTGATCTGTTGGGTCTTTTTCCAAATTCCACTTCGGGTAACAGGTCTATAATCGTCGCTACAGATTATCTCAAGCGTTATTTTGAAACAAATGCCCGGCACGGCAATAGAGGCAGCAAAATTTTTCATCGAGCGCATCGTCCTGAGGCACGGCGCCCCGACAGTTATAACATCACTGCCAAGCTGCTGGAATCTATCATGCAGCACAATGGCACTACCCATCACAGATCAACGGTCTACCATCCACAGACTAATTGCTTGGCAGAACGTCTGAACAAAACTCTCGCTGACATGATGTCCATATACGTGGATGTTGAACATCGGTCTTGGGATGACGTCCTGCCGTACGCCACATTCGTGTACAACACGGCACAGCAGGAAACCACACAAATGACGCCCTTCTCTCTGCATGACCGCGAAGTGTCAACAATGCTGGAAGCCATATTGCCCCATGACGGCCGTGACCGCGAAATTGGCACTGAGGAATGAGAAAAAGCGCGACAGCTGGCGAAGGTATACGCATCCGGAACCAGCCAAGCCGAGACGCCTAGCGTTACCATCACCGCTACCGTGTAGCGACGTTCGAACCGGACGACAAAGTGTTGCTCGGGACTCCAATTCGACGTCGTGAACTGTCTGAGGAACTTCTAAAACAGTACTTTGGCCCATACAGAGTGCTCCGCCAGTTGGATTACATCACATACGAAGTGCTTCCGGACGGATTTTTCATTACTAGTCACCAGCAGAAACCCTAGGTGATTCACGTCGCGCGCACGAAGCCGTACTTTTCGCGAGAACTGCCCAATATTAGCACACCGCCTTACTGCATGCTTCTTGTGAGCACTTATTTTCTTATTTTCTATTTTCCTTTATAACTCGTCGGGTCGATGTTGTAGAGGGGGGTAATACAGCGTGTGCAACAGCAGCGGCTGGGCGGCTACTCATCACGTCTTGTGCGCCGACTACAAGAATGGAAGTGGCCTTGTGACGCTCTATGCGAAGAGGCCAAAATCGGGTGCCGACCATCTCTCGGTGCTCTTGGCCTAATCTCCGGTGCCTTCTGGGTCAACCCCAATTAAAACCGCCTAGTTACAAGCCCAAACGTCTACGTTATAATATATTGTAAAGTTTTCTGTATAAACTTCAGTTAATATATTTGCTATTTCCAAGTGTCGATATCCGTATTTCGCAGTCATCGTCGCTCCACCTAAAAGTCCCAGAAGAAAAATGCCTGGAAATTTACTGGCGCAGCCGTCAGAATCCTGCTGCTGGCGGTGGGCAGCACAGGAAGAAGACAAAAAGCCGAGGAGAGGCGCGTTTCCACAACACAGACATAGGAGAGAAGCGGCAGACTCGGAGATGAAGCAAGAGAAGCCGGAGCAAAGGTAGCGGTAGCTAGGAAGCTACCGATATCGAGTTAGGAGTGTGTAGCAGAGCCTCAACAGGACCGGCTACCATACTAGAGATTCTGATAATCACCTATGAGGAGGCTCAGGGAAAGAACGGCAGCAAGGGCGGAATTCTGGAGCGACTCAGCTAAACGGCGAGTTTCCTCAGTCGCATTGTTCGCGCCTCTGCGTATGTGTTCAAGCCGGCAGGAGAGATGTATTTCGTTCACAAGGCAAAATGGAAGGTTGACGTTGTTGACACTTACGTGAGATAGACATCGAGCTCGAAGCGGAGAGGACAAGGTTGAAGCAACTTATGGCGAAACATATGGTGGATGCAGCTAGCGCAGGACTGGGTTAATTGGAGAAATGTGGAAGAGGCCTTCGCCCTGCAGTGGGTATAGTCAGGCTGATGATAATGGTGGTGGTGGTGGTGGTGGTGATGATGATGATGATGATGGTGGTGGTGGTGGTGATGATGATGATGATGGTGGTGGTGGTGGTGGCGGCGGCGGCGAAACAGGCCGAAATGATAGTGGGAAGTGGCTTCTAAGAGAGCCAGATTGCGGTAGCAGGAAGCCAGGAGTTGCAGCAGAAGGTGACTAAATACAAGCAATTTGGAATAGTCAGCGAGTTCGAGGTGGTGAAATTCCCCGAGGATAGAGCACCAACGCTAATAAATGACAGCTTACTCGTACCGAGCAATAATCAGTAGCTATAAGCCGTGCTCTATGCGGCAGTAACACCTGTTCATTAAGGTCAGCTCTTAAGAACGTCACTGTGGAAAACAGACACTGCCACAGGTGTCGCAGGCATCGAACTGGTGCGAGCTCCCAATTTGTACCCCGAAGAAGTGGAAGGTAGCAAAAGTAAAAGTCCCGCAATGTGCGAAACGCGCACACTCTTACCCTCACCGCGAGCAGATGACAGTGTAAATGAGCTGCCCAGTTCTGAGGGTCTGAAGTCAAAGCAGACCAACGGGTCTCGTAACGGCCTTGACAGCGGTCAGATCACAGAGGCAGCGGAAAGCGGATATTTGCCGTTTTCACGAGAACTAACTGTGCCAGGCAGAGGGCCTGAAAATTTCTTAGTGCACACGACCGCCCAAGCTCCTCAGCAAAGGCGGTGAACAACGAAGACGGACCCGCCACGCCGAAAGCAGAGAGTGCCGCGAAATCTTCGAAGGGGAGTCCGATCTCGCCGTTCGAGGGCAGGACAATGCCATCGGACAAATCAGAGTCAGGCGGCTGCAGTGTAGTCTCAGGTTTAGATGATGCGACCGAGCCGACCAGCATGTGTCGAGCAAGGCGCAGAATTCGGAATGTTTGCATGGTCCGGAAAGGGAAAACTGATCTAAGTGAGGCAAACTGACAAGAGGCCTCGAAATCTGGTGCAGGGAACAGTGCAACCCGCAACCCGGTGCGCCAAATGAAGCGCATCAAACGCGGCCGCATCAGTCGGGTAAGGGAATGCAGGGTTAGTGCTACGGCGCATCACACGACTCCTTGTCCTAACTCAATATGGAGAGCAGGCCCTCAGGCTTATCTACACACTTTCGGTGGCACAGACGTATTTGATCCTGTAAGGCAAAATATGTCGAGTTTTAGCCAAGTTGTGCCAGCGGCCTAATGACATGATCAACCATTACGAGCTGGTCGTGTCGATTCAGACACGTGTTGCTTGAACGCATGAAGGGGCGGAGAGTGCGACTGAGGGGTTCACTGGGGCACTCACGCAAGCGAGTGCAAATGGACGCGCCAGTTGTGTGTGTGTGTGGAAGTGCAAACTAACCACAGCACGCGAACTTGAATTTAAGTCAGGACGCACGTTTTTCATGCGATATCATTTGTATTTGTTCGTGTTTGTTTTTTACTGGTAAGGTCATGTTTTCGCGCGCGCTTGATGTTGTAACAGTGCATGATTACTGGTTACGAGTGGTATATCTACCCTTTGTTGCTGACGCTCTAAAAGGTCTTTTCGGCCCACTGTAAAATCTAGATGGGGCGCGTAATGATGCCGTCACCAGCTATCCGTTTTAGAGGTGCGTATTTTTAATACGATAACACCTTCTTGTTTAACCTACAGACCTCCCTTAATTTAGGTTTGACTCGCTCAGGGTTTTGGAAGCGTTACCTGAATCTTAGGAGAGGCGTGTAAAGGTAGGCGTTGGTACGCGGCAACGTGGTGGACACTGTCAGGCGTCAGGCCCCGGTAGCAGTGGTTCCTGTGTGTGCATACTACAAACAGGCTTTTCGACACCGATGTATTCGCGCGGTGCTAGGTGAACAGCATCTACGGAGGCCTTTGGAAGGGCAAGCGTAACTGTCTAACGACTGGTGAGCCTCGACATGTAATCGGCATATCAGACAGTAAACGTTTTTCACCCACTCACTCGAGGTTGCAACGACGAAGCCCGTATATGACAAAAGGAAGATGCATCTGCTTGGTAGGAGTCCATGGCGTGTCGTTTCAGTTATAACGCGCTCACAAAGGTGAAGGTCACTGACGGCCACTTATCGCAGGACATGTCGGCAATCAGTACGGGAAGAATGTGTCGAAACGGCATCAAATTATCACTGCCAACTGTCGCGTTGTAGTGACCAGGAGCGCAGTGTCAACGCTTAGGCGACACGGGCTTGCGAAAGGAAACGTTGAAAGGATCTGGTGTTAGGTTGTTTGTTGTTCCATCTCTCTGTAACGCACAGGCGACACGGGCTTACGAAAGGAAACGTTGAAAGAATCTGATGCTAGGTTGTTTGTTGTTCCATCTCTCTGTACGAGAGGGGACAGTGTACAGGGTTAGGTTGTGGGGTAGAGACAGGGATTCGGCAAGCCAATATGATCGCTCGGGTCACTGTCAGTTGCATGATTTAGATGGATGGATGGATGGATGGATGGATGGATGGATGGATGGATGGATGGATGGATGGATGGATGGATGGATGGATGGATGGATGGATGGATGGATGGATGGATGGATGGATGGATGGATGGATGGACGGACGGACGGAAGGACGGACGGACGGACGGACGGACGGACGGACGGATGGATGGATGGATGGATGGATGGATGGATGGATGGATGGATGGATGGATGGATGGATGGATGGATGGATGGATGGATGGATGGATGGATGGATGGATGGATGGATGGATGGATGGATGGATGGATGGATGGATGGATGGATGGATGGATGGATGGATGGATGGATGGATGGATGGATGGATGGATGGATGGATGGATGGATGGATGGATGGATGGATGGATGGATGGATGGATTTTTCTTATGTCGCAGGGACATCTTTCGCCAAAGAGCGCCAAACACAAGGTGAAGTGTCAACTGAAGTTTATAAAATGTCCGAGGTGTGGTGTTTAATGATGTACTTCAAGACTGTGGTGTATAGGGCCTAATAGTTATTTCAGAGTGTATAGTCTAAAAGCAGTGGTGTATAGGGCCTAAAAAACATTGAAATACGGTGTTTAGTGGTCTGAGTAAAAATGAAAAGGAGACATGTACGTGTTAAAAGGCTAAGCTGCCTCAGCAACAATTTGTTTAAACGAAAGGCATTTAAATAAAAGAAACGGACTGACGCCCATATTGATAAATTATTCCATATAAAAAGCCTACTTTTAATAAATATTTCAAAATTATTTCTAAAGGAAACATTGGATTATCGCCAAGAAAGATTGACGTATGTGTGGGTATTTGTTTCATGTATAAATCGGGAAAATAACGTCTCCTATGCTGTTCAAGTCTCGGACATTCAATTCAAACATGAAGCACTGTTAGCCGGTAACCGCATCTCGAACAATGTAGTGCAGGGGAGTTTGTCAAAAGGTATGAATGTGTTGTATA
This sequence comes from Amblyomma maculatum, assembly GCF_055883805.1. Taxonomy (NCBI): domain Eukaryota; kingdom Metazoa; phylum Arthropoda; class Arachnida; order Ixodida; family Ixodidae; genus Amblyomma; species Amblyomma maculatum. The sequence goes on along the minus strand of NC_139349.1, from coordinate 174,151,019 downwards.
TGTGTGACCTATTCTCAGTCTGCACAGAGCTACTTCTCTGAATCTGTTTTGTTTTTTTGTATTGTACCTGCCTATCCTTGGTTTTATTGTGGTGCAGTTTATTTTCAATTGGTGTGTGCCACTCCTCTTGCCATTGTTGTCGGATTATGTTTTTTATGTGTGGCTTGAAATCTTGATATGATTAGTTGTCAATGTCTGTAGTGTTTCGAAGGGCAAGCTGATGCAGCAAGCCTATCAGCTGCCTCGTTGTCTTGTATACAGCAGTGGCCTGGCACCCAACACAGTGTAATTTTAAGTTCTAGTTTACGGGAAGACATAAGGGTGTTATAAAGAGAATTCAGGACTGGGTTCTTATTATGCCACTTCCGAAAGGATAGGGACGTTGCAACACTGAGGGAGTCTGTGTAGATGACCGATGTCTGTACTATAATGTGTCTCTCAGCTAGCAGGATTCCATACAATTCAGCGGTAAATATACTTGTATGTCTGTTCAGTGTTTTTGAAAGTGAACATCGCGGTCCATGTGCTGCACAGGACACTTTATCAGACTTTGAAGCATCGGTGTAATATTCATCACAAGTGTACTTCGCCAAAAGTGACATGAAGTGCTGCTGTAAATAGGGGATGCGTGCTTCCCCACTTCAAGAATCGACAGGTCATAATTACATCATGTATTTCCCAAGGAGGAATTATGAAGGCTGGTAACCGGAACGTTCAGGTATTCAATATGCGTGGCAACTCTTATTGGATATGGTGGTGTTCTAGTTGGGCTAGTTCGAAAAGAAAGCGCCCGTAGCGAGGCGAAGGCCGAGGGGCTGTACGGGATCGGGCAATTTTTAGTGCAGAGGATAATGCTGGCCCATAGGTCATCAAGCTATAGTCAATGCGTGATAGAACTACACTATTCAGAAGGCTCAGAAGGCAGTCGCGGTCTGTGCCCCATGACCGGTGAAATAAATTTTTTAGTAGAATCATTGCTTTGAGACACTTCAGTTGCAACTGTTTTATGTGGGCAATGAAGGAAAGTTTTTCGTCAACTACGCCAAGAAATTTATGTTCCTTTTTAAAGGCAAGGCTCTGACCACTCAGTGTAATGTTGGGATCAGGCCTGATGCCACGCTGCTTAGAGAGAAGTACACAAACACTCTTTTCAGAGTTTAATTTAAACCCACTGTCATCAGTCCACCTGGAAAATGTGTTAACACCTAGCTGAATCTGGCGTTCACAAATGGCCAAGTTGCAAGATTTGAAGCTTATCTGAACGTCATCAACATATATAGAAAAAGAAATGGGTTTTGGCAGCACGCTTTTTAAAGAGTTCATTTTGACTATGAAAAGTGTGCAACTAAGAATACCACCTTTAGGGACACCACTTTCCTCTATGTACTGTTTGCAGTATGCATTGCCAATACAAACTTTGAAGGTCCGTTCAGACAAGTAACTTCGTATTGTATTCAACATGTTCCCTGTGATGCCAAGAGAGAAGAGGTCGCGGATGATACCATAGCGCCAAGTGTAATCATATGCTTTTTCAAGATGGAAAAAGACAGATAATCAATGTTGTTTATGTACAAAAGCATCCCTTGCATAAGACTCAAATGCAATGAGCTGATCAGCTGTTGACCGCCCAGCTCTAAAACCGGCTTGGTTTTGATGAAGAAGACCATTGTATTCGAGGAAATGGAGACGACGACGATTTACCTTTTTTAAATGCAATGAGCTGATCAGCTATTGACCGCCCAGCTCTAAAACCGGCTTGGTTTTGATGAAGAAGACCATTGTATTCGAGGAAATGGAGACGACGACGATTTACCTTTTTTTTTTTTTCAAGAAGCTTGCGTAGACAGCTGGTTAGTGCAATAAGCCGATAACTAGCAGCAAGTGTGGGTTCTTTTCCGGGTTTTAACACTGGGATAGTGATCGCTTCCTTCCATGCTTTAGGAAAGCGTCCTGTGACCCATATTTTATTATACAGGGAGAGTAGGGTTTCAAGAGTGTCCACATGCAGGTGCCTGAGAATGCCATATGTGATCCTGTCAGGACCTGGTGCTGTGTTAACACATGTGCCTAGTGCAGTCTTCAGCTCCTGCATGGTGAAAGGGCTATTGTACCCTCCTGGGCATGGTCGTTTATCATGTATGTGCTTCCTCTCCTCAGTTGCCTTGTGCCGCAAAAAGGAATCTGTATAGTGTGCTGATCTGAATATGTATTCAAAGTGTTGCCCTAGTGTGTCTGCTTGATGTTCAAGAGAGTCACCACTGGTGCTGACAAGGGGTGTTGAGATAGTGCTATATCCTTTGAGTGCTCTTATCCTGTTGTGAACGTTGTGTGCATCAGAATAAGAGTTCACAGAAGAAAGGAATGATGTATCAGCTTTCTCGCTTGGAGATGCGTCGTACACGCCTGCCATTTGCATTTGCGCGCTTAAAGGTTTTCGGCTGTGGGGTATCGGCGTAGTTTCGACCATGCACTGTTTTGAGTTTCACGAGCAGTCTTACATTCTGCATTACACGAGGGTCTTCGTTTATTTCGTGGCTTACTTCGCAACGTGATCAAGTGCTGAGTTTTATCAACGCCTAAGTCAGTAACTGATGAACAAGCCAATGATGAGTGTTTCCTGAACATCTCCCAGTTGACTGCATATTCTTTAAACTTTCTAGGATTAGATGCATTTTCATTTTTATTGCCTGCATACTTTACAGAGATCGGAAAAAGGTGACTTCCATATAGATTGGTTATTACAATCCACTCTGTAGCTGCCAAGAGCATTGGGGAGCCAATAGCTAAATCTATGGATGTGTATGTGTTATGTAATATGTTGTAGTATGTTGGCTCTTTTGTGTTAAGTAGTCATGATCCAGAGGACAATAAGAATTTTTCAATTAGCACACCTCGGCAGTCCGCTCTTGTACATCCCCATAATGGATGGTGTGCATTAAAGTCTCCGACCAGCAGCCATGGTTCTGGAAGTTGATCAATCAGCTTTTCAAAACTTTCGCTACATAGCCTATAATCTGGAGGAATATACAGAGAACACACTGTTGTTATTTTGTCGAAAATTAAGGTTCGTATTGCCACTGCCTCTAAGTCTGTATGAAGCGAGATGCTTCGACATGGGATTGATTTTTGAGTTACAATGGTAATGCCGCCAGAGGGGCGAGTGCTGCCTTGCCTATCCTTCCTAAATACAAGATACTGCTTGAGGAAACTTGTTCTGCTGGCTTTAAGTGGGTTTCTTGCAGACAAAGTATGTTTGGTTGGTGCTCGGCAAGGATTTCATATACATCATCCAGATTATTTACTAGTCCCCGACAGTTCCAACTAATGATGCTCTCAGTAGCCATTTTTGTAGGGGCGGAATGTGGATGAGACAGTGGGTTTAAGACTATTCAGCCTTTATCAGGTAGCTTAACTGGCGTTTGTTTTTTCGATTTGAAGTCGTTCGGCAGGCACCGCCTCTCATTGGCTGACTTCCTAGGCGCCACTGACGCTGAGGCGTCCACGCTCACCTCCATCGCCTCTGGTGGAGGCATGGAGGCAGGAAGTGTTTCAAGAGGAACCAAGTCCCTCTCAGATGTCTTTGGTGTCCCGGATGTCTGGGAGAAAGTGACTTCCGGGATTGCAAAGATTGGTGCAGCCGGTGGATGCTTAGTGAGGAGCCGTGGTGGGAGCACGTCAGCAGCATTGCACTGCGTGCCCACCGTTACTAGCGGCCTGGCCCCTCTGAAGGCTGCGTCAGCATAGGGAGCGGAGGAGAGAAGTCTATGTTTCTTCCACGCCTCTACGTATGATATATTCTCGGTTACCTTAAGATTGATTACTTCCTTTTCGGCCTGAAAGGCCACACAGGACCGTGAGTACGCAGGCTGTGTGCCCTCACAGTTGACACATTTGAAGTCAGTTTGCACTGCAATTATCGGTTGCATGGTCATGTGCGCTACATTTTGCACAGGTAAGGCGTCCTCGGCATGTGTGGCTACCATGCCCGTATCGCTAACACTTGAAGCACCTGCGGGGGCTTGGTATGTACGGGCTAACTTTGCATCGCCTGAATTCCACATTGACTAATTCAGGAAGTGTGCTCCGAGTGAAAGTGAGAACAATGTGTTTCGTTTTTATTCATTCTTTCGCCTGATTGTTATTCTTCGAACTGCCGTTACACCTTGGTTCTGTAGGCCCTCAAGGAGATCTGATTCTGTTTCATTTAGGAGGTCTCGCTCAGAAACCACTCCCTGGCAGCTGTTAAGACTGCGGTGGGGTGATACATGAATGTCAAGGTGAGCAAATGTATTTGTTATGAGGAGTTTGTCAGACTGGCTTTTGTCTGATATCTCGATTAGTAGGTCACCAGATCCTAATTTTTTCGCTTTATAGTTAGCCCCAATGATGGCCTTCAGCAAGTTGGCAATCAAAAAGACTGACAGTTCGTTTACAGGTCTAGATTCTGTTGTAGAGCGCAGGACAAGAAGTTTTGGGAAGATCTCAGTTGGTGCCGTGATTTTTTGTGTCACTTCGGTGCAACTCCTTTTCGGAGGTCGATCAGGTTTTTTTAAAGGTAGTTTTTCCATGCAGTATGGATAGTCTAAGGGGTCCTAATATATGTCGCCTCTGGTTCACCCTTATACGCAGAGGAAGGTCCCGGCGCACCTCGCCTGGTGGACAGGCGAGGAGCCCATCGGCCGAGACTTGACCACGGCCTCGACCGCCACCGTACATGGTTTCTTCCCTGGCACCTAGCAACCTTTCGCCACGGTACGGATGACAGCTTCGGTATGGGGGCTCAGGGTCCGTGGTGGCGCCAAGCATCAACACCTCGTTACACAAGGTGCCCCTGCGGGGGATGGATGGATGGATGGATGGATGGATGGATGGATGGATGGATGGATGGATGGATGGATGGATGGATGGATGGATGGATGGATGGATGGATGGATGGATGGATGGATGGATGGATGGATGGATGGATGGATGGATGGATGGATGGATGGATGGATGGATGGATGGATGGATGGATGGATGGATGGTGGTTTCTTCCCTGGCACCTCGCAACCTTTCGCCACGGTACGGATGACAGCTTCGGTATGGGGGCTCAGGGTCCGTGGTGGCGCCAAGCATCAACACCTCGTTACACAAGGTGCCCCTGCGGGGGATGGATGAATGGATGGATGGATGGATGGATGGATGGATGGATGGATGGATGGATGGATGGATGGATGGATGGATGGATGGATGGATGGATGGATGGATGGATGGATGGATGGATGGATGGATGGATGGATGGATGGATGGATGGATGGATGGATGGACGGGCGGACGGACGGACGGACGGACGGACGGACGGACGGACGGACGGACGGACGCATGGATGGATGGATGGATGGATGGATGGATGGATGGATGGATGGATGGATGGATGGATGGATGGATGGATGGATGGATGGATGGATGGATGGATGGATGGATGGATGGATGGATGGATGGATGGATGGATGGATGGATGGATGGATGGATGGATGGATGGATGGATGGATGGATGGATGGATGAATGGATGGATGGATGGATGGATGGATGGATGGATGGATGGATGGATGGATGGATGGATGGATGGATGGACGGATGGACGGATGGACGGACGGACGGACGGACGGACGGATTGATGGCGAACAGAATATAGGACAATCTTCTCAGAAACGGTCGGTGCATGTCAGGGGCCGCCATGCTCGGCTTTTTATTTCCTTATATTTCTTTATTGTTGCTGTGAATCCGTAAATGATTTGTCATTTTTTTTGTTACATTTTTATTCCTTCATTTGTAACCTTACATCACCTCCCTTTTCAACCACCAGCCTTCTAATCACGTTTTGCTGACTTCCGCCACACTCATTCACCTGACCATTATGTATCGCCAATCCTGCTAGGCCTCAAGGAGATTTACTGCGCCTGCATCGACATCCGGGTGAATACTACCAGATTTGAGTACATGAAGTTCGATTGTTTCTGCGGATTTACCCCACATTACACATGTGTCATCGTTTGGCTATATTTCTTTTTGTAGCTGCACTTTCCAAAGCATCCTGATCTATCTGCAAATTATGAAAGGAGGATTGCTTCCTGATCTGCCTTTTCCATTTTCGATATATTTCTACGCGCTGCCTGTTTTGCATAAAATTTGTGCAATTTTTACCTTCTGTGTTTTACCTCTTGTTTAACCTCTTCATTTCTCCGTATTGTACCCTGCATACTTAGTGGTCACTTAGTCCTTCATTTTGAATCAGCGCATTCTAGATATAGATATTTAAATATCTTAGCTGCCTGCCTGTTATCGTCCAGTTTTCTCAGGTGTTCTTCATATAATACTTTGCTGTGAGCGTCCGGCGCTGCGAAAGATGCCCAGCCCGTATCCCCCTTGTACTGCCTCCTTTGTGTTCGACCGTGGACGCCTTGTGGTAACCTTCCTGCAGCACTTTGATTTATTTCTAATCACGACTGTAATCGGAATGGGCCGACCACCACTGTTTTAAGAAATGGAACGTGCTTGGCACTCTCGCTACTATCGGCGCGTACGGCAACAATAGCGCCATGTATCGCATTTTTTGTGTTCATTGTTTTCCGTGAATGGCAATCCTTAATTTACCTGCACTCCTAGATATTTGTATTCTTCTACTCTGGAAATTTCACGGCCGTGTACTGTAAATACTTGATCGATTGAATCTTTGAAAGTCATCGCACCTGAATTAATTGCACGGAAACGAAAGCCTATTCCGTCCCGTTCATCTCCACAAAAATTAACCAGGTTTTCTAAATCTTCCTGGCTATGCAACTATATTGCACTGGCTATGACAGTACAATATAGTCAGTATACATTAAATCAAGGAGCCACATCCCTATGAACTTACCGTCTAATCTGTACGAGAGATTAAACGCTATAGGTTATTTCATTTAGCCTTCTTTCCACGTTTTTCATATAAACCATGCGCAGCAGTGGTGATAGAAAACAACCTTTCTTTAGGCTTTCGGAAACCACGACAGTTTCCGCACTTATTATCCCTCCTGTCTAATTTCTACTTTATTATCTTCATATATTTGTTTTGAGAAATCTGTTACAGCATGACTGATGCCTTCATCTTTTAGTATGTTCCAAAGTACTCCTATTTACATTGCTATAGACCCTGTTTATTGTCCGGAAGGTTACATACAAGGGTCTGTCCCCCCTAGCTACTTCTAGGCACAGGGTAAGCGCCTACTCCTTCTGATACCATTCTGATGTTGTCCGAGTATTTTATTACTTTCTAACCGTGACTTCATTTTTAATTTCATTGTCTGTACTGCCAGCCTGTATATAACAGATGTTATCGTCATCGGCCTGAAGGATTGTATTTTCGTCCTGAAATGATGAAATTCATCCTGGAGATGGGAAAATGGACGCCACCTGTTTGGAACCAATTGGTGCCAATCACCTGCCAGGTAACCCTAAGTTTTATTGTCATTTTCATTAGGCTCCCATCAAATTCGCGAAAACATCTTTCATGAAGTCTTTATTCTGTTGCTGTGCAGCTGTATTACAGCTCCGATCCGTCTCCGCAGACTTATCAAAAGCGTTTTACATTACGCTTCAATGCAAGCAGTTGCAAAAGCTGAGCTCAATTCCAGTGATATTTGGTCTTCTTTCCTTGCACACATGATACGTACTCATATCAATTAAAATACATCATAAGTAACTGAAGTTTATCGCCTACTGCTAGAGTTTTGTTGTCGCGGCAATTATTTTCTTGTTTTAAATCAGTTGTCATCAGCTTCATCTATTCTCAGTGGAACTGGGTAGAAGCTATGCTAAACATCCACCGGCACTGCCAGCAATCCAAGTTCATTCTTCGGAGAAATGCTTACCTGTTGTCGACATACCTTCTTACTAATAGAAGTAATTACAAAAGGGTCCTGTCGTTTTCTTCCTTCCGTGTGTGTTTCTCAACGCGCTTGTTTTCTCCCTTACAAAGCTATGTACCATCTAGCCAAGATACAAGTTAAGTTACATAAAAGTAGGCCGGAAAATTCCTATATTGTCACGTGGGGGTGGCAATGCTGTCGGCAACAAAGAGCGAGGAGTTGGACTTAAATGAACTCTTTATAGGGCTGACCTGCGTCCTCAAATAACTAAGCAACTCGGCGGCGGCGATAGCAACAAAAGCGCTCGCGTAAATATGACTGCTCGTCGCACTCGTCAGCTCTCAATTTAAAGTCGGTGATGAAACATCTAGATGAAGCCTCAAATGGTAACTAACGGAACTTAGCTGGAACATTGTGGAAAAAGATGCGACTGGCTGGAATCATTCGAGATGCTTCTAGGTCCATCTTACGGGACAAAGGAAACTGGTAAAGCCCCGTCTTGTCGACACTGTGAGGGGCAGGAGAAAACGTGAATAAACAAAGAGCACAAGATATTTCTGCGCGGTAGACGCAAAATGAAAAGGCCGCATTCCAGCAGCTGTCAGCAGCCACAAATAAGCATTACAAAAGTTCGCCGGAATGTTCCTGTTGCTGAATCTGCTGAAACTATAAATGTATCTAACTACTAGCCAATTTAGATCACAGATGCTGCGCTTGAAGATCTTTCAACATATGTCAAAATAATTTTAATATCCAAACCAGCATTGCTTCACGAAAAGGCTGTCGAGTTCAGTTTTGCTGTTGGAAACAGTACGTATCTCGCAAATGCCGCCTGGTTAACGTATTACAGCTGATTTATCAAACCTCCTCTTTTTTTTTTTTGGCTCTATTTAACTCATAGATCGTCAGACTGAGTTCGCAGGTTCGACCTTTGGCGAGGCGACCTAGCAATGGTGAAGGCAAATGTAAGGGATCGGTGGATGTTCGAGGCGCCATTAGGACCATCCGCCATTTTGGGTCACTTGTTCAACGCACAGCTGCGGCCATCTCCCACTTGCTCTCGAGCAGGAGTCGGGAATAAGCGCACAGAAAGACAGTTACAGCAGGGTCCAGCTTAACGGAAACGTAGGAAGAGAGGGAAAGCAGTCCCCTCTTCCGGGGACTTTGCGGTCGCGCTCTAAGACGCGCGGGGACACACAGTTTGTTCTCGCCGCTGCTTCGCGCAGGTGGCTCTTTCTTTTATGGAGCTTTACAAACAGTATACACCGACGACCCCGTACGCTGACTTGATCCATCGCTGGAAGGCAGCACAGCTTTGCAACGAGCACTTTTGGAAGGGCGACATATCGTTTCAAACAGCAAACGCTGCCAGGCTAAAGGATGTAAAGACCTCGTCCTTGATGGGGAGCCTATAAAAGTGACAATTAGCCGGCGCAGGCGCACTGAGCGGGTCTCGATGACGGTTTCAACCCTGGTTGCCAACAATGGTGCGAGACGGCGGCGCTGATCGGATGTCTGGGCACATGTGTAAAAGTGACGGATAAGATGCAAAGCATGAGGACGCGGTTTGTCTCTTCTTCTGATGTGGTCCGAAATGGTGGCGACTTGGACGCCCGTAATTGCCCTATAAAAGGAGCCGCCTAAGTCGCAAGCTTTGGGCGACGGTTGAGCACGTGAGACTGCGTGTTGATGTGGTTTACTGTTTTCTTTGTTTCGTAGGAGAGAGAGTTTATATAACACTGTAAAGGCATGAGGCGTGGCATGTAACCTAGTGAACCAATCATGTGTGAAATTGTAGTGATCACCATCATCATCATCAGCCTGATTATACCCACTGCAGGGCGAAGGCCTCTCCCATATTTCTCCACTTAACCCGGTTTTGTGCTAGCTGCATCCACTTGACCCCTGCGAACTTCTTAATCTCATCCACCCACCTAACTTTCTGCCGCCCCCTGCTACGCTTTCCTTCTCTTGGAATCCAGTTTGTTACCCTCAGCGACCATCGGTTATCCTCTCTTCGCACTACATGTCCTGCCCATGTCCATTTCTTCTTCTTAATTTCTACTAGAATGTCGGTAACTTGAGTTATTTATCTGACCCACTCTGCACGCTTTCTATCTCTTAATGTTACCCCTACCATTTTTCGTTCCATAGCCCTCTGGGTTGTCCTCAACTTAAGTAGAACTCTCTTGGTTAGCCTCCACGTTTCAGCCCCATAGGTGAGTACAGGCAAGATGCAACTGTTGTATACTTTCCTCTTGAGCGATACCGGTAAGCTGCTAGTCATAATCTTTGGGAGAAGCTCCGTAAACCCCGCTGCGCGCCCCTCCTCCGCAGTGGGCCCAAACCCAATTTCGAACCTCGCAGCCTGCAAAGGTGGTTCTGTTTGTCTTGCAAAGGTACTTCCTTTGACCCTCACCTGAAGTGCTCCCTTAGAGCCTCAGCTGCAGCAGTCCTAAAAAAAAAAAAAAAAAAAAAAAAGGGCACATAATGGGCTGTTGCCACGCAAGGCGCACTTATTGTTGTCCGATGGCGGAACGAATCACTGCCACATCGGCGCAACTATTTTGGGCCGTGCCCCCTTTTCCCAAGCATTTCACCCCAGAAGAGCCAAGCACCAGGCCGGAGGAAAGCTTGTACCCATTTAAAAACCGGTGGGTAACCGGCGGCACCAGGGATCGAACCCGGTACCTCCCGAATGCGAGGCGGATGCTCTACCACAAGGCCGGGCTCTGAGGTTCTTAAAACCGGGCCCATGGCCTGGAGAATTCGTTCTGGGCTAGACCTTGATTCCTTGCCTCTTCGGCCACGCTGGAGAGTTTAGCGAATTCTATGTTATCATGCTCGTTGTTTCATCTGTTGTAAATATGAACATTCCTGCATAAAGTTTCAGTTTATTTCTCCCTCAAGTTAAGTTGCTGTTGCCAGAGAGCGAACATTTATTGCAAAATTAAAATTAAAAAAAAAACATGTACTCAGATTCTGACGCATGTTAAGAAACAGCGAGTAATCGGCATTCAACGGAAGCCATCTACTACGATTTGCGATCCTGGGCTCATAGCGTCGAGATGATGCATAAGTACTCACTTCAGCGATAATTTTTCCGACGCTTTAAAATTAGTTTCATCTCATTGGACAGGACCAGGAGTCCTTTAAAGTGAGACCACCGGCTTTCACTATCGGCGACGCCAGGCAGGACGGCAAAAGAGACAGCTCCCCCCCTCCCCGTAATATTTCTTCTTTTCCTTTTAAGGGGAAGAGGATGCAGGGAATCCTCGTTTCGAGTGCGAGAAAACCAATTACTAGCCCGGAAGCCTCAGAGCCACTTCGCGAGCACAACTACGTAATACGCGGAGATAAGACGGGACGGTATATTTCAGAGTTCGCGGAGGACGCCTACAGGCCAGACAAAAACACATGCAGGAGCAGCGAGGGGAAAAGAGCAGTGAAAACGAGGGAAAGCGATCGCCTAATCCGAGTGCAAGTCCGCCCTTTTTCTGCGGCCCACGGGGGAGAAAAGCGTTCGCACGACCTCCGTTGAACTTTGACCCGGCGAGTGCGCGCACCCCGTCGTGGAGGAGAACAGGGATTCGGTTTCCGAGCGCCCTCCGCTCCACCCTCCCGATTCACCATCGCGGCCACAGCCCGTTCCGCTCTCGCGCACTAGTCGCGTGCAGTGCGTCGAATACTCGACCGCGTGCATTGACGTCCCTGGTGCACACTGCGAAATCACAGACGCACTGAGCACTGAGCACTGATGCAGGTCGGTGAACAACACAGACATATTCGCAACAACTCTCAGTGGGGTCATTTGTGCCACACGTAAAAGAATCGCTCTGTGATCTACATGAAAACGAAGTACTTCTGTGTGCCCATTGTGTCATTTTTGGCAACATGATCCAACGCATCAACAACCGTTGTACAGACAACTTGAAACTAACGGCGCACGTCAAAATCTGGGAGACGTGGTCACTCCACTCAGTTGTGGCTGCGGAACTTTGCACACGACTGCCTCAAAGAGATGGCGTCTGCCAGGTATAGAGCAAAGCAGGACGACGCAGACGGTGTTGACACCGTCGTTTTCCCGTCAAGTTGTGGGCGCGAATTAGCAACTATTCTGAAGACAGCGGCCAATGGAAACTGCTACTGTATACTAAAGAGGCATGACAAAAAGAAGCTAGCGTTTGTTTACAAAGGAGGATTACGTATACCTGTCGCAAACAGTCCACAACTTGTGAGTTTCCACAACAATCCGCGCCAGCCTACCACAAGAACAAGGGTGGGATGGGAATAGACACGTCAACAGCATTTGGCTCACACTTATGACACCCTCACTCGACCGCTCTTCAAGGCGACTAAAGACAAAACTGGCTGCAATTAGTGCCGGAATCCAAATAAGCAATAGCTGAATGAATGCCCAGCGCGTATTCAGTAGTCAGTAAAATGTCGATTTACCACCTTACGCGCTAACTGCAAATCTGGCGATTTCTGGCGATGGTAACGAAGCATGTCATCCTTGAACAAACCAAAAACAAAAAAACGAAATGAGTACTGAAAGTTTTAAAAACAAAGCAAATGTTGGTTGCGGAAGTGCGGAGACTACTGCACGGAATAGCCGAGCCGTGAACGCTGGGCATTCTCCAGGGTAGGAAAGCCAAAGCTTCCAGAGGCGGGCGGCAACCCGCAGGGAAGATATTCTAAATCTGTCGTTTTTCTTAAGCAAGGAAAGTATTCTACGAGCGAGGAAAATGCGCCAACGCGCATAAAACGGAGCAAGTAAGAAGAGAAGCAGGACGGGAGAGTGGCCCATTGAGGAACCGCTATTTCTTCGGGGTCGCTTTTGTCAAGTTGATTGATAGCTTCCTCTCTGAGGTTATTTGTTCCCGCTTATCTTGCTCCTTTGGCGTTGCGTCCCATCAAGACGCATCGTTTTATTTTGACCGAATTTCATTGTTTCTTAAGCTGTTGATTTTTTTTTTTTTTCTGAATGTTTTCTCGTCCCGTTATTGCATAATACTTGGCAACTCTCGCTCGATCCCTCTCCGTAAGACTTAAGGAAGAAAGATTCCCCGTCTTTGCGTTATTTCATCGCTTTCTCCGCCACATAATTCTCGAAGATGACAAAAAAAAAGTAAAACCAATTTCATGATAAAAGAGGGGATGGCTATGATGTATGCGCGATGCGTTCGAAAGATACAGTCCCCGGAGGCAGCGCTATGGCTTCTAGGGTTGGCATGACCGCCATTATGGATCTTGTGAAGGTGCCACCAGCTAAAAGCTGCAGGAAGCGTGCAGCGTGCCTACATAGCGCCGGAATCGGACCCCCGAGTACGGAGCGTGGCCTGCGCTGGCCGCAGTGGCATTCAGGTATGCGAACCCTCGGAGCTCCACCTGCGATGAGGCGGCGGTGGCGGCGCGCTGAGGAGCTGTGTTCATCACCGGGTGGCGGATGTTGTGGGACCAGGAAATCCGCTCTAAATACAAACTCGGAGGGAGGGAAAAGATGGGGAAAGCCTCGTCGTTTTCTCCGCCCTAGACTGGTCCTTTGTGGCTGTTCTTAGACTGAGGCTCCCTTGTTTCTTTCTTTTAGACCGCGCGATGGATCAAGAACAGCTGTGAAGCTCTGCGTCAGATTTCTCGTGAGAACTCGCGCTGAAAAAAAGGGACACTTTGTTTCGCAGTTCGTGCAAATTTGCGTCAGTTGCGTTAGGCACAGTACTCTAGCAAGGAGCAAGAGAAATTGTGTTTCATCTCTATGGAGCACGTCATATACTCCTCCTTATTTATATATATATATATATATATATATATATATATATATATATATATATATATATATATATATATATATATATATATATATGTGATCATATCTATGTGTGTGTGTATATATATAGACATGATTTGCTTGTGACTAATGGGCCAGGGAAATTCAAACTAATGGATGTCACACAACCTTCCCGATTATTTATTTTTTTATAATAACAGCTTCGGCCGCTGAACCGTCTTTCTTCGGGTAGAATTGAGAATTCTACCTCAATTCTACCCTGAAGAAGGACGGTCCACCGTCCGAAACTGTTGTTAGAATAACATAAATAATCTGGAAAGTTGTGTCACATCTATTAGTGTGACAGTGAGCATGACAATTACCAAAAAAAGACACCCTTAAGCTTTGAATATTGCATTAACGGCATCGCACTACAAAAAGTTCAGGATATAGGCGTATCAATCACGTCGGATCTTAGCTAGTCAGCGCATGTTCATAATGTCGCTAAAAAGCTACAAACAAATTATTCTTTTTGAAACGCGTGCTGCGTCATTCTACACCGTCCATAAAGCAACTCACATGTCACTTTTATCTGTCCTGTACTTGAATAAACAAATATAGTGTAGTTCCCGTACGTGAAAAACGATGTAGCTATCTTAGAAAGCGTCCAGCGCATATCTGTTCGATTTATATTTAACAGTTATCGCCGCACTGACTCGCCTAGTGAATTACTACGTCGCGCATGCCTCCCCACACTGTCTGGTAGAGCAAAAGTTTTATTCCTACCACTGCAAAATGCTTTTAAGATGTATCCCTCAGCCTTCACCCAAGTCAGTCATTCAAGAACCACCCGTCATAAACACGCTCTCACGCTTCAGGAATTCTCATGCTCCAACAACACGTTCTTTTATTCCTTTTTTCCACTCGCAGTGTGCGAGTGGAAAGCGCTTGACCCAGAAATAAGACAACAGAACTCACCTGAAATGTTTACCCAGCTTTGGGAAGATTCGTTACTCCCGTCGAACACAACATGAATCTATCTTCTGGTAAATGTATTTCCTTGTGCTGTCCTGTTGGTTTTCATTGTTCCTGACTGTAACGCATGTGTACCTTTCTTTATATACATTTATTTTGAAATTCTGAGTGCTGTATAGTTTTGTTCTTTGTACCTAGTCTTTGTTTCGAATTTTAGTGATGTGAGATCGATTCTGCCGCCATAGGTCCTTTTGTTTACTTTTTGCTCTGTTTA